>NC_045775.1:34356847-34658804 GCF_008692025.1 Phocoena sinus
GATGGAGAGGGTGCCAGGTCCTTTCTGTCAGGGGAGAGGTGAAAAGCTACCATTACAGGGAGGTAGAGGTACCTTAGTGTGAATTTCGGGACTGCCTTGGTATTGGGTCTCCTACATTCGTCCCCCAACCCCCAGGCCAGTATCCCTCTGGCTTCTTCAGCAATGCCACCTCTGCTCCAGGTAAGCCTGCCTGGGGGACTTCCTGCTCAGGAGGCTCCATTTCTGGTGTGCAGGGAACTAGAAATAATGTTGTTTTAATACGTCTTAATCGTTTAAAATTTCAAAACTGTTTGACTGTTTGCTGAACCGGGGAGGAGCCAGAGAGTGTTTCCCGCTCCCCGAGGCCCCCTCCGCCTCTCTGGCAGCCCCGAAGTTGGTGCTGGTTCTAATAGAAAAGGGCCAGGATAGCATGTCCCACTGGGCCCTTCTCAGAGCCTGCTCAGTCCGGGGACTGCCTGGGCGAGATCTCTCCATCCATCTTTGGGACCCCTCCCCAACCCACCTCTCTCTCTCTCTTTCTCTCTCTCTCTCTCTCTCTCTCTCTCTCTCTCTCTCTCTCTCACACACACACACACACACACACACACCACTCCCTCACGTGATAGATGCCTCTATAGCCCAGGGTCAAAGGGCACAAGGGTCTTCCCTCCCCTGCATCACTGTCCTTCCCAGGGCCTCAGGCCTCAGATGGGGCCCCAGGCCTACTTGGGCCCTGATTCTGGCCCTGCTAGAGTATATTTCTTCTCCCAAAGGAACAAAAGATTCGACTGAAATGCTCAGCCTCTCGCTTCCTGGGGTACGGGGGGGGGGGGGGGGGGGGGGGGGGGGGGGGGGTGTTAGTTTATGGTGTCTTTTTATTTTTTCCTGAGGGGTGTTGATTAATACCTCGTTAACAGCGCATTTAACGACCTCCGGGTGTTTAATAACCTTCAGAAGTTTCCCACAAAGGCTCAGACTCTGGGCAAGAAAATGAGAACCAGGCTCCAGGGCTGCTCCTTTTACCTCACCCCTACCTCTGCCCCACTGGGGTCTGGGGTCTCCCTGGGCTGATGTGGGGTGGGGAGGGTAGAGAGAGAGGGAAGAAGGGGGCCCCGGGGATTTCCCCCTGACCCCCCCCCAAGCTGCAGCCCTAGTGATCTGACAGCGACACCGAGACATGCCTTCCCTCGTGCCAGCAGGACTGAGGTAGCTGGCTCCAGGGACGGGGAGCTGCAAGGGCACTCCTGGGATGGAAGGGAGCATATAAGGACCTGGAGTGGAGCTGGGAAGGGCGTGAAGGGTGACGGTGTGTGCAGGGACATCTAGCCCAGGGGCTTGACTCCCCCGCCGCCTCACCCCACCGGCACCCCCCATCGTGCAGCCCTCCCCTCTCCCCACTCTGGCCCAGACAACTCAGCCTTTGTGTTCCTCCTCCCTACAGGGTGCTGGTTGTTTTGAGCACCGGCTGATCCTTAGCTGATGTGCAGCATGGTGGGAGAGACTGGGAGAAGCAGAGATCTCTGTGGATGCTGGTTGAGGTGTCAGTGACAGAGTCAGGCTGTGCTTCCCAGAAGCCCCTGGCCAGCTGAGCTGTATGGAGCCCCTCCCCCAGATCACATGGAGCGGGCCGGCCCTTGTGACCCTGCCCTCAAAGAACTGACCTTCCCCAGGAACCACTCTTACTACTCCCCCAGTTGATATGAGTGACCCCACCCCACCCCGCCCTGCCCACCAGCTATGCAGAGAACACCCAATGATATGCCCCTTGGATACTTTTTGTTCTGATCGACACTTGTTACCAATCCCAAGGGAGATTGCTTTTCCTCCAGAAAGACCAGAGCAGAGGAAAAATGAAGGTGCCAGAAAGTGAAAATGATGAAGCAAAGACAAGGATTAGAGCAGGGAGGAGGTATAACGTCCGTTTGTTGGCTGGGCGATTAGCAAATGGTACTCGTGGAAAGAACAAGGCTGTGGAATCAGAGTAACATAAATTTGAATCCTAGCTCCTGCAATTCTTAGCTGTGTGGCCTTGGGGAGGTAACTTAACCTCTCTGAGATGGTTTCCTTACATGTGAATTGGAGACACTAATAGTACCTACTATGCCCTTTTAAGGTTATTCTAAGAATTGAGTTCTGCTTGTAAAACATTTAGCACAGTGCCTGGCACATGGTTAACACAAGGTGGCCAGACCTGCCCATTTACCTGAGTGGCCAGAGGTAAGGGGCTGATGGAATCAGTAGGAACTCTGGCTGCTGGGACAGAGGGCAGGCTTCCCAGGCAACGTTGCTATTCTCTTCTGGCCCAAGCTGAAGCAGAGACCTAGGGATGGGAGGGTGGGGGACATGTGAAAACCCAGCCCTTCCTTGTCCCCACCCCCATCCTGTGACCTCATGACCCGCCTGGGCCTCTTCCAGCTCTATGGCTACTGCTACCAGGACAGCGAGGACATCCCGGACACCCTGACCACCATCACGGAGCTGGGCGCCCCTGTGGAAATGATCCAGCTGCTGCAGACTTCCTGGGAGGATCGCTTCCGAGTGAGCAGGGAAGAGGGCCAGGGCCCCGGGCTCCTTGCTGGGATGGTTCTCCCTTAGAAGGCCAGCCCTCCAGAGCAGCTTCAACTCCTCCTCAGTTGAGGGAGAGGGAGGGAAGGATGGAGCAAAGCTGACTCGGCCATCGGCCAAAGGGTTAAAAAAAGAAACGAGGCAAAGAGGACCCTGAGGTTTTTGTGCTCCTGCCGCCCTGACACACACACTCAGGCATACTCTCAGCCTGGCTGCAGGAGGGCCAGGGTCCTAGGACTAGAAAAGAGCTTAAGGTCATCTTGACCCTCCCTCTATTTGCATACACTGCGCAGAAAGCACACCGAAGTTGCAGCTTCAGGGAGGATATGCACTATGCCCAGACTGCCCATTTCCCGCTTATTCCATGTTACCCTCAGGGTCAGGCCCACCGGGGGTAACAGAAAATCGCTGGCTTGCTCAGTAAGGCCCCAGGCCTCAGTCCTTAGTGAGCTCCAGAGCCTTGAGGAAAAAGGCAAACCCCCAAGCTCAGTCCAGAGCACCAAAGCGGAGAGCCCCCAGGCGCCCTCCCAGGAGAGAAGCCGTGAGCAGCCTGGTGTTTGCCCCTCAGATCTGCCTGAGCCTGGGCCGCCTCCTCCACCACCTGGCCCACTCCCCGCTGGGCTCGGTCACTCTGCTGGACTTCCGCCCCCGACAGTTCGTGCTGGTGGATGGGGAACTGAAGGTGACGGATCTGGATGACGCCCGCGTGGAGGAGACACCGTGCACAGACAGCGCTGACTGCACACTCGAGTTCCCAGCCAGGAATTTCACCCTGCCCTGCTCCGCCCAGGGCTGGTGCGAGGCCATGAATGAGAAACGCAACCTCTACAATGCCTACAGGTGACCTCCATCTCCACTCAGGAAGGCCGGCGGCGAGGGAGCGGGAGCCCGGGGTGGGGGTGGGGGCTCGCAGGGAGGGAGCCAGCATGGGGTCCAGGAGGCCAGCCAGGCTGGGAGACGCAGCCGTGACCAGCGGAGTAGCAGGGGTGGGGGAAGACCTCCACCCCTTCAAGAAGGGAACATTCAGGCTCCTGACCGTGAGGCTAAAAATAGTCAGCCCCAAGGAGAATCTGGGTTGGGGGTGGCAGCTGGAGGCTTCTTAAAATAGTGTCAGACCCAGATCCTAGGGTTGGTGGGACAGGCCCTGCCCCTTCCTCCCCTGGCCCTTCACCTCTGGAAGCTCCTCATAGGGCCAAGCCATGGGGCTGCTCTGACACGGGTCAGCCGGGAGATAATGCGGGGCTGAGGGGTGGGAAGGTCCCTGGGACGGGTGGGGAAAACAGACCTCAGATTTCAGTTTGGTATGAAGTTATCTGTGGCCTTAGCATGTGCCCAGACCCCGACCCTGAGTCTGAAGACTCTTTGGCACACTTCTGGGGGTATAGGCCCAGTTGGTTAGCCTGACAGGGCAGGCTCCCTGGCCAGATTGGGGTTCTGTCCCAAGTTGGGGTAGAAGAAGGATATGTCCCCAAAGGCTGAAGCACTAAGCCCCTGATTTCTCTCTGCCCCAGGTTTTTCTTCACATACCTCCTGCCCCATAGTGCCCCACCCTCACTACGGCCTCTCTTGGACAGCATTGTCAACGCCACAGGTAAGCTCTCCAGTGCCCACCTGCCTCCCGTCACCCTCTCCCACCCCCAGCAAGCATGGGCATAAGAATGACCCAGGGCACCCCATGGTCCAGAAACATCATTTCCCAAAGTGGCATTCTGTGGCAAACTCAGTGCCCAGTCCTCCAGTCATCGGGGCCCAGGCTCCAGAGGGAGGGGAAAAGGCAGCTGGCTGCCTACCTCAGGGAGAAGTAGGAGCCCAGGTACCCTCTTACAGCACCGTGCACTCTGCAGGAGAGCTCACCTGGGGGGTGGATGAGACCCTGGCCCAGCTGGAGAAGGTGCTGCACCTGTACCGGAGCGGGCAGTATCTGCAGAACTCCACGGAGGGCGGCAGAGCCGGTGAGTGGCCCCGGCGAGGATCCAGGGGCTGGGGAGGTGGGGAACAGGTGCGAGGGTGGGTGATTCCCCTAATCGGGGAAGTGGCTCATCCTCCCTCTGAGACTCACGTGGAGTGTTGCAGAGACCGCTGTTCACCTTTCACTTCGACTGAGCTACAACAACTATAATTGTGCCTTGAACTGGGGGGTGGGCGCTGACACCCCTTCTCTGGGTGGCTGCAAACCCCACTGTGTACTGACTGCGTGACTATGAGCAAGTTAACTTACACCTTGAGCCTCACTTTCCTCATCAGTGAATTGGGTTCAGTATTACCTGCCTCAGAATTCTTACGGGGATTAAATGGCAGGTGAAATGTGTGACAGCAGTTAACTCGTTTCCTGTTACACAGCTTGAACACAATATATGTTTGCTACTCTTTCCTTCCTCGCCCTTCTGGGGCTGGGAGGGTGGCTGGAGGTGGAGAAGGGGCTCCACACTGAAACCAGTTAAGAAGCTCCAGGGCAGAGAGAGAATTCTAGCCACGGCCTGTGGGCTGTGATCTCTCCTGCTGAGGCCCTGGGGTTTAGCATGGTTGGCAGGGGGGCGAGGGATGGGCAGCCTCTGTATTCAAGGAGCTCTGGCCAGTCTTAAGGGTGGGGGAGCCCTCGTTAGCCCTGTAAATAAAGTTTAACGAGGTGAACAATGGCTGGCTCTGTCCCTGAGGACTGTTTATGGGGCTATAAATCACAGCCAGCCCTGGACTTTGGTCTAGTCCCTGGTAGAAGATGGAGGCAGGAGGGCGGGGTGGCCGGAGGCCCAGGGCTTCTGCATTATCGATCCAGAGCTGGGGCTCCCCAGGCAGCGGGAAAGACTCGTGGGAACAGGAGGCCTGCGGCTAGGCAGCTTCTGGATTGAGGAGATTTCAGAGGCTTCTGTGGGGCTCTTTCTGTGAAATGGGGAGATTTCACATTCTTCCTCCAGCCTCTGCCCCAAATACTCAAGGTGTGGATTCCCAAATGGTCATTTTTGGTGTTTTACATTCATTTGCACGCCTCTGAACTTCAAAACGAGGAACTGGCCTAGCCTCTCTCCCCAAGGCCAGGAGGAAATGGGCCCAAAGGGCAGCTCTAAACTCTTTGCCACTCAAAGTGTGGTCTGCCAACCAGCAGCACCAGAAGCTGGTTGGCAATGCCAGTTCCCAGGCCCCACCCCAGACCTTCTGAATGAGAACCTGCATTTTAGCAAGATTCCCTGGAGAGTCACATGCACACTGAAGTTTGAGAAGCCCGGCTTTAAACGTCTAAAATGTTCTGAGCTCGGCAACCTTCCTGGTCAGCCGATGGCTCTGTGTGTGCACTTATCCCATGCCTGTGCCCGCCACCACGTGTAGCCTGAACGAGCTGTGTGCCCTTATGTATGGGAGACATGTGTCTCCCAAAAAGTAAACCTGAGCTTTGCCTTTCCTGTGTGGCCATCCCAGTTTCACAGTGGTTGCTGCTTTCATCTCCATGCTAGGAGGACTGGGCTGGATTTCAGCCCTCACCTAGGAAATGTGGCTCACAGCCCTTTAAAGAAAGCGACCCCAGCCCTTACCCCTGGGCACAGAGAGTTCTCATCTGAGCTCCATCCCCAACCCACAGAGTACCAGCACCTCCCAGGCAGTACCATCCCCCAGGAAGACTACCGCTGCTGGCCATCCTACCACCACGGAAGCTGCCTGCTTTCAGTGTTCAACCTGGCCGAGGCTGTGGACATCTGTGAGAGCCATGCCCAGTGCCAGGCCTTTGTGGTCACCAACCAGACCACTTGGACAGGTGAGCCAGTGGGAAAGGACATCCTGAGGGAGGTGACTGGACTCCCCGGAAGAGATTGACAGGTAGCGGTCCCCCATCAGAAGCCAGCGATGGTGAGAAGACAAGTGTCCTCAGGGCAGTTGCGTTATGAGGAGAGTGGCCCTGCATCCAGGGAGAGAATCATCCAGTCCTGTTACCTCTTACCTCTGCCCCCAGGTCGGCAACTAGTCTTTTTCAAGACAGGATGGAGCCACGTGGTCCCTGATCCCAGCAAGACCACATATGTGAGGGCCTCTGGCTGACCTGTCTGTGGGCTCAGCTGACCATCCCTGCCAGCTGGGCTTGCCTGTGACTTGCACTGGCAGCACTGCATGTCACCTGGGCACCCCTGCAGACAAGGCTGACATCCCCGACAGACCGAGGTGACCAGGACAACGTGCAATAATGCCACATGTTAAAATGTGAGTTTACCAGTCTAGGTCTGGGACTGCTGGCTCCAGGGCAGGAATCACGGAGGGCTGACTGCCCCTCTCACCCTCTGGGCTGCCAGCGAGGCTCAGGACGGTCTCGCCACTGGGGGCTCTGCCCCTCACTGGGACAGTTCTGTGGGCAGCCCCACCACTGTGTTCGTAGCGCGAGAATGTAGCCAGAGACCCTGCTGCCGTTGCTGCTGCCTGTGCCATGGCCCGGTGGGGGCCGCGTGGGGACAGTCAGTCACAGAGTGTTCCCTTAGCCAAACTCCAGACTGGAGACTTGAAGGAATGCTCCGAGAGATGGGTGATTCTGTACCTGGGGAGGCCGCCTCTGGGCCCGACAGGGGCGCTGACCGGCCAGCCCAGGAGCAGGGGCACGGGAGCACGCGAGGTGTGAGCCAGGTCATGGGGTTGAGGGGCAGGTAGCAGTTTGAGCCAGGACCTGGGGCAGGGGTGGGGCCGGGGCCTTTCTGCCTCATTTGCTTTCAGTGAAAGCCGCAAAGCAGCCAAAAGCAGCCTCTCCCCGCTCCTGGAGTTTGTATATCCAGAAGCTTTTGTACTTCTTGTTCATTAAAATGTTTATTTTTGTAAGAAAAAAAAAAATCAATTAATAAAAGGACATTTCATGGCAAGGGCTCTTCTCAAGCCGCATTTTCCTGGGCTGCCTTTCTCGTCTTCAGTTTTGTCTTTGGTGTCTGTTTGGGGGCGGGGGCGGCGTGTGATGGAGTGAAGTCTCCATGCAAACACTGAAGCTGGCACAGTGTGTGTTCAGGCCCTGCTCCCATGGTTCCCGTCTCCGTCCTTGGCCCTCCACATCCATGTCCTAACAAAAGACAGGAGGGACTAACAAGGTTAAAATGTTAACACATACTCGCTTCTTCTATACAGAGCCTTTACCCAGAGGACTCATGTCCTAGCGGTGGGATGTCAGCCACGCCAGGGTGCTCTGGGCAGCCTCCACTCAGGTCAGCTTTGCCTCTGTGCAAGGTTGGGCCTGGCCATCATCACCACTGCCCACCACGTGGTAATGCACACTTGCCTTTCTCAGAGCCTTTCTTTTTTTTTTTGCGGTACGCGGGCCTCCCACTGCTGTGGCCTCTCCCGTTGCGGAGCACAGGCACAGGCTTACGGGCCCAGCCGCTCTGCGGCATGTGGGATCTTCCCGGACCGGGGTGCAAACCCGTGTCCCCTGCATCAGCAGGCGGACTCAACCACCGCGCCACCAGGGAAGCCCTCAGAGTCTTTCTTTGAGCAAGAAATAAATATATGGAAAGTGGGGAGACAGAAAAGTCATTGGAAAGCCCGGTCCCCTCTTCCTGGGTTTTGGGAGGGAGGGTCTAACAGGGAAAGGCCCAAGTATATGGAAGCCCAAAGTGAAAGAGTTCAAGATGACAGTGAGGCCAGAGAGAGCCCCAGTGTGAATGCAAGTCTTCTAACTTGAAATCCCACGTCTTCTCCCCTGTACACCATTATACTTCTAGAATATTCTCAACGTGCACAAGCCTTTGAGGGCTTAAAAAAGAATAACCAAAGTTCAACTCAGAACCCAGTGTTTTCTCAGCAGATGCAGTCGGTGAAATTTCTCATGCACAGGACGTCCCCGTAGTTCTGAGTGGTTGAAGAGCCGATGTTAGCTCTGGAGTCCTCATCGTGGACGCCTGCTCAGACCCTCAGGGTTGCACCTTACCACCACCATGCCCAGCCCACACACCCTACATCTTGCCTCTGGTTACCTGGGCTTGCTGATCGTGGAGGGCGGGGAGGGTCAGAGCCTCCACAGAACCTCACACCACGATTCAACCAAGCCATGTCCTGCCCATGCTCACCACTCTCAGTCCCACCCCTCCCAGGAGGAACTCGGCTTCCATCAGCCTCCAGAGCTCTTTCCTCAGCTGAATTCACACGCTACCGCACGGGTAGCCTACCCCTTGCTAGCCAGCGTTAGAGTTTACAGTGCCCTCTGTTGTTCAACTGCCCACCAGTCTGTGCTGCTCTGAGGACAGGAGAACCACGTCACCATGCTGGACCCAAGGGGGTTCCACAGGGCTGGGGCAGGAGGGTCTGCGGGGTCTGTGCTATCCAGAGGGGAACAAAGACCCTGGTTACAGTCAGCAGAGAGACCCGCAGGCTCAGGAACTGTGTGACTCAGTGAGGAAAGCGAAGGCTGAAGATGAACAAGCCACTGCCTCTGGGCTTCCAGATGAGAGGTTCACTGGCCCGTGGAGAGGCGCAGGCTGTGACCTCGGCAAGGTGTGATTATCACTCCAGTTTTACAGACCTGAAAACCGAAGGCCAGGTCACAGCTGCAAAGGGATTTAATGAGCATTCAAACCCGGCCCTAACTTCCAAGCCTGTTCTGGAGGGAGAATTGCTGTAAGAGGAATCTAAGTCAGAGTCAGGGAGCCCATGCTCTGAGTGTATGCCAAACTCAAATGGAGGTCCAAAGTGCATAAGACCTTCTTAGAAAACTCACCCACAGGTAGCTAAAGGGGTGGTAAACAGCTGCTTCCTCAGTGGGGTGAGCCTTGCCTCCAAACCTGTATCAGGGGGGCAAAAATGGCCAGGCTCAGTCCTGCAAAGTAGAAAGGGGCATTTGCAGCTGGGGGTGGAGAAGTGGTGGAGTGCCCTGAAAGGAAGGGGGTAGAGAGTGAAAGCCGGAGGCACAGTCATCCTCCCCCCAGATGGCCCTTTCCACGTAGCCACCTGTGTCCCTGGAAAACGTTCAGCTCCTGGGAACATCTTGTTCCCTTCCTGAGGAAGCCGGACCCATCCCTGCCAACCCCAAAGTCTACGTTCTTTCCACTCCACTGCACAGCCAGTGACACCAAGATCTAGTGCATGGAAGAAATGCATTCGCCCAACTGAAGCCTCAGGTGATAGGACCAGAGGAGAGAGGTGGGCCCTTTCCAGGGCTGGAGGAGTAGGAAGCAACACGAAAGGTTGCCACTGGTCCCCCATGAGGTTCTGGAAGAATTCTGGCCAGTCTTTCTCTTTGCTCACTGTGTGATCTGGGCCATGACGACTCCCTGAGCCTCCATCTCCTAACCTGCAAATTTCAGATTTATGATACCTGCTCCACAGGAGTGTCATGGGAATTGAGCGAAATTACATACATAAAAGTCTTAGCCAGGGCTTCCCTGGTGGCGCAGTGGTTGAGAGTCCACCTGCCGATGCAGGGGACGCGGGTTCGTGCCCCGGTCCGGGAAGATCCCACATGCCGCGGAGCGGCTGGGCCCGTGAGCCATGGCCGCTGAGCCTGCGCGTCCGGAGCCTGTGCTCCGCCACGGGAGAGGCCACAGCAGTGAGAGGCCCGCGTACCGCAAAACAAAAAAGTCTTAGCCAGGGTCAGCAAACAGTACTTAGGAAATACTGATACCGTCATTGTTATTGTTATAAGTGAGCTGAGCCCTCCACAATCATCCAAGGCCTGGCCTACAAGAGTATCCAGGTCAGCTGGGGAGGACCCAGGCACAGCCAGACTGTCCCCCGACACTCCACCTCCAGCACCCACACCAGGGAGCGCTGCCGTTGCCTGGAGGAGGTGGAACCCGGCTCTCTCTCCGGGTCGGTGCCCTGGGAGTTGAGTGTGGCAGATTGAGTGTGGAAGAGGATTAACATGAAAGGATTAACATGAAAGCAGAAAATGGGATTAGGAGGCTTCAAGATAATGTGCCCACCCACCCCCATCCATGACAACAAGCTTCTTACTTTCACTCTGTGGCTTCTGGAGCCGGGAGCCTGTGAGGCTTGGTTGCCCCCTGCTCCCAGGGGAAGAGCCGGGAAGAGGCTTGGTGGGCTCAGAACATGAGACTTTTAATCGGCTAGGAAGGGGCTGCCTTTATGTGCACTTTCTCGTCTAATCCTCATGGCAGCTCTGTGAGACGGGGGTTGGTCCAGAGAGGTGAGGAGGTGGGATTCAAGCCTAGGTGATCGCCCCGGAAGCCTGTGATCCTTCCCCTCTACCCACTGTCTCGCCCAGGAGCATAGCGCCCCCTGAACCCACAAGATCAATGATCCGCCCAGACCTGCTTCTTCCCTTGGGAAGGATTCCCAGACTCACACTCTGCCTTTGATGGGAGACCCAGAGGGCAATTTAAGGAGACCAGGTCCACTTCTCTGGCCTCATCCCGTAAGGGTGAGGATGTCCCCAAAGAGCCCGACCTACTTTAAGCACCGCCTTGAGGTCAGTCATGCTGGACTTTCATTTCCCTCGTTCACCTCTCTGTGAATGCAAGCCAGGGCTACAGCCTTGGGCGGGGGAAGGAGCTACATCAGTGCCAACTATGTGAGGGAGATGGACCACGATATTTCTTAAAATTACCTCTCAAGCTGTAGTGGATCCTTGATGACCATGTAGGGAGAAGTTCATTTTCCACCTCATTCCACAAAACAGATCAAGGCCCCTTTCAGCTTCCTTTTTTTTTGCGGTACGCGGGCCTCTCACTGCTGTGGCCTCTCCCGTTGTGGAGCACAGGCTCCGGACGCGCAGGCTCAGCGGCCATGGCTCACGGGCCCAGCCACTCCGCGGCACGTGGGATCCTCCCAGACCGGGACACGAACCCGGGTCCCCTGCATCGGCAGGCGGACTCTCAACCACTACGCCACCAGGGAAGCCCGAGCTTCCTTTTTTAGGGCAGTGATGCCTTGTCCTCCTCCTCCTGCCCCATTTTAACCAACACCCCGCCAGCCTCTCACCTGCCCTCTGCTAGCCTCATTCCAGCTCCAGCAGTTTCCTCCTGAGGAGCAGTAACCAGACCTCCCCCACCCCCCGCGTCAATCATTCAGGGTCTCAACAGGAAATGGAGAGCACAAGGAACATTGGATATGTTTACAAATACGTGGGTACAAGGGAACCCCATGGGGGTTATAACCTGGAACTAGTGAAAATAGAGTTGTTACCATCTCTACCCAAGGGAAGGGAGTAGGACCTGCTACCAGAACCCAGTAGGAGAACCTAGGAGGAGTCAAGTGACCAAAGGACACAGCCAGACAGGATGACCTCACAAGGAGGGAGCCAGTCTCCCCTCACTCGCCAGCCTCCCTTCCCCCACCCCTCCATCTCCTGCTGAGCTCTCCTTGAAGCCAGAGAGAGCTTGATGTGAGGGCTGTAACTGTCAAGCCTCTAAGACAGCAGGGTGGAGAAGGGGAGATTGCCGATGGGGAGGGGCAAGAGGAATACACCTAGCACTCCGTCCCACTTCCTGTTTGAGCTTCCTGTTTGAGGAAAGGGCAAGAGAAGACTTCTCTTTTATTTTTACTCCCAGTTCCATTCTTAGATATCCAGCTCTTTGTCGTTCTGTTTGGATAAAAGAGCACACGGGACCAAACCTTCAGGGAGTCCTCTACAGCATACATTCTCATCAGGGGCGCCATCATCCCCAAGGAGACAAAACTTGGCTCTTGGGAGATGAAAAAATCTTAGATATCATAATGGATGCCTAAAGAGACATGCAATATAACTGAGCTACTAAAATTCCATGGGGGTGGTAGCATTTAGGAGAAAAGTATCCACCAGAGTATTGGATGGGGATGTGGGGCATGTGATAATGAATCATAGGTTAAGAAGCATTGGATTAGAGTTGACCCAAAACCCTTTCTTGGGCCGTCACTGAAAGCTTTGAATCTGTCACCCTCAAAAGTACGGATTATATTCTTTTCTCTAAACTGATATATACATTTGTGTGTACTCTCTGTGCCATTCCTAATAAAAACAAAGTGAAATTTGAGGGTTTTTTTTTTATTTGGCTGCATTGGGTCTTCGTTGCTGCACACAGGCATTCTCTAGTTGCGGCGAGCGGGGGCTACTCTTCGTTGTGGTGCACAGGCTTCTCACTGCGGTGGCTTCTCTTGTTGTGGAGCACGGGCTCTAGGTGCGCAGGCTTCAGTAGTTGTGGCTCGCGGGCTCTAGAGCGCGGGCTCAGTAGTCGCGGCGCATGGGCTTCGTTGCTCTGCGGCATGTGGGATCTTCCCAAACCGGGGCTCCAACCCGTGTCCCCTGCATTGGCAGGCGGATTCTTAACCACTGCGCCACCAGGGAAGCCCAAGTTATTTTTCATGTAACATTTTATTCAACGTATCCTTGCCAATGATGAACATCTTGGGCCATGCAGGGACTCCTGCATCTCCCCGCAGCTTACAGCCTTTGGTTGGTATTTTCCTACACAAAAGAGCTCGGGTCATGGGAAGCCAGGGTATTTCAACACACACTCACTCGTCTCTCTAGTGATCAAGCCACAAAATATTTCTTGAATGCTAGTCACTGCAATGAATACTAAAATATCAGAATACCCCCTGCCTTTTAGGAACTCACAATGTCATTAGAGATGTCACAAAGATGGACAGATTCAATGGGGCAATATATGAGCTGTGACTCTAGAGCAATGAGATCAATCTCCACATGTGGCTTATGAAAGCAAAGGGCTTGATGGTCACATCTCAAATCACTAAGGGCTAGTTAACCTGGTCCCCCAGGAGTACCAAGTCCCCACCAGGAGCCCCACTGTTAACACTGTTCCATCCAGAGGAAGGCTTATCCTTACTCTGTACTTCTTATCTGAAAGTCAGTTCCGTTTTGTCACCAGACATTCCCCCCTGCCCACCCCCATTCCCAAGGCAACTCAACAGGCTTTGGTGTGGAGCCTGTCAGAGGCTTCTTGAAAGTGTAAATAGAGTGTGTCTACTGTTTCCCCCCTTATCCATACACTTCTTTGGCCCTTCAAAGAGCTCTAGTAGATTAGAGAGGCACAATTTCTCCTTACCAAAGACAGGCTGCCTTTCCACAGGAGGAGGAGTTTCTCAAGTGCTCCATAATCCAGCCCTTAGAAGGTCTGCCGACTGGCCTGGCAGGGGAACAAAACTTGTGGGCCATTTCCCAGAAGCCCTTTTGGTGCCCTTCAGATCTTCAGCACGGAGGTCAGTCTCAAGAAAGGGCTTTCATTTTGTCCTGCCCTTCCATAAAATCAATCTTATTTATTTGGGGAAAGACACGAGGCAAAATAAAACACACAGTATGCTTTGCTTCCCATTGCATGGAGGTTTAAGGCCCTGTTATTCATCTGAACTTGAACAGGAGATAGTTGTGAGATTATCTGTATCACATTTCATTTTATGACATATCACCTTGTTTACACCACTCTTTAGGTTGTTTACAGGACATAGATTACCCTTAAATGCTCTGGTCTTGTTTCGTCATTTTTTTCTCCCATCAATAAAAAATTTTAAAGGCAGCCATTGTTCTAAGAAATGACTATTGTACTTGGGGCACCAAGATGCTTTAATCAGGAAAGACAGCTTGTCTTGTATCTTGGCCTCCCCTATCTTTTTGAACCAGGCTTTGATGCGACGCGGAGTTTCCTGACTCCATCGTTGAACTATGCAGCATTTTTCAGTTCTTAAGAACAAATGAGTTTCTTCTTTAAACATAGGCCTCTGCTTAGCACATTCAGTACTATTTGACTTGGGTCTCAAGATAGTGTTATTCCTGGAATGGATTTCACATGCTGAATTTTTCTTTTTTAATTACCCACACTCCTATCACATATGCTGAAGTGACCTTTCTTTTCCCTATAGCCTTTCCAACAATTTGCTGAGATGAAAAAATTTATACAGGGTCCTTTCGGGTTAGGAATTTACAGGTTAACTCTTTCATGTGCAAGTCATATAACTCATTCATACTAGTTCTGAAAATATATTCCCAGCAAATATGGAAAGGTCGGGACTTCCCTGGCTGTCCAGTGGTTAAGACTCCACTTTTCCAATGCAAGGGGTATGGGTTCAATCCCTGGTCGGGGAACTGAGATCCTACATGCCGTGCAGTGTGGCCAAAAAAATGGAAAGGTTCAAATGTACACAGATGTTCCTTGCAACATTATTTAGAATAAGGAAAAGTGAAGATTATATAGCAATATGATAAAACATGTAAATTATAGTGTTAAATGAGAAAAGGAGGATGTAAACCCAGACATATAACTATATAAAAATGCAGTGGAAAAGGACTGGAAGGAATACACACAACTCTTGTAAATAGTTGTGAATACCACAATTTTGCAAGGATGACAAACTAGTTTTTTTTAATTTTCTATACTCTTCTTGTATGTTGTTATGTTTCTTGATTAATGAAAATTGATTTCAATTAGATCATTGTTTCAATGGATTAAAGGAGAAGCTCAATCTTTTTACCTAAAGTGGTACCAAAATCTCTCTCCCATTTTGTTACATAACCTCCATTTAAATTGGACTTTTGGAAAGTCAGCTCCACTAAATCTCTTATTCATAAAAGGTGTTTGATGGCTTAAAACGGGAGTTGAAATCACAAATGACTGTAAGTCCAGCAGGGAAGGGAGTTGTGGTGCCTGACGCCATCTGGAGAACTTAGGCCTGAGTGCAGAGGTATTTCAAGGGAGCTGGAGTTTTCTGTGATTCTCTTGACTTGTGCATTTTGGCCACCAATCCAAATTCAAAAATAAAGTAGAGACATTTGTGGGCCAAACAGAACATGTCTACAAGCTGGACTCAGCCAACTGGCGGCCAGTTTGTGACCTCTAGCATGAAACCCATTTCTGAAGTTACAGCCAACTGCTTGATTTCTGAGTATTTAGCCACCAAACCTCCTGTGTTCTCCTATTGACTCCTCCCCAGTGAACCCTGTGCCACTTCCTGCTGTTTGATGAGGGCGATGAAGGATATTAGTACTCAAAGTATGAAGGCTTGTGACTCTGTCCCTAGTTGGAAGCATTTCTCTTGCCAGAATGAAAAAGCTGGCAACATTTTTAATATTAATTTGTGTCTCCATCTGTCACTTACATTTAGTGTGGCTGTGAGGAATGGATTTGATGCTGTTCAAATACTCCCAATTTCATCCTTGAGCCCTTCACAGTTGTCAGATGTACCAGCCAGGCCCAGACTCTGTCTCCAGCTTGCTGTCAATCAGATTTGAGCAGTCAATGTGTTTATCACTGTTTTCCAATACCACTGCCCTGACACCAGTTACCGGCTTCAGAGGACTGACCTCAAGATGTAACCTCCTGGGCTTCCCTGGTGGCGCAGTGGTTGAGAATCTGCCTGCCAATACAGGGGACACGGGTTCGTGCCCCGGTCTGGGAGGATCCCACATGCCGCGGAGCAACTAGTCCTGTGAGCCACAACTACTGAGCCTGCGCGTCTGGAGCCTGTGCTCCACAACAAGAGAGGCCGTGATAGTGAGAGGCCCGCGCACCGCGATGAAGAGTGGCCCCTGCTTGCCACAACTGGAGAGGGCCCTCGCACAGAAACGAAAACCCAACACAGCCAAAAATAAATAAATTAATTAATTAATTAATTAATTTAAAAAAAAAAAGATCCCACAAGCGTCACGGTGCAGCCAAAAAAATAGATGTAACCTCCTCTTCTGCTTCATCTCCACTCTCTCTGTCTCCCTCTCTCTCTCATCCCTGGATGCTCCTTTGGCACCATGACTGACCGCAGATGGATCCTACCTGCTTTTTTTTTTTTTTTTTTTTTTTTTTGCGGTACGCGGGCCTCTCACTGTTGTGGCCTCTCCCGTTGCGGAGCACAGGCTCCGGACGCGCAGGCTCAGCGGCCATGGCTCACGGGCCCAGCCGCTCCGCAGCATGTGGGATCTTCCCGGATCGGGGCACGAACCCGTGTCCCCTGCATCGGCAGGCAGACTCTCAACCACTGCGCCACCAGGGAAGCCCCCTACCTGCTTTTATGCTGGCCTCTGCTTCCGCTCTCTCAGGAAGGGGCCCAGGCAAACTTGGCTTCTAGAAAACGGCCCTTTTTCCTGCAGTGACCCCACTGGCTTTGCCACACAGATCTTCCCACTGTTCTCTGGAATAGTTGACCCTGGACTTGCAGCAAGGCGCAGCTGACGCTCCAGGACTGACCATCGTTCCCAGTCCCTGCTATACCATGGACCATCTGGCCCCCACAAAGTCAATGGGATGTCCCTGCTGCCCTGGGGCCATGGCAAGCTGCACCAACAAGATCTTCTAGGAAATGGTACGTTGATCAACTAATTAACCACCCATCAATAAACAAATGAGTTGAGGCTCCCCAAGTAGCCAGCTTGGCTTCTACATAGAGACCCACTCCCTCCTCCCCGATCCAGGACCTACTGTGGTTACAAACGCCTCCTATTAGTTCTTGGTTTACTTGGGCACTGCCGATGCTGCCAGATGTTTACTTTTAACGTGAGAATTACACTGCTCTTTTGGATGGGGGGAAGGAGGGGGGAGCTCCAGGCTGCGGGAGCGTGGGGCGAGCAAACCCCTCTACAGCCCAGTCACCTGGGGCTCCTTCCCTCTCCCCTCCAGATGCGGCCCAGCCCACCACCCCATTTTGCCAAGTCAGCAGATCCAGACTATTCCGAGCATGGAGGACCCTGCAGGCTCCAGAGGCCAGACGGCGGCACACATGGCCCACCATGTGGGGCACACGTGTGTAACTCCGAGGTCATGCCTGGGCCCCACCAGCCCTCCCTCTTGGAGTGGGGCTCCTTGCCACAGAGTCCCCTTCTCACCTTGGCTCCCCTTGAAACAGCTCCTTCCTTGACAAGACCAAAAGGCAGACTGCCCTGTTCAATGATTTGGACCATCTGTAAATGACACTTTGGGCAGTTATGGCTGTGGAAGAACCCCAAGACTGCCATTGGAACCCCACAAAGCCTGATCCATTTTGCAGCTACAACCCCGTTGCCTGATCCCATCACGACTTGCAGAACCCAGAAGGATTTGTGGGATCTTGTGCTCCTAAGGGAAGCTGAGGCTCACGGCAGAGGCCACAGCAGAAGAGCCAGCACATTCCCACCAGGATCCAAAGTCGTTCAGAGACATGATGGGCAATTATCTACAATCCATACCCCTTGAAGGAAAGTTTTTGATCCCACATCACCTTGCCACCATTATCTCGACTGCTAGACAAGGAGGGGAAGCCCTTCTCATTGGTCCAATCCATCCTCCTTCTCCCTTCTGCCCTTTTGAGCTCTAACAACCTAAAGGCTAAAAATCTCTTCTCTTTTTCTCTCTTCTTCCTGGTGCCCAGAAGACAGGATGGAAAAGCAGAAACTCATAACCCAAACAGAAATGGACCTGGGAGGAGAGAGGGGTTAGCTGCAGCTCTCAGCCCATCCCAGACAGGCTGGAGGAGCCTTGCAGAGAAGAGGTCCACGGTTGGAGCCACACATATTTATTTGAGGAAATGATGTGACATCAGACTAGTCAGAGTATGACTGAGTAGGCCCACATACTAGATTTTCTTGAGATTCCTAGGAACTATACCCCTCCCATGTCTGTGCCATTCATCCCAAACTCAGCAATGATTGAGAGCTGGTAGGAAAAGGGGAGACTACCCTGATAACTTTCTCAAAAACCTGTTTTTCCAAGACTAAATGGGAGGCAGAAATTACAAACTGTTGTCTCAATCTGAAACGGTGAACTTACCCCTCCAACCCATCCTTCGCCATCTCCATCGCCTGCAAAAACCCACAGTATATAACTATTCAGTTGGAAACTGAAGTGCTTCCAATCCAGTGCTCATTTTTCCTTTCCCTCTCCCATAGCTACTCCTGGACAGGGCTAAAGCTGAGATGATCTTCAATACCACCTCCTCTAAGAAGCCCCTATATCTTTTTCCTCAAAGACTCTTGCCACCCCCAGGGCCTGCTTTCCTTTTTCTCACAGAGTCTCTGGCCCTTCTGAGAAGGCAGATCCATCAATGAACAATTTATCTGTACACACACATAGTCCATTTTCCAGCTTTGGTTAACAACTTTACCACCAGGTGACTCCCTGAAAACTTTAAGGGGCCCAAGAGAGGGGACACAAGGGAAGAAGGGCCTGGGGACACACAGGGAGGAGTGGGGGATGTGCGGCTCTGGTGGCCCACTTCTGAAAGTGACCACGAGTGAGGTTATTCCAGGGTTGTTCTCAAAAAGGAACAGGAAGTATCCAAAGGTTTAACTGAGACTATGGCCGTAAACTCCGCCCATCCCCTATGGGTCCTTTGATCCTAGACCAGGGAGAGGTCATTAAAGACAATAGAGAATGTTGCTGGGACCTTTGGACAGAGTTCATGTGTCACCAAGGAGGCACTTTGGTCTGGTGGTTATGAACTTGAACTCTAAAGTCCAGCACCCTGGTTCTGAATCCTAGATCCATAAATGATGCCCGGTGGGACCCTACACAGATTCATTTTTATCAGTTGGTGTTCATTTCTTCATCTGTGAAAAGGGGCTATAATAGTATTTACCTTCTACGCTAGTTGTGAGGTACACCTACAGTAATGCTGGTAAATCATTGAGCCTGTCACATCATATACTTTTTTTTTTTTTTTTGCGGTATGCGGACCTCTCACTGTTGTGGCCCCTCCTGTTGCGGAGCGCAGGCTCAGCGACCATGGCTCACGGGCCCAGCTGCTCTGCAGCATGCGGGATCTTCCCGGACCGGGACACGAACCCGTGTCCCCTGCATCGGCAGGCGGACTCTCAACCACTGCGCCACCAGGGAAGCCTATGTACTATTATTATTATTGTCTCTTACTCTGGGTTCCAGACCTGACTCTCTCCAAGAGGTCTCGAGGGAAGATGACCATCTCTCTGGGGATCAGTGTGTCAGGGCCCATGCAGCCTCCCCCAGCTCTGTATTCAGCCAGATGTGGCTCTATACACACAGCAGATGAGGCAGGCTGGGAGGGCCGGGACCAGACGGGACCACCCATCAGTCTGGGGAAGGTGCTGGTAGGATGGCCTCAGCTGCAGCTGCTGGGCAGCCGTCCAGGGTGACAGGCAGAACGCAGCGTGTAAGGGTGTGGAAACAGACAATAGTCAGCAGCTGGGGAGGTGAGTGAGTGGCGGATCTTCTAGCATTTGGTAACAGGGTATCTCTACCAGCAGGTGGGCCACAGCAATGGGTGGTTCCAGAAGCAGAGTCTGAAATCTAAGCAGGCAGGCAGCCTCGGGAGAGTCTGTCAGCAGATCCCAGCACCCACCAAAGGCTAGATCTGGTGGGGAGAGGCCAGAGAAACAAAGCAAGGCCCCAGGCCTAGAAGGACAGACAGGTAACCAAAACAAAGCTGCAGGCCTAGGACACAGGGAGACGTGGCATTGCTAGGACTCGGCCTCAAACCCAACCCGCAGGGTGGGAGAAGGCCTGCATGGGCTGATAGTAGGACAGGTCCTGATGTGAGCCAGCCTGACCCATGATCCCTGGCCAGAGCCAGGCTAATCGCCAGGGTAGTAGGTGCAGACCTGAGACTGTGATGTCCCCACAATGTGGGTGCAGGAGAGGGAAGTTGGAAGTCATTACAGGGTAACTCTGATCTCTGTCTCTATCACACACACACACACACACACACACACTCTCTCTCTCTCTCTCTCTCTCTCTCTAGCTACTACTCCAGTTTTCCCGGTTCTTGCCCTTTTGACTACTTTTTCTCCCCCAAATCCTGCCTGCTGATAAAGAACCAAAATAGGTTGATCAACTTTTTTTTTTAATGAAAAGTCCAGTCAGTCCATCAGGGCCTAAGAGCTTCTCTGATAGTCACCTGCCAAATGACTTGCCACTAGGCCCCTGCTCTGTTCCCCAATGGAAGGACCATGCTGCAGCAGTGAACAGGGAGCTGGACCCAATTAAGGAAGGACGGTGGGGGTCCCCGTAGCCCCTGACTTGGGTTCAGCTCTTGCTTGTCTCTTTTTCAGGCTCAGATAACAACGCCTCCATAAACTCTGCTCCAGACTCATGTCTTGCCAATGACCCTGAAGACTTTGTCTTGGAGACTAAGTGATCTTGGGAGCCAGGTTCAAGGTTCATCTGTGACAGACCCACATCCTTACAGACGTGGAAACCGCACCCGTACTCATCTATGTAAGCTGTTAAGCCTCACACTTACGCATCTACATTAGCCCCTAAGCCTTATGTACACACACATATTTATACTGTTTCTCAACCCAAACACATATTCTTAATCACTGGCCTCCGGAGTGCAAGGGCACAAGCAATGGGAGTGGGCCCCATATCAGGGAACCTCATAAGGACAATCATTAGAGCACCACGCCCCAGCCTCTGGGCACGTCAGCCACGCTGTCCCTTTACCTGCCCCACTGAGCCTCTTCTTCCTGCTCAGCAAGGTGGTCTGAGGAGTTAGTGACCTGGACTTGGTGGGAGCAGGCCCGGCTGCCTTCTCGCTTTGCCCCCAGCTGTATAGTGCAGCTACTGGTGTGCATAACATTTGGATCCATCTGGAGCTGAGCTCGCAGACTCCATCTGGAGCCAGGGTCACAGGACCCTTCCCACCTCCAGGGCTTCCTGGATACATAAAAGGCAGATGACCAGTGATGTCAGTCAGAGGAAATTTGATAGAGAGAAGAGGTTACACGGGTGATGGAAGAGCTAAGAAACCACACAGGGATGCTAAGCCAATCCAGACGTGAGCGACAGCAGGGAGCCATTTCTGCCCCAGGGCTGGAGAAAGATAGGAAAGAGAGAAAGTGAGGTCACCAGAGTCCGAAGCCAGGGCTATCCCATGGGAATCACAACCACAGAGAGAGGGGTCATCTGATGTGAGCTGGAGCCATAAAGAGATCCAGCTTCTGCTAAAGACACCTTAGGAAGCAAAGAGAAAGGAATATCCCAACTTTCCCCCTCTTAATCACCTTCTAACCTGCTGCCAGGCCCCCCACTGGGTGAGCTCATCTGGAAGCCAAAGGGCAAAGAGCCTGGGAACCACAGTCCCTGCAGAGCAGCCCACAAAGGTCAAGGGACAGTCTGAGAGCACCTAGGCGATGGACCAGCAAGGCCAAGAATGATGACCCACCAGGCCTTGGATGGGCCTGTGGCAACAGTTTTAGAGAAACGTTAGAACCAGCTCCCCAGGAAGCAGCACCCTCCTTAGTCCTCTCACCGCACAGAGATGGAAATGGGTCAGCTGCCTCGATGCCCTGTCAGCGTGCAGAATCAGGCTACTCTGCACATCCATCACAGCAGGAGACACCGCTGAAGGAGACCGAACACTGTTTGTAAAGAAAGGGTGGCCTCCCTCAGAGGCCATCTGGCTTTGCGCCCTAGTTCGGGGCTGGGCTGGGTCCCGGGCCCTTTGAGCCATTCCTCTTGTGGAAAAGGGCATGGTCTGTACCTTGGGGAATGGCAAGGGATCTGGCTGGGGACTAGGAGGGAGGCACTGTCCAGGGTACCAGGGCACTCAGCACTCCTTAGAGGAGACCCGAGATCCCCCTTCTCCCGTCCCCCGTCCCAGACCACCTTTGGCCCAGCTTCCTTCAGGCCTCTTCCAGTGACTCACTCAAGACCTTCAGCCTGAGCTGGGCATTAAGTGCCTGTGCTCCTACATCCCCCTTTCCCTCCTTCCCACACTCCAGAGCGTGATATGGAAGCCCCTTTGTAGAAGCCTTCAGCACAAGGGTCCTGGGAATAAGGGTGAAGGAAGAGGTAGAGTGGGGAGAGGAAAAGAACATTCCTAAGATTCCTAGATGCTTTTCTGGTCCCAGAGAAGGAAGGTTTTGCCCAGCATGGATTTCAAGTCTGAATATGAGCCCAAGGCAACATACGAGGATCCTCCCACCCCACCTGGGCCCTCCTTTGGCAATCACAGCCTAACTTCTGCTCAGACATTGTCGTTGGCTAGTTTTAGTGCATCTGTGTTTCTTGTGTCCTCAGATGGTCTGCAAGTTCTCCGCAGGCAGGAGTTCCAACTGCAGAGCACAGAGTCCAGCCCAAGTCTCCCCTCCTACCATGCTGCACAAATCCTTCACAATGGGTCCTGCGGGGGACCAGCTATCTGATTCGCCAAGGCCCAGTGCAAAATGAAAAGACAGCGCTTCTTGTTAAAATTATTAAAAATTTCAAGATGATGACAGCAGAGCATTGACCCAAGCACAGAACGCTTCTAAGTGTGAGGCCCCATGCCACTGCCCTGGTCGCACACCCGCGGAGCCTGCCCTGGGCCCATGTGGTGTGAGTAGTAGCTTGCCTCCAAAGATGCCGCCATCAACCTCACTTCCCTCTGCCCGCATCCCACTCCCGCGTCATGAAGTGGCGTCTAAGTCCTGTCCCTTGAACGGACTTGACCAACAGAACGCAATGAAAATGACATTCTTGTACCTCCATTACCAGGTCATAAGAAGCCTTGCGAGTTCTTCCCAACCCTCTTGAACACTTGCTCTTAGGATACTCCCTCTCAGAACCCAGCTATCATGCTGTGAGAAATCCAAGCCATGTAGAGAAACCACGTGTAAGTCAATGACCCCCTGCTGAGCCCCAAGCAGACAGCCAGGGTCAACCCCCCAGTCATGTGAGTGAACCAGCCTTCATAGGACTGCAGTTGCTGAGACATCGGACTGAAAGCATATGGGAAACCCCCAGTGAGAACCACCCAGCTGAGCCTGGTCAACCCACAGAACCATGAAAAACAGTCATAAACTGTTGCTTTAAACTGCTAAGTTTTGGGAATGCCCTGATGGTCCAGTGGTTAGGACTTGGTGCTTTCACTGCTGGGGCCCGGGTTCAATCCCTGGTTGGGGAACTGAGATCCCACAAGCTGTGCAGCACAGCCAAAAAAAAAAAAAAAAAGCTAAGTTTTGTGGTGATACAATAGATAACTGGGATGTGCTCCAAGGAGCGGCATTCACTTGGAATACAATGTGAGTGGCCTAGGTTGTGTGTCACATCAGTACTGGCTGAGCACACAGTAGGAGCTCAAGAAAGGCTGACCACCATTCACTGTGTTGGCACCAGACATGTGGACCCCCTGACCCAGGACATACCCTCCCGCTGGCGGATGTCCTTTGCGATGAAACATTTACCATCTGGTTTCAACCTGACATCTCACTGGCTGATGGGGATGCAGGTCCTGCTGTCTCCAGAGAGTCATGACCCCTTCCTCCCAGCACGTTCTGACCCTTCCTATCTCAGGAAATGAAAAGCGATTTTTCCCCAGGGCCTGTTTACCCCAGCAACATAACAGGGTTTCCAAAACCAATCTCACAGCCAGTTCTAGTACCAGTCTTCAGTGTAATAATAATAATACAGAAGCTGCGCCTGCCCCGGGATTCCGTTTTCTGCTCTTGTGTTTCTTCATTTGTTTCTCCAGGATCTTTAAACATCTGATTAAATTTCATGCTCCAGATGAAAAGTTCTGAAGATGGAAGATTATCAGAATTTGTAACTTTCATCAGCCCTCCTCTCTGCTCAGCGGCTTTTTACAGCCCTTGTTCTCTCCCTCCCTCCTCACCCCCAGCCTCCCAGAAGTCCTCTTGTACTCTGTGAGGATAATGCGGGTCACACTATACTCTCCCCCGAAGCCCCCAACATGCGCAGCAGGTAGAGGAGGACATCAAGTCAGCGTGCAGCCCGAGGCTGACAAAAGGTGTAGCTTGGCCAGGGGTGGGATTCTGTCTATGTCAACTGGACACCGAGGGGTCTGAGATCCAGGCTAGCGTGACGCTCGCTCCCTGTGATGCTCGTGATCACACATTTCCCCGCTTTTTTTTTTTTTTTTTTTTGCGGTACGCGGGCCTCTCACTGTTGTGGCCTCTCCCGTCGCGGAGCACAGGCTCCGGACGCGCAGGCTCAGCGGCCATGGCTCACGGGCCCAGCCGCTCCGCGGCATGTGGGATCTTCCCGGACCGGGGCACGAACCCGTGTCCCCTGCATCAGCAGGCGGACTCGCAACCACTGCGCCACCAGGGAAGCCCCCCACTTTTTATAACACCAACTCTCCCAAATTTCACCCCTCCCTGAAATGAGCAGACAGTGCAGGCAAAACCAAGTAACCAGAGACACAAGACACTAAGGTTGGGATGGGTGACCATGGCAGGGTGCCAAGCCCGCATCTCCTGCCTACTCCCAACTACCCCTCCTGTCCCCCGGGAAAACAACAGCATGCAGTGCAACCCATCTGCACAGCCTGAGCCTCGTATTTGTTTTGTGAACATAAATCGTCACTTCAGAGATATTGGTTGCAAGCTAGGTCCCCAAGCAGTTTTCATTTACTGTATTACTTGCAAGTAGCACACTCGGCTAGCTACCAGGTGGGTGCTGGTCTCAAGGCCAACAGCTCTAATGCAGCAGGAGACTTTTTGGAGATAATGACCCATTTCTGTGCTCCCAGGAGCTCCCTTCTGTCTTTCACCCCCCACCGCCACCCCACCCCCAACTCATGTTCAAGCAGCCAGGCTGTTCTCTGCTCTCCGCCTCAAGGGAAGGATGTGTAGGGAGAAAAAGGAAAATACAAGCTTTGATGTCTGGGCAAGATTAAAATATTTAGGAGAAACATCTTGAGTGAGAGCAGGGTTTCTCTCCACCCTTCCTCTATACTCTCCAAAGATAAACAGTAAAGATTCCTCTGAAATGGTGAAGGGAGAAGGAGAGGAGGGAAGGTTATGAGGACAGAGAGGCTGGTGGGCCCCTGACCTGCGGGGCCCATGCAGAAGGGATGAAGATGATGCCAGCAAAGGGCCTCTGTGAGAGAAACTGCTGTACCCAGACCTCTGCACCCAGGGACCAACACCAGCCCCCAAGAATCCTGGGTTGTCTTTCCCGATGGCCCACCAGTGCCTCATCTTTCCACAGCAGCCAGCACCAGAGCCATTCTCAGCTCTCTCCCCATCCAAGTTACTGCCCCACCCCAGGCCCACCATGTCCCAGGACACCTGAATCCTCAAGAAAAGGAAGTTGGGCCCTCAACTCCCCCTACCATCACCAGCCCACACACACCTACAGGGAAGCAGCTCAAAACCTCCCTCGCCACCCATGAGGATTAAACCTACCCTGGTTGCAACACAGATTGAGCAGATTGAGAGCATGCTAGGTGGCAGGCATCTAAGTAAGTCTTTTCATGCATAATCTTAGGGATAGAACTTCCTTCACCCACGCTTAAAACCAGGCTCAGACCTAGCCTCCCTCCAAGCCTCCCTTACAGCACTGCTCAGCTGCATGGAGCAGTTAGTCTTATGTCTGTAACATTTTCTTCTTTCCATCATTCCACCGTTACACTTCAGTGTAATACTTACAACCAGGTCTGTATCTGCTATTGAACTTGAATGCTTTGGGACCAGGGCCCAAGTCTTACTCATTTTTGCATGCCCTGTAATTGACACATCACAGTTTGTAACTATACAAACTAATGTTTGTATAGTTAAATTGAATTTTCCACCCAATTCTCTTTTTAAGAGTAAAAACAGGAATCCTCATTAAAGCAGTTCCAGAGCAAAGGAGATAGTCCTAAAGAGCAAGCAATTAAGGAAAACACAATTTGGTAAATCATCATCAGGTTTCACCTGTTCCTAATCACTGCTTAATTTTTGCTAGAGCAGTTGCTCTGAGCGTTTTCACCTTGATTCTTCTTACCTTCACCACTCTTCTCAAGCCCCAGTCCTACCCCTGAGCCCCTCATTCTGAACTCAGGCCAGGATCTCACCTCTTAGCTTACTGAGAAGAATAAGAATGTCCGGGGCTTCCCTGGCGGCGCAGTGGTTGAGAATCCACCTGCCAATGCAGGGGACACGGGTTCGAGTCCTCATCTGGGAAGATCTCACACGCCGTGGAGCAACTAGGCCCGTGAGCCACAACTACTGAGCCTGCGCGTCTGGAGCCTGTGCTCCGCAACAAGAGAGGCCGTGATAGTGAGAGGCTAGCACACCGCAATGAAGAGTGGCCCCAGCTTGCCGCAACTAGAGAAAGCCCTCGCACAGAAATGAAGACCCAACACAACCAAGGATAAATAATTTTTTTGGCAGTAGTCTTTCACCCAAAAGAGGGTGAAAGAACCCTCCAGAGCGGAGGAAAGAGCAGCTTATGGTGGGCTTGCTGACTCCTGGCCGCTGGGTCTCTCTGACTCCCACCCAACTCTGCTTAGACATAGGCAAAATCCTGAGTTCATCTGAAACAAATTAGAATTTTTCAAAAGGGACTTTAGTTTTTGTGGGTTTTTTTAAGGGACAGGGAGATAAATTCTGATATGTGAAACATTTAAAAAGTGAGTTTGTGTGTTTCCTATCTTAAAATAATGACCACCTGGCCAGATATCTCTTCCCTAGCTCTCTGAACTCCCAAGCCCTGGCTCCCTGTCCTTCAGTTCTATGTACAATCCTCCACCGCACAGCCCACTTCTCTTTGCCTTTGAGATGAGAGTGTCGACAAGCTTGACCCTGGCTGACTAATGGAAATCACACCTTTTTCTGTGGTTGTTGTTTCAGGTAGTGCTATATTTTATTGTAAACTTTTATTTTTGAAAAGGTGATCCCTGAACATGTTAAAAATGTTTTTCAGCAATGCCAAAATATATACAGTGAAAAAACTTGCCCCCTCTCATCCCTAACCCAGGCACCCAGCTCTTTTCCCCAAAGGCTGACACTGGCCAGACACTGTTCCCTGGCCAGAGTATGTGGAGATGCACGGTATGTGGTGGTGCACAGTCTATGCCCTGTTCTCCTCCTTGCCTTTTTCGATGACATATCCTAGAAGTTGTTCCGTAACATACACAAAGATAGGCCTTATTCCTCTTCTCAGCCTATGGATGTACCATAATCCATCCACCAAGTCCCCTATTGATGGATGTTTAGCTTGTTTTCAATCTTTTGCTATCGTGAACATGCTGCGATAAATATCTCTCTCTGTTTCCCTTTGTACGTCTGTTAGAAAAATGCTAGAAATGGAATTTCTAGGTCAAAGCAAATATGTGTTTAAAATTGTGATGTTGTCAAACTGCCTCCAAAGCGGTTATCACAGTTCACATTTTCACCAACAATATGTGGGAGTACTGGTCCCAGTTTTGTCAACCATCCACCAAACTTTTTTATCTTTGCCCATCTTTTCATATAAAGAATGATGTTTTGGGGCTTCCCTGGTGGCGCAGTGGTTGAGAGTCCGCCTGCCGATGCAGGGGACACGGGTTCGTGCCCCGGTCCGGGAAGATCCCACGTGCCGCGAGCGGCTGGGCCCGTGAGCCATGGCCGCTGAGCCTACGCATCTGGAGCCTGTGCTCCACAACGGGAGAGGCCACTACAGTGAGAGGCCCACGTACTGCTAAAAAATAAAAAAATAAAAATAAACAGAATGATGTTTTGGTGTAGTTCTAAAATGGGTTTCTTTTAGAATAGGTGACATGGAGCAAGTAGTGTAGCACAATGCTTGAGAGGACAAACTCTGGTCCTTAGTTGCTTGGGTGACTTTGGGTAATTTACTTAACCTCTCTATGTTTTTGGTTCCTCATCAGTAAAATGAGTACCATCATAATAATACATTCCTCCTACCATTATTGTGAAAATTAGATGCGTAAATAAAAACAAAGTTCAGTATGTGTTAATTGTCATCATTACATATTCGTATACTTAATGACCATTGTAAATTTTTTCCTGTGAACTGTCTATTCACGTCCTTTGCCCGTTTCTTCATTGCTTGTTATTTTTTCTTTCTGAAATATAAAAGCTCTTTGTATATATTTAGGAAATAAACCCTCCGTCACTTGTGTAGCAAACATTTTCCCCAGTTTGTCCTTGTCTTTTGACTTTATTTATGGCATTTTTGCCATGTAGAAATTTTACATTTTTATGTGGTTAAATATACCAACCTTTCCTTTTACAACTTTTGGACTTTAAGAAACCTCACAGTTCTTGAAGTATGAAAGAATAGAAACTAGAACTATTCCGTGATTTTCCCTCCCTGCCCTTCCTCCCCTAGCTGTCTCCCTGTCCTACGGTTGAGTCAAGGTTATCTCCTTATATAG
Source organism: Phocoena sinus (assembly GCF_008692025.1). Taxonomy (NCBI): domain Eukaryota; kingdom Metazoa; phylum Chordata; class Mammalia; order Artiodactyla; family Phocoenidae; genus Phocoena; species Phocoena sinus. The sequence goes on from NC_045775.1 coordinate 34,385,321, forward strand.
CCTTAGTGGCTTTTCCACATTCAATTTCTTCCTGCTCCTATCCGAAGTCCCTCAAGAGTAAGTCCAATCAGGGCACTTCCCTGCTCAAGAGAGTTCAATTACTCCCCGTCACCAGCTGAACCAAGAACAAGCTTCTCATTAGGGGCATCTGCCTAGATGACACCAAATTCCTTTGCCAGCTGGTGATTCCCCTAAATATCTCCTATCCTCCCATCCAACTCGACTCTTCAGTGTTCCCCTAAATAGTCTTTCCCTCCTCCCTGATTTCCATCACACTACGTCATCTACCTGTAAAGCCTTCTGCCCATCTCTGTCTACCCAAATTCTCATCATCTTTCAAGATCCATCCCAAACACCCCTTCTCCATAGTCTCAACTGGTCCCCAACCATCAGATGTGAGCTCTTCTTCCCTTGCACACTCAAAGCACCTTGTTTGTTCTTCTCTTGAGATGTGCATCTCAAGCCGCTTTAAACAAACCAAGAACTCTAGGGAAAATGTGAGCTGTGTCTCATTCATCTCTGCATCTGCCACAGTCCCTTAACCACTTGTTGAAATAAATTGTAGACACAAGTAATCAGATTGATGGGGGCAAGAGGGGTAGATTATGAGGGAGTTACTGTCCCCTGGCTAAACCACCACATCCAGACAGCTGAGCTGGAGGCTGCCGGGGCTGCCCTCCCTAGTCAATCTCCCCTGCTGTGTCAGATGGTGGGTACTGGTTAACATTCTTTCAGTTGGAAGTGAAAGAATACCAACCCTTAAAGAAAGGACTTGTTGGGTGGAGGAGCAGCCCTCAGCCTCACTTCCTGTTTACTGGCTCCATTGTCAGACAGGGACCATGTGACCCCCATGGAGGCAAGATGGCGGCAACAGCTTAGTGGTCAACTGTACTCCCATATCATCTCAAAGTCAAGTCCAGAGAGAATTGAATCTGCCTCTCTCCCAGCAGCCCCAGCAAATGTCTCATTGCCTTTCTCCATCTGTTAATGGGTTAGATGTCTACCCTTGAGCCAATGACTGTGATCACAGGAAAGCATTGCTTTGGGAGGACCTGAGCACATATTCACTCTCAGAGCCAAAGACTGGGTGGATTCTACGAGCACCGGGCCACAGCGTACAGCCTAAAACAGTTCCACAGAAGGAAACTGAATTGGGAGATTGGGATTGACATATATACACTAATATGTATAAAATGGATAACTAATAAGAACCTGCTGTATAAAAGAATAAATAAAATTCTAAAATTTAAAAAGAAAAATAAAAAGAAGTGAATTGACATACTGTGACCAAAAGAAGGAAGAATAGATGTCGTTGACCAAACCACCAAATAATCACTGCACAGAACGCAGAACACCACTGCGTCCCTCCTAGAAGTGGGGGACGGGCCTGAAGCCCCAACCCTGTGCTATTTCTCTCCTGCCTGCCACTCTCCCTTGCCCTGGAGGTATGGTTCTAGCTTCCAAACACCACACGATCCCCCCAGGTTTGTGGCTGAGCCGCACGACCATTGCGAACAGATCCTAACCAAACCCCAGACCAGGCGATGGCTGGTGTGGTCCAGCCGGCTCCAAGTTATTAGAACCAGGAGTCCCAGCCCCAGTCCCAAGAGTTGTAGGATTGTTTATCTTTGTTGGGGAAAAACTGCAGCCAGAGCCATAAATCACTGCCCAGCTGGATGGCTTCGCTGAAATGTTTGTTTAAACAATGAAATCTCCTGACGGTCTGAAAATATAGGATGGATCACCCTGTCCTTCTCGGGCCTAGTCGTGCAGGCTGGAGGCTGTGAGAAGGTCTCAGAATTGGCTCCCTACCCCCCACTCCCCATCCCTCCCGCCCCCAATATCAGCACTAAAGAATGAAGCCACAGCATAGCTAATATGAAACAGCAGATAATGCAAAAGCCATGTCTATCAATCTTTGAAATGCAATCTCTAGAGTGGTTTGCACTGGACGTGCCTTCCTAATGGAAGTAGCATTTCTTGGCTAATGTGCACAGAGAGGGTGGTCTCTGGAAGGACACTGGCGAGGAGCATGCGTTGTGTGAGCAAGTGACTTCCACTGTCCAGGCCTTGGTTTCCTCACTTGTTACATGAGGGAGTTAGACTTGGTCTTTATGTTTTCTTCCAGCTCTTGCCTGCTAAGTAATGCTGCCGTATGTTTACATTCCCCAAAGAAAAACTAGATAAACAGGAGGGGGAAGGGAAAGGAGAGGGAGCGGGGGGAAGAGAAGGGTGTTGATGATTCCCTGAGGTCCCTTCCAGCCCTGGTGTACTCCCTCCTGTGCTCTCTGGCCCCTCAGAGAAGGAGAGAAGGGAAAGTCGTGGACTAAGGGCACAGTTCGCAGACCCACAATCAGGACCTACATACGCTCCAAGGAGGAGGTAAAAGGGTGACCACTGATGGGTCTGGGCGACATAGACCAAATCAGACTGCAGGACTGGGACCTGGTCCCAAGCAACACAAACCTTGTGGAGGGAAGGGAGGAAGGGAACTTGTCTGGACTGATGAGGTTTGGTGGGGGGAGGGGAGCAACCAGAGATGAGCAACTCCCACCTCAGCCCTTTCCTAAAGGAAGAAGGCAGCCGAGGCCTGAGTCTTTCCAGTCTGGGGGCTGTACCCCTGGCTCTGTGATAGGAGCCATGACAGCCCTGTGATAGAGTATGATAGAGTATTGAGCCATCTGGTCATTGGTTTGCCAAGTGTTTTCAAGAACATATTACCTGTCTGTATTTCGGGAGGCTTTGGAAATGCAAAGATGAATAAGACCAGGGTTCTTTAAGAGTTAGTGATGGGGGGCTTCCCTGGTGGTGCAGTGGTTAAGAATCTGCCTGCTAATGCAGGGGGCACAGGTTTGAGCCCTGGTCCAGGAAGATCCAACATGCCGTGGAGCAACCAAGCCTGTGCACCACAGCTGCTGAGCCTGTGCTCTAGAGCCCATGAGCCACAACCACTGATCCCATGAGCCTAGAGCCCATCCTCCGCAACAAGAGAAGCCACTGCGATGAGAAGCCCGCGCACCACAACGAAGAGCAGCCCCGCTCACCGCAACTAGAGAAAGCCCACGCACAGCAACGCAGCCAAAAATAAATAAAAATAATAAATTAAAAAAAAAAAGTTAGTGACGGGATATTCCAAAGGGATGAGTGATGAGATTTACAACAAAGATGTGGAGGAGACTGCGAAAGAATTGTAAAGGGATTTGTTGATGGTTGTGTGAGGGAGGTGTAGGGGTTGGAATAGGGTCTGTTATTATGGTCTGCAATGGAGTCTGAGATGGGATTATAGGATGGGATGGGGGTTTTTTGGAGGGGGTGGGGTTCATTAGCTATAAAATGGGAATATAACGGGGTGTGTGATGGTAGGTGTAACAGGGTGTGTGAAGGGGTGGGAGTTATTAGGACACATGATTCATTCATAGAGCAGCCTTTCCCAACAGCCCAGATGAAATAAAATTCTTCCTCTTAATAGGGTCTCAAAAGCACTTTATATCTATCATTGATAACACTATTGAAATGAGTTCATTGAACAAATGAAATGAGTTCATTGTTTTGTAATTATTTGCCTAACTTCGGTCTCCCTTGCTAGGCTGTAAGAGCTGTGGAAAGAGTAGCCTTGGTGGATCTTGTAGGGTCCTGTTCGCTGTGGCACCCTCACTCTCCACCCCACCCCAACGGGGCTGGGCAATAATGCAGGGCAGCTGGAAGTCCTCAGAATAATAACCATCTTGCGTGGAGTCCTGTGGCTCTGGTTCTGTTTCAAGGGAGGTGTTGCCATCTGGTGGCCAAGGGAAGAAATACACTGAGAGGAAGCCTTCATTCCGCCCAGCTTCTAGCCTCCACTGTCTTGTGGGCCAGCAGCTACCCACCAGGTTTCAGCCCAGCTCCCAGCCGCAGAGAAATCAGCCCCAGCTTTCCCCACTGCTTCAGGAGTAGAGCAAGAAGAGGTAGGAAAATAGAGACCATGTGGACCCTGTGCTGAACGGCCCTGTCTTGATCTGCATCATAGCCACCCAGCCCTGCCTGCCTTGGGCTGGGCTCAGCCCCCTTCTCCCTAGCTTTGAACTCAACCCTTCATCCTGGGAAGCTACTACTCCAGGACAGGGAGCGTGGTACAAACAAAGCTTTGATTCAGTGGCTTCCATATGAAATTCTCTCATCATCTGAGGTTTCACTGTCCAGAGTGGGTCAATCCCATTTCACACACACACACACAGACACATGCAGGCACATGCATGCAGTACCTTTGCTCTACATAATGGTGAGTGAGTTCTGACTACAACTGACCCCCTCCATCCTATTTCTGTACACTGTATGGTCAAAGTCCCAAACAAAACACTAGGTAAAAACCCCTGTCCTAGGGAGCTTACATTCTAGTGGAGCATCTTTAATTACCCAGCTTTCACTGTGGAGCCCCTCATCCTCAGCTATAATGTGGGGTAACAACATCTGCTTCGCTACCTCATAGAGCAATAGGCCTATGAAATAGTAATAAGAGAACTGAATGCTGAAAGGATTGGTACACAGGGGCAGAGCTGCCCTGTAAATCGAATTACCAATAATACTTGTATGTGTTTTGTACTTGTTTTCTTATATTTCCATGTAACATGTTTCATTTCCATTATTGGAATTGGATGTGGAACAGTGGCAGTGCCCCCAAAACCATCCCATATGAGCACGCACACCACCTGAACACAAACAGTGCGTTCACAAAACGTGCCCAGATGCGTGTCCTTTTGCCACTCCCCGCTCGGGTCCCTAATCCATTCTATATGGGAATTCTGAAGCTGTCACGGCCAGCAGTGTTCCCTTGAGGACACAGGAACATCTATGAGCGTCCTTCATCAGAACGCTGCTTCCCAGCAAATAGGCAGCAACCTAAGCAGTTCACAGGTAATTAAAGATGTCCTTCTGCTCCCACAATACCTCTCTCTGCGGGTGCCCAGGTACCCATGTCAGCACTGCTTCCAATGCTGCAGTTCTTGCCAAGGTGGGAAAAAGTCTCCCCAGCACGGATGTCTCTTTGCATTAATTTGTCAAAAGGTGGCCTGATTCTTTCCATTTCACTACAGCCCCTTCTCTTTGATAACTTTTTAAATGGTCCCCCAGGGCAAAAAGTTGAAGGACATAGAATACTATCCACTAATGCCACCTTACAGCATCCTTGGGGAGTAACCCTGAATTAGTACCCGGCACCTCAATCCTTCCCAGCCTCAGGGTAAGACCCCACTCCACCCCCAAGAGCAGTCAACACCAAGAGAGACTTCCCACAGCCTTGTCCTCCACTTTCTTCATCCATTTTGTTCCTAACCATTGGTCCCCAATTTTTCTCTACTGTTCCTCCCAGAAGGCCCATAATATTCCATCCTTATGACCTACAATTCTTACCACAGGTATATAGAGTCAGCCTCCCCAGGGGACACTTACTGTAAATAGATAGGCTAGATACATGGAAAGGGTCTTAAATTAAGTTATTAATACAAATAAAATAAGATAAATCAGAATAAAAGAAAAATGGGTGGATTAATAGAATAACTCTGCCAGGTTGAAACACACCCATACAGCCCTTTCTCCAATAAAAACAACTAAAAACATAACAGTTAATGTCCTGTGTTTGTTTGAAGGTGACAAAGCTAGGATCCTTGACAGGGAATGCGCGTGAAGGACTAAACGAGAAGGTAAGAAGCCCATTGAACAATCCTGGCTGGAGCACGGTGGGCAGGGAACCTTCAGATCCCATCACCGGGTCCACCTGAGGCCGAGGGCACATTGTCGTGTGCGTGTGTGACAGAATGGAACACTCTAGAAGCTACCTGAATGGAGGTGTGGGCAGGCAGTGGCAGGAGTCAGACCACTAAGGGCAATAACAGACGCTCAAGTGACAAAGGACGGGGGTCCAACTACGCTGTAAGGAGATAGCCTTTTGTTTAACTGGTGGGATGTATGCAGTTGCTCAGGACAGTGGAGGGGAGGCTGAGTCTGCAGGGAGGAGCCACTGAGGAGAGGCAGCTTTATAAACAGAGGGACAGGGACTTCCCTGGTGGCGCAGTGGCTAATACTCCACGCTCCCAATGCAGGGGGTGCAGGTCCAATCCCTGGTCGGAGAACGAGATCCCACATGCATGGTGCAACTGAGAGTTTGCATGCCACAACTAAGACCCAGTGCAACCAAATAAATAAATATTATTAAAAATAATAATAATAAATAAATAAACAGAGGAACAAAGGTAAGAATTACAGCAGGCATCTCATCAGAGACCATGCCAGCCAGAAGAGAAAAGAGTGACATGTTTTAAATGCTGAAAGGAAAAACAAACAAACAAAAGAAATCTGTCATCCCAGAAACCTATACACAGTGAAATAGTTTTCAAAAATGAAGGAGAGGGCTTCCCAGGTGGCGCAGTGGTTGAGAGTCTGCCTACAGGTGCAGAGGACACGGGTTTGTGCCCCGGTCCGGCAAGATCCCACATGCCGCAGAGCGGCTGGGCCCGTGACCATGGCCGCTGAGCCTGCGCATCCGGAGCCTGTGCTCCGCAACGGGAGAGGCCACAACAGTGAGAGGCCCGCGTACCACAAAAAAACAAAAACAAAAGCAGGCAGAAGAAGAGGAAAAATTGAACAAATAACAGATAAATAGAAAACAACTAGCAAGATGTTAGATCTTGATTCATGTGAATGGTCTAAACAACCAGATTTAAAGACAGAGATTGTCATATAGGATAAAATAGCAAGATCTAATTATATGCTGTCTACAAGAAATCCATTTTCAACAAAAAGATATAAATAGATTAAAGGAAAAAGGATGGTAAAAGATACACCATGCAAACACTAATCAAAAAATATATAGTGGCTGCATTAATACCACGCAAAGTAAATTTCAGTACAATAAATATTACCAAGTATAAAGAAGGATGTTACTTAAAGATAAAAGGATCAATTCACCAAGAAGACATAATAATCCTAAATTTTTAAGGCCCTAACAAATATTAATACATAAGAGCTTCTAAATTCATGACAAAAAACTGACAGAACTGAAAGGAGAAATAGGTAAATCCACAATTATAGTTGGAGGCTATAATTAAGTTATAAAAAAGCAGGTAGAAAATTATTAAGAATATAAAAGACCTAAGCATCACCATCAATGAACTTGACCTAGTGGAATGTATAGAACGTTCCACCCAGCAACGGCAGAATTCACTTTCTTTTCAAGTGTTTGTGAAACATTCACCAAGTCAGGCCATTTGTGGGGAACAGAAAGCAAATCTCAACAAATTTTAAAGACTTGAAATTATACAAAGGATGCTCTCTGACCAAAATGGAGCTAAACTGGAAACTAATAACAAAAAGACACCTGGAAAATCCCCAAATATTTGAAAATTTAATGTCTGATACAAGTATTACTAGGTTGTTGCTGTTTGGTGTGAGATACAACTCTCTTCTCAACTGCCTCACAAAAATCCTTGGTAAAAACAGTGTGGCTTACTAATGCTTTAGCCCCGCGGGGGGGCAAACTAGGGTCCACAGGACAAACCTGGCCTTTGGCCAGTTTCTCTCTGGCCTGAAAGCTAAGAATGGCTTCTACAATTTTAAAGATTGTGAAGATGAAGGAGGAGGATTGGGGGGAGGAGGAACAGCAGTAGCCACCCAGAACAGCCTAAAACACTTGCAAAGCCCTCCTTTAATAAAATGAGTTGCGGGACTTCCCTGGTGGTCAAGAATCCGCCTTCCAATGCAGGGGACACGGGTTCGATCCTTTGTTGGTCAACTAAGCCCACGCGCCACAACTACTGAGCCTACGCACTCTGGAGCCTGCACGCCACAACTAGAGAGAAGTCTACACGCCACAAGGAAGAGCCCTCGCACCACGATGAAAGATCCCGCATGCCACAACAAAGAGGCAATGCAGCCAAATAATAAAAATAAAATAAAATAAAAATGAGTTGGAACGTGTTTCTTCCTCCATTTTCTGAAAAAGTTTGTGACATTGTTTCTGTTTTTTTGTTTGTTTGTTTTCGTAAATGTTCACCACGGAAGCTGGTGTTTTGGAATTTCCTTTGGGGAAGGGTTTCTAATTGTATATGCAATTTCTTTAATAGCTATAGAGCTATTCAGATTTTTTTTTTCTTCTTTTGTCAGCTTTGGTAATTCACCCCTTTGTGTTAATCAGCATTTCCTTCTGGTATCATTTTCCTTCAATTTGAAAGATTTCCTTTAACATTTCATGTAGTGCATTTTGCCAGTGTTAAGTTGCTTCAGCTTCTGTTTTTTTGAAAATGGCTTTATTTCACTTTCATTTTGGAGGATATCTTTGGCTGGGTATAGAATTCTATGTTGACATTCTTTTCTTATAGACTTTAAAAAATATCATTCTCCTGTCTTCTGGGTTTTGTTGTTTCTGAGGGGAATTCACTGTTTATTCTTACCTTTGTTCTCTGTAATGTGTCCTTTTCTTCCGGCTGCTTTTATGATTTTTCTCTTTATTAGTAGAGTCTAACAATTTGATATGCAGTGTCTTGGTGTGGTTTTCTTTGTACTTAACCAGTTTGGGGTTTGTTGAGATTCTTGGATATTTGAATTTATAACTTTATGAAATTTGGAAAGTTTTTAGACTTTTTTTTTTCCAGTTCTGCCGTATTCCGTCTTTTTTCTCTTTCTGGAACTCTGATTACATGCTTATTGGACAGCTGATATTGTCACACGTGTCACTGAGTCTCTAAGGAGCTCCAGTTTGGATAGCTGCTATGTTTGCACATTCATAGATATTTTCTTCTACCATGTCTAATCAATGTGCTATTGCTTATGGTTCTGGTTTTTATGATTGATTTTCTCCTGGTTATGGGTCATCTTTTCCTACATCTTAGCATGCCTAATAATTTTGGATTGGATGCTGCTGGACATCGTAAATGTTACGTTGTTGGGTGTCTGAATTTTGTTGTCTTTCTTTGAAGAATGTTGAGATGGGGCCGGGGAGGTCAGATAGTTGAGTTACTTATAGATATGCTAAATGCTTTCTAGTCTTGTATTTGTGTTTGTTAGGGTGGGTCTAAAGCAGTGGTTCTAAATCAGATACAACTTTTGCCCAACCCCCAACCCAGGATATCAGCAGTGTCTGAAAACATTTTTGGTTGCTACAACACGGAAGGTGCCACTGTCATCTAATGATTAGAGATCAGGAATGTTGTTCAGTATCCTGCAATGCACAGGAAAGCCCCCCAAAATATCAACAGTACCAAAGATGAAAAACCCCTTCTAGAGTACTTATAACCTGGGACCAGTGTTACCCTACTGTTGGGATAAGCTACTCGATGCCCACATATTCAAGAATGTTTCTCTGCTCTCCAGTCTGGCTAGTTGCAACTCTAACATCTCCCGACCTGATGTTAGCTCTGGAAAATTGTTCAGCTTACAGCTTCCTGATAATTATAGGAAGAGCCTGGTGGAAGTCTTACCCTACACATGCACGGTTTAATATTTAGCCAAAACTCAACGGAACCCATGGAAATTGCTGGAGCTCTTTCTCTGCATAGCTTCCTCCTTTCCAGTATTCTGTGCCACAAATTCCAGTGGCCTGAGGCTTCCTGACCTCTAATAGCTGACATTTCAACTAAATGAGACCTCCAGGCTCTGTTGCGGTTGCCCCTTCCCTGTGCTTGGTCTGTAAAGAGCCTCCGGGCAGAAAGCCTGGGTGATCAAAGGGTTTTCCGTGTGTCTCTCCGATTTCTGCAGGTCTTGCAAGAGAAGGCACTAGCTCCCTTTGCTTCTGACTCTCTTTCCAAAGACGCTGGCATAGTAAAGAACCTTGAAAGATAGACAGTGTTTCCCTCTGGAGCAAAGAGCAGGTTTGTGTACCGTCCAGTGTTACAAAGGTGAAGTAGGTTTACTCCCCACTGAAAATGATCCTGGTTCCCTAAGCTCAGGGTCCCTCTTCTGTAATGCAACCCACTACATGTGCTTGTGTCACCTGGACCTCTTTACATCGCCCCACGGGAATTGGGACTCGAGGAAGCAGTGCAAATGCTGATACTCTAGCCACTGCTATTGCTTTGAGTAATAACATCCTTTGTCTCTGTCCTGGGAGTCTTGTGTCTCCTGCCAGCATCCATGAAACAGTATGAAGCTAACTTGTTAACTTGTAAGGAGGGTAAATTCTCAGATTCCTTCACAGTTCTCGACACACCTGTCCTATACTAGGCACTGCGCTAGGCTCCGAATACGGGAAGTGAACCACACCAGAAAGGCCATAAACTGCCCTTCTGCGATCTTCAGTCAAGTGGGGGAGACAAAGACAAACAAATATATAGTTTTTAAACGGCAGCAATTATTAAGAGAGAAATAAGGAAATTACAACAAGAGGATGACAAGGGGGAGAGTAGACTGGATTAGAGGAGGTCAGTAGCCGGAGCAAGGAGATAAACTGGGAAGTTATTGAAAGTGTCTAAGCAAGAAATGATGGAGGCTTGGGCTAGGGTGTGACCATGAAAAGAATATTGGGAATACTGGGAATCAAGGCTGGATGATAAAGCAGGGCCAGATCATGAATGCTCTCCCACAGGACCCTTGTAGATGCTGCTGCTTCCGCTTGGAAAACTTTCCCTTGTTTGTCCTATGTCTGCTTTTTCTTGTCCTTCAGGCTCAGTTTTTAAAATACTAGGTTAAGGGAAAACAAAAAAGAAAAACTAGGTTAAGGAAGTTAGAGAAAGGGAGATATTCATGTTGAGTTAGGATTATGTCCTAACAAAAAAACATGACTTGCAGTGGCTTAAACAAACAGAGGTTTATTTCTCTCATGTAAACAAGGAATCTAGAAGCAGTAGCATTTGTTTAGCTGCTCGGTGAGGTCAGGAACAACACCTTGGTCTTTCCTTCATGGTTGCAAAATGGCTGCTGCAGCTCCTTTGTAACCACATTCAAGGCAGTATGGAAGGAGAACAGGGGGCACCAGCCAAGACTGTCCTTTTTAACAGGCCGTGACAAACTTTCCCAGAAAGAAACCGCTTCTATTTATTTTTCACTGGTCGTAACTGTGAGTCCTTTCCCTTTAGAAAATAAAGTATTTAGCTTTTTCCAGACTTTATCATGCAAGAACTTCTGGAATTCTTGAGCTAAGGAATAATATCATCAAAGAGGTGCTTTAGGAAGGTACAGGCTGAGGGCAATGGAAAAGTAGAAAGGGAAGAACTAGGAACAGAGATGAGTTAAGAGGCTATTGCTGTCAGTCAGTGGGAAGAAGGTCTGGATCAGAATAAAAACAGAAATAAGAAAGTGCTTAACTTAAGAGATGTGTCTCCTCACAGCTTTAGTCATAGATATGCACGTTTCTATGCTTTCAGGTAAATGTGTATCATTTTTGCAAGAAGAGAGAAATTTACGTAGATAGATGTGCATTTCTGTGCATTATCTTTGTTTTTCTCTGTGTCTGTGACTGTATCACTTATTCATTCATTCAGCAAATACTTACTGAGCCCCAACTTTGTGCAAGGCAATGTGCCAGGTACTATGGGGGAACACGGACATGAATCAAACACAAATCCTACCCTTGAGGAGATTACAGACTAGAAAGGGAGAAAACACATATCCTCAAATAGCTAAAATGCAAATTAGTAAAATGATAAATATCATAAAGTTATGAAAGTTCAGAAGAGGAAGTCATTATCTTAGCTGGAGAGATAAGGGAGAAGATGGCATTTGAATTTGGTTTTAATGAATTAATAGGATGATAGAGTTACCATATGATCTAGCAATCCCACCCCCGGGCATATAGCCGGAGAAATATATATACACACACAATGGAATATTACTCAGCCGTAAAAAGGAATGAAAGAATGCCATTTGCAGCAACATGGATGGGCCTAGAGATTATCGTACTAAGTGAAGTAAATCAGAAAGAAAAAGGCAAATATCGTATGATATCACTTATATGTGGAATCTAAAAAAATGATACAAATGAACTTATTTACAAAACAGAAATAGACTCACAGAAATAGAAAACAAACTTAAGGTTACCACAGTGGAAAGGGGGAGAGGGATAAATTTGCAATTTGGGGTTAATAGATACAGACTATCATATATAAAATAAATAAACAACAAGGACCTACTGTATAGCACAGGGAACTATAGTCAATATCTTGTAATAATCTATAATGGAAAAGAATCTGAAAAGGAATAGATATATATGTATAACCGAATCATTTCGCTGTACACCCGAAACATTATAAATCAACTATACTTCAATAAAAAATATTTTTAAAAAGAAAGAATAGGATGCAGGGAAGGAATGTGGGCAGGGAGCAAGTGACCGTGGAGCGTTCTTACCTTACTGACTAGAAAAGGTGGTGAAAAATAAGCCTGAAAGAAAACTGATCTAAAGAATTTGGTGGGGTTTTTTTACACACTAGCAAATAATTATTGGACTCCTACCAAAGATACGGTACTGTGCTAGATCTTGAATTTCTGTAAGTGATTATATGTCTGTGTTTCCATGTATGTGTGCCTGTTTGCGAACGTGCGTATGTTTCACAGTGTGTACATACTTTTGTGTGTCTCCCTCTCTGTTTTAATAGTCAATTTCTTTGTGCATACACTTTTACACGTAACTGTGTCCATGTGTTTACATATGGCCAGCAGGTGGCGCCACAAAATCATAACTAGCAAGGACAATTCTGCCTGTTCCAGCCAAGTAGCCATCTCAGACCCTATGAGGCCATGGGAGAGATCCTCAGGCCCTTGTAGGGGCTGGGGATTCGTTTAGCTGTTTCCATCATTAGCATTTTTCACCACTGCATTCTCATGCCTGGCACAAAACCTGACAAATTGAAATCCTCCTTAAATGTGTATTCATGAAATGCTAACATGCCCCATGGGAGAAGTGGGAGATGGGGGGGAGCCAGGGAAAGAAGTACAGAGAAGGTGGCCCCCCAGTAAAGACCCCACAGGAAGTGGGATTTCAGTCACACTCATAGAAGTCATAGAAGATCCGGAGGGGGATGTGTGACAAAACAGTAAACTCAGCCATTGCTGTCACCCATGGGGCTTCCCCTCCTTATAATGTGGCATCTGATCCCGATCCTTTACCTTCGGCTTTTATTTAGTGCCTAGTAAGTACTAAGACCTGTGGGAAACACCACCTCTGCTCTCTAGGAGCTTACAATCCAGGAAGAGAAATAAAGTTTATTTTTCAAAAATTTATTATATGCACGATCTGGATTTGGATCCTGGCCTAGAAAGGAAAAGGAGACATTGGACAGTGGGCAAAATTTGAATGGGATCTGGAAATCTGAATGGGTTGCACACAGGTTATAGAACAGTGTACTTGCTTTTGAAGAAATATACTCAGTGAAATATTTAGGGGTGGAATGGCATCATGTCTGCAACTTGCTCTCAGATTGAACAGAAAAGAAATAACGATAATGGCCGGGAAGGAAGGAAAGGGTAAATGTTAATGATTGTAGAATCTGATTTAAGGAGCTAAGTGAGTTGTTTATACTGTTCTTGCAACTTTTCTTTAAGTTTGAAATTATTTCAAAATAAATTTTGTTTTTAAATTTTTTAATAATAATAATAATTACAACCCACAAACCTTCTCTGCCTATTGCTGAGAAAGTTCCTTCCTGCCCCACGTGAGAAGTGCTCTGTTAGGGATAGAGGCACAGAGCAGGAAGAGGGTCCCGCTGGGTCTATTCAGAGACCTTCTGGATCCTGGAACTTCCTCCCCAACCCCTTCCCACCCTGGCTGCCTCAGGAGACTGGCTCTCTCGCTCCCCTATCTGGGCTACCCCAAGGTCTCACTCTTTTCAGAGCCCACATCTGTGATTTCTCCCACTCACGCTCTCCATGCCGGCGCAGGTACCCCACTCCCCCATCAGCCTGTTTAGGAGAGGAAGGTCTCTGATTGCCCACAGGGACTACCACTCTGGTCATTCCACACAAGAACATAGGTACCACCTTCACTTTGCTCCCATAGGAGAACTGAGGCTCAGAGTTTTGCAGCAAAAACCTTGAACCAACAAAGATCTACTCAGTGGGACCAATTTCAGGTCAGCTGCACATAGCAGGGGCCTGGACTATAAAACACTTTAATGGTCTGGCTGAGTTATCACAGATGGGTCTGGCTGCTTCCCCATCTCTCCGCCGTCCTCCCCATTGCCTCACTCCTTTCTCTGAGCTGCCAGCAGCACGTGGTGCTGCATTTGTCAGGCCATTGCCAGTCAAGGCCGCCTCATGGCCCTCTGAGGAATCCCACATACCTCAGCCTGGCACTCAGGACCGTCTGCAAAGTGGACCAGTTCCTGCTCCAGCTGTTTCTCCCATTATTCCTTTGCACCCGCTTTTGCCCTACATTCTTAGTGTCCTGGATGTGCTCACACTTTCCCTCCCCCGCACCTATGCTGATGCACTTCCTCTGCCCTGGAAGGGCCTCCTTCCCCATCTCCACCTGGCAAATGCCCATCTACCTCTCAAGGCCCACTTCAAATGTGACCTCTTCCTAAGGCCTTTCATATTCCACCCCAACCTGATCTGACCTCTTTCTCCTCTCTTGGCAATTATTTTCAGCTCCATTACCTTCATGCTTTATTTTTGGAATGCCAATTCCTTCTACTCAACTCTAAGCTCTGCAAGGGAGAAATCTGTCTCTTATCCACTCAGTACCTAGCAACCTGTGGACATGCAGTAGGTGTTCAATAAATGCATAGGAGGTAATATGGCTAAGTGTGTTTGCCGTACTTTACTATGAGGCACAGGTCCACAGAACCGTGAACTCTGAGGGACACAGAATACGGGCGCTCTTTCCAGGAGGAGATGGAAATAACAGCTACACTGAGCTCCCGTTAGGTGCCCTCTGGCCCCGACCCCATCCCCATCTGGCTCCCGGCCTCCTCAATCCTCAAGGACACACTTTAAAAATATCTCCCCTCCTTGCCTCCCTCCTCTCTGCTATGCCTTTCTCCTTTCCCTTCCTTTCTCTCCCCTAAAACCCTCGGGCTCCTACCCACAGAACACTGGGGAGAAAACAGAAGAGCTGAGGGATTCCCCACCAGCTTCTGAGCCCTGAGATGAGGAAGTGATTATCAGAGGCCACTGTCTTGGTCAGTTCCTGTTTCTGGAGCGAAGATGCCAAAATCTGTTCCTTTTTCTGTGAAAAATGTATGAGTTTTCATTTCCAAAATTCCCAGAAGCAAGACTGTCACTGTGAGCCGTCTGTGTTTTTGTCTGCCTGCATCTGTATGGAAGGTCCGCCAAGGCCTCCTGGGCCTGCTCCTTGTGGGCCAGCGTCCAGGGGCGGTCTTGACAATGACACCTCACTCCCTGCCCCTCCCCATCCCCCCCCACCCCGCCCCGGCCTTGACCTGGCCGAGGAGAGACAAGTGCATTAGGACAGGCCTGCCTCTGGCCTCCTAATGCTTCCTGAGGCCTTGCAGGAGAAGTCCCTCCCCAGGGTTGGTCTGCTGCTCAGAAGCCCCTAGAGAGGGTAGAAATTTAAGCTGATAACCTGGACTCAGATGTGGATTAATTTGGGAAACCCTGTCCCTGCCCTGCTCCCAGGCTTGAAACCATCGGGATGGCAGACACAGCCACGCCATCCCCGCCCCCAGCCTTGGCCCGGGGCCCCACCTTCTGCGCCCCAGTCCCATCTGGAATGGGAGGAGAGCCCACTTCATGTGGAATCAGACCCTCCTGAGCCCTCTGTGGAGAAAGGAAGAGGGCCAGCCAGGGAAGTATTGGAGGTGGAGCCAGGGAAGGGTGGGATATGCAAAAAGGCACCAGAGCCTAAAGCCGGGGTAACAGAGTTGAGCATGGGCCTTGAGATTAAGATTAGGCTCAAGGTGTGAAGGTCAAAGTCGTCTTGGTGCCAGGCCCTCTGGGCTGTGCTTGCCTTGGGTTGGCAGGTGAGAGAGAGCAGGACAGACCTAGGTAGCAGGTTCTTTGCCTAAGCAGGAAGCAAAGATGAACGCTTTCTAGCAGGATCTACATTTGGCCTGCTTTTCCTTTGGTCTCTGCTTCCGTTTGTACCGTGCCTACCCAATTCTCATGCATTCATTTAACAAACATTTAAATAGCCTAGAACATGCGCAGATATCAGTGGCCAGGGCTTTCCAAAAGCGTAGTCTGGGACTTGCAGAGTCCTCACTGCCTGGAGCTTCAGCGTCGCGCTCAGCTAGGCCCCTCGCGTGCTGTGCGCTTTGTGCACCATCCCGGTTGCTGGGGCCTGAGGTCTGATCAGCAGGGGATTGAGTAGGGGTGCAGGACCGCTCCCCATATGCCCGGCCCAGACAATCTGAGCCCGAGACAGGTTAAGGGGGCAGGAGACTGGGCAGGGCCGGGGAGTCTCTGCGGGGGCCGACCTTGTGCCCTTTCGCAGTGAGTGGTGGCGGCCCTCCCAGGGAAGGGGTCCCCTTCCATGCCCGGAGCTGGGAGCCGGGGCAGCCCTCGCCAGCGCCGCGCCCTCCCCGAGGCCCGAGGGAGGCGCCGCGAGAGGAATTCCAGCCATTTCCTCTGCGCCGCGCGGTATGTGGCCTGCTCGCTGCCCGACCGCAGCGCGGCCCGGAGGTGGGGGCCGGCGGCGCGGGCCCGTCACCAGCCGCGTCTGGCAACTGCCCCGGCCTCGCCGTCCCGCTCCAGATTCACGGCTGGCCGCGCCTCGTCCCGGGCGACCAAACCGGCCCTGGAGCGGCCCTGGGCCGGCGCGGCGCTGCCGGGACCCCGGCTCCTCCCCGCGCGGCCGCAGCCGGCGTAATCGCTCCCGCCCCACGCCCGCCTGCCTCCTCCGTACTCGCCGCGCACCCTAACCCGCGGGTCCCCCGAATCTCAGTTTGAAACTGAAGGTGGCCTTTGCTACGCCACCTTGGGGCACGTCCCTTAGCCTCTCTAAGCGTCAGTTTCTCCACCTGTGAAATGGGCACCCTGACAATAGTGCTACCTCATTTGTGCCGCCCTGAGGTTAAATGAGAGAGGGAACGTGCTGGAGCAATGTCAACGATGTTTTCGTTTCTCTAGGTATCGCTGCCGTCCTCGGCTCTCCTGGATCTTCCGCCCACCCTGCCCAGGGCCTCTTCTCCATACTAATTCTTGGTGGAGCAGTCGGGGCGGCTTTACAGGTAGGCACTGAAGACGGCCGCCTCAAGGACCGGCGGTAGGCTCTCCCTCGGGATTCTCTGCCCGCTAGGTTCTTGAAAAACCTAAGGGACAGTTATTTCGTTTTTTAAATGATGTCATCGCCGTCTGACATCAACCAGGCACGTAGCGATTGGTGGAAGTTGAGGGTGCGGACTGGGATGGTAGGTCCGCAGACGTGGACTCCACATGCCGGTCTCAACAGACGCTGGGCCACCATGTGCTCTCTGGGCTCCTCTTTCAAAGTGCAGATCCTCCACCCCCAGCCCCCGGGAGAAGGGAACATTCTTTCAGCT
This sequence comes from Phocoena sinus, assembly GCF_008692025.1. Lineage (NCBI taxonomy): Eukaryota > Metazoa > Chordata > Mammalia > Artiodactyla > Phocoenidae > Phocoena > Phocoena sinus. Next base: position 34,402,723 of record NC_045775.1, read on the forward strand.
TTAACCCTGCGCTAGAGCAGCGAGAAAGGGAAAGCCAGAGCCCCTAGGCGACTGGGTGGGTGGGATCCACTTCCCCTGCCGCCCACCCCCGCCCACGACTGCGGTAAATGTGACACTGAGCGGAGTTGGAAAGCCCCGGGTTTCACCGGGCCTAACCGCCGACTGCTTTGCAGACGCAGCCCCGAGGAGCCGCTCTGCCGCGGTGTTCCCCCAGATGGCTCCTTGTTTTGATTTTGAAACTTCCATTCCAGCCAGAGCGCCAAGGCCGAGAATCAGCCCTTGCAGCAAGACGTGCTCCCCTCGTCCCCCGCCCCCTCCACACGCTACAGCCACAGACCGCATAAATCCAGGTGGAGACAGGTCCAGAAACACAGGTGCTATAAATATCCCAGTCCGGCGAGCGGGGAGACACAGCTCCCGGGCAGCCCGTCCCCACCCACCCTCCTCTGAGCCCAGCACTTCCGGCCATCGCTGCGCTGCAGGCGGCTCTCCGAGTTGGGAGGGGCGGACTCCATCCGTAGCAGAGGCCTGGCTTCCTTTTCCTCGCCCGAGACCCCCTGAGTGCCTAACCTGAGGGTTTTCTCTCCACTCTGGATACACCTCCCGAACTCCCAATCGCAGACCGTTTCCTCCCTCCCCTGGTATTTTTTAAAGGCTGTGGCCAGTCTTCCTGAAATGCTGACTTCTCTTTCAAGATGGATGGGGGGATGCTGCCTTAGGTTAGAAGGCAACGAACGAAATCACATTTTTAAATGTAAAATTTGATTCTAAATTTTTGATGGTGCTTTTCGTTTTGGTGGAGGTGGGGACGGACGACGGTGGGGAACAGGCTGCAGGCAGAGTAAATCTAAAAGAGGGGGAAAAAGAAGCTGGGAGTACACACATGTAAAGAGGGGATATCTCTCCGCTGGAAAAGAGAGTTGCTGTCCCAGCAGGCTGGTTCCCAGGAGCTTGGTGCGGCTTTCTGAGCCAGTCTCCTGAGCCTGGGACTTTATGGGGTGCAGCTCCCTGAGAAGGAGCCTGTTGGACACAATAAGACTGCTCTGGAAAAAAGGTTAATGAAGTTCCACCACCTGGGCTAAGGGATTCAGACACAAAAATTATTCCCAGGAAACTCGGACATCTGATGACTCCAGGAGAGGGTGGCAAAGAGCAAGGCAGGTTTGGAGATAATGAGTGAAACAGATCTGAACCACCAGTTTTCAAATGTGTCTGTAAAAATAAGCTTTAACTAAATGCTAAATAAAGCCCTGGTTTAAAAAATGAAGTCACACTCGTCTTCCAATGTGGGCGCTTACTCTCGAGTTGCTGTGCTAAGGAAGCACTTGGTCAGCTCACCCTGCTTAGAATGTACTATTAATTCCCCATTTCACAGATGAGAAAACTGAGGTCAGAGAGGCTAATTAACTAGTAGAGAAGAGTTTCGAACTCAGGGATCTGACTCCAGTGGTTACCTGTGGAACCTCTGCTGTAGGGTAATCAGCTCTGATGGTCTCTCTGACCAGAGATTGGCATGACTCCACTTCAGCCTTCAGCTGTCTTTAACAGTGAGGAAGACATTGCTGTAACACCTGCCTGCCTCTAGTAGACCCGAGTGATTGCAGCCTCATTGAACTTGATGGCATTCCTGAGGGGGCCAGGCAACCTACCCTAAGACCCCAGTGTATAGAGAAACAAGCCCTCCGTAAGAGGAGGACTCTGAATGGACTGGATGCAGTCACCAAGGTCAGCCCTTCCTGTGTGATTTCAGGACCACAGGGAGCCCCAAGTGGCCTCCTTACTAAAAATCAACCATAAAAGAACCATTGTGCTTAACACAGAACCAGATGTGTGTTTAAATTTACACAGGTCACTGCTATCTCACCTTGGGCCATGGGCCAAGGCGACCCAAAGATACATGTTGTCTGGCTTTCCTAGCATTTTTTAAAAGTTGAGTTAATTACCAAACGTTTAAAATTGGAAGATTGTGCAGAAATATCTGGATTTTTTTAGCTTCTCCCCCCGCCCCCCAGTCTTTAAGAGCTGGCCACACTGACATGTACTCTGTGGTCCACCCCAGTCCCAGCCATTCCACCCTCCTGCTTGGCCAATTGACATTTGAATTTGCTGACCCCCATCTTCCTCACTAAAATGCAATTATTCACTAAAGAGGTAACTGTTGAGTCTAACTAGTCACATTCCACTTTGGCTATCTTTTCTGGAGAGCTGGTTAAGGTAGAATAGTTGAGGTAAGTTAAAGTGAGGGTAGGAGAGAAAGTGGGGTTCCCCCAAACAAAGCGTCAGACCATACCAGAACAGAGCAGACTTCTGAGTTCCCAGAAGACCACAAGATGAGAAATTGGTGTTCAAACAGCTGACATGGATGTCAGAACATCACCTGTTTCCCAGGAGCTCATCCTTTCATTTAACTTAGCAAACACCACTCTTTTATTAGCATCCTGGGCAGCCTTTCCCAAACCTGCTTCTGGAAGTGCCTTGGGGAATGTCCAGAAGCAAACCCTGGAGGTGATTAGAGGGCTGCCGACTCAGGCTATGAGCGAGCCCAAAGGAACGGGGCTGAGCTTTCAACCAGGACAGAGCTGAGCCCAGAGGAGGAGCTGAATGAAGACGAGGGGTTTGAGCAGCCAGGAACTGAAGCACGACCTCATTCACCAAGATGGTGAGCAGCTGTGTTCTCTGAAACGTGGACCACATGAGGGAAAACCATCTCCCCCGAACTTGGAAGCTTTTCTGCCAAAGCAGTTTATCGTGCACGCAGAGAGGTGAAAAGGTTTTGTATGGAGACGTAAGAAGGGACGAGATGGGCTTTGACGGACTGTATGACAGTCCTCGGGGCAACCTCAGCCTTCCCCAAATGCTCATCTGGGAGAGTTTCAGCCCTGTGAATATTTGAACTCAGACCTTTTTGGCAGTAGTCCATGGGACAAGTGTGTCAACAGAGCCCCAGATGTGAACTCTGGGGTGTGGAGGGCGTGAATGTGATGAGGTACTTTTAGGGCTTTTAGAGAAACAGGAAATACAGTTATCAGAGACAGGAAAATCTATTCAACTTCTTTCAAAACCAGTGAGGGGATAACATGGCCATCAGAATTGTCACAACTGCTAGGTGAAGCGTTTGGAAAAGAACAAATTAGCAGCAAAGGGGTAGGAGAGGCCCCTTCGGGGAGTCGGCAGGCTGGGGCAGGGACACACTCTATTCAGAGAGCCTCCTCTCCCCTGCTGCATCACCAGGAGCCCCTGAAATCCCAGCACTCAGTCTTGCCGCCATCATCTGTGCATTGTGTCCTCGTTCCTGTTCATGTCAGTCCTCAAATCTCCCTGGCTCCCAGAGGCCCTGTCTTTCCCCTATTCTGTGGCCTCTCCCACCCTCCCCAAGTCCTGAAACTCTTCCTCCGTGACCTCTGGAGTTCATAATCCGTGATTAGCAAACTCTCCTTTATCCTCAACCTGTTGTCTGAGCATCCTCTTCACTTCTGTCCCTATGGGACACCCAGCTCTCCCCTGAGTTCACTGCTGCCCTCACAGCCTTCTCCAGCAGGGCCTGATTTTGTTCTCTCACAGCCCCCGTCCCTAGACCTGGAGGTGAGATAGGTGTCCTCCTGACTGGTCATCGTCACCTTTAGAAGTATTCCCTTGCACACCACGTTGAATTTCGTGTTATCAAATTATACCAATCACTGCTGTCTTCTCCTGACCCCCAGGCATTATTTTGCAAATATTCTAGGTCTTGGTTCACTGTCACTCTCACCAACACTGTCTTAACTCTTGGCGATTCAGTATAGAGTAGATGACCCTTCCAATACCCCAGCCTCTCAGTCTCTTGAATTTCTCTCCCCCAGTGATTTTCCCTCCCCTCAACCCATAGTTGTGATTACACACAACTGCAGTCCCTCCATGATCTCAATTTCGTGCCTCCTCCTATCTTTCCAGCTCACCTCCTTGCTTGATCCCAGCCATCCTCTGACCCCACCAGAGCCTCCAATATGTTGATCCCACTATACCCTTCACTGTTGCCCACCCCTTTGATGTTCTTAATCCCCTCCTGACCCAGTGTAAATTTCATAGCCATACCTAGCCAGAGAAATACACACAGCCCCACTGCTGGACCTCATTTGAAGTTCATGCTGATGAAACTTAAGTGGGCCCTTAATGCTGCCCAACAGTCACACTTGTGTTTCCCTGATCCGTTCACTCACCTATGCTCCTGGGTGACAGTTTTGTTCCTTCTTTTCTCTTCTCAAACCCTTAATATTCCCTTCCCATTCTCACTCTCAGCTGAATTCTAAAAGAATCTAATTGGATTCTTTTTTCACTGGGAAAATAGAAGCAACACGAGGAGAAATCTGCAGAGTCCCACCATCACATTCATCCCCTGTCCAGCAGTTGCATCTTCACACTTTGCCTTTCCACCTACTGTCAGAGGTGACCCATCCATCAAAAGCAAATTCCTCCACTTGCGCAGGCAACCCAGTCCCTCTCACCTACTCACGGATATTACTCAGCAATTCTTCCTACACCAAATTATTACTCTCTGCTGGATTCTTTCCATCAGCACACAAACATGCTATTATTTCCCACATCTTAAAAAAAAAAAAAAGCCTTTTAATGACTGTACTTCCCTTGGCAGCCTCTCTCCCATTTGTTTGCTCCCCTTTAGAGCAAATCCCTCAGAAGAGTCATCTGTACTGGCTATGTCCGGTTTCTCTCCTCCAGTCCTCTCTTAAACCAACCCCAAATCAGGCCTATATCCCTCAGTGCTCCACAGAAATTATTCTGGTCCAAGTTACCATGGCTTAATAAATCCAGTGGTCACTTCTCAGTTCTTGTCTTATTGATTAGTAACATCTGATATAATCAACCACATCCTCCTCCTTGATGCACATTCTTCCCTGGACTTCCAGAACACCTCACTCTCTTGGTTTTCCTCCTCTCTCACTGCTCCCACCTTCTTGGTCTCTTTTCCTGGCTCTGCCTCTTTTCCCTGACCTCTAAGTGTTGACGTGCGCAGGGCTCAGACCTCAGTCCTCTACTCTTCCTTATCTACCTCTTTTGATGATCTCATCTAGATATGTGGTTTTAAATACAATCTATGCACCCATGACCCACATTTATACCTAGTCCAGACCTCTGCCCTGAACTCTAGACTCATATATCCGACTGTCTGCCCCGCATCTCCAAACTCAAGATGTCCAAAACTAAACTCTTGAGATGCTCCCCAAACTTGATCTACCTGCAGTCTTTCCTATCACAGTTGATGGCAACTCTATTCTTCCAGTGGCTCAGGCCCAAACACTGAGTTATCCTTGACTCTTGTCTTCCTCTCACATGCACATCAGATCTGACAGGAATTAACTCTACCAACAGAATGCATCTGGACTTCACCCACTTCTCACCCCCTTTATGGTTGCTGTCCTAGTCGAAGCCACCGTCATCTCTCACCTGGATTACTGCTATGTCCTCCTATCAAAAGTCTCCCTGCTTCTACTCTGGCCTTCAACACAGAAACCAGAGTGATCTTTTTTTTTTTTTTTTTTTTTGGCCGCACCTTGGGGCTTGTAGGACCTTAGTACCCCGACCAGGGATCAAACCCATGCCCCCTGCAATGGAAGTGTGGAGTCCTAACCTCTGGACCTCCAGGGAATCCCCAAGAGTGATCCTTTTAAAATATACTTTAGACCACATCACTCTCTAATCAAAACTTCTAAAGCCCCCTGTCCCCCATTTCTTTTAGGGTTACTCTTTAATAACTCCCCATTTCTCTCAGTGTAAAAATGGAAGTCTTTACAATGACCAAAGAGTTCCTCCATTATCTGCCCACTCTTCCCACCACACACCTCCCTGGCTCCCTCTTTGGATTATTTTCTTTTCTTTTTTTTTAAATTTTGGCCACACCACGTGACTTGCGGGATCTTAGTTCCCTGACCAGGGATCGAACTCGGGCCCCCAGCAGTGGAAGCACAGAGTCCTAATCACTGCACCGCCAGGGAATTCCCTGTCTTCCTCTTTGGATACTCCCTTCCTCACTCATTCTGGGAGTCCAGCCTCCTTGATGTTATTCAAACACACTAGGCATGTTCCCACAGTGAGGTCTCTGCTCTAGCTCTACCCTCTACCTGAACGCTCTTGCCCCAGAAATCTACTTGCCAACCTTCTCACTCCTTCAGTCTTTAGATTCCCACCTTTTCAATGAGACCCATTTGACCACCCTGTTTAATACTGATACTTGCCCTTTCCCTACACCCTGACACTCTTGATCACCCTTAACCTGGACAACCTTGTTCGTTTTTGTCCCCATAGCATTTATTATCTCCTAACATACTATGTAATTTATATATTTATGTTTATTGCCTATTATCTATCTTCCCCTGACCCCACCCCCACAGGGCTCTTTCTCTATGTTGTTCACAAATGTATCCCAAATGCCTAGGACAGTGCCTGACACATGGTAGGGAAACAATATGTATTTTTGGGGAATGAATGAAAATAATCCAGGCAGAGAGGGACTTACTCCCTTGCCCATCAGAAATGTCTGGGCCAAGAACAAAAGGGAAAATGGAACCAGAAAGAACAGTTGGAGCTGACCATAAACACATGATTCACGGGCAAAGTCAGGTCAAGTCAGAATGAACAAACTGTGTGCTCATAGTCACTAGATAGATAGATAGATAGATAGATAGATAGATAGATAGAATCTCCCACATGGTAGGTAATAAAGCGACTTTATTTACCACATATAGAATAAATAAAAGCCTGGGCCAATGACACCGACTTATCCGATTCCCGTCATTGTCAGTTGCTTTTTAGCTGTTCCCCCAGCCCTAAGTGAGCCAGTTACAGTTGACCCTTGAACAGCGTGGAGTTTGAACTGCCTGGGTCCACTTATACACGGATTCTTTTCAACAAATGTACAGTCGGCGCTCCCTTTTCACGGGCTTTGCATTAGGGGATTCAACCAACTATGGACAGCAGATTAAGTTTTGATCTGGGGTTTGTTGAATCCGAGGACGCGGAGGGTCGACTGTATCCAGTGAACTATGCCGTTTTATATAAAGGACTTGAGCATCCACGGATTTTGGTATTTGCAGGGGCCCCTGGAATCAGTGCCCCGTGGATACCGAAGGACAACGGTACAGTTTGTCAGAGGCACCACAGAGAGTAAAGGCAAAAGGACAGGGTCCTACAAGTGAGGACTTTGAAAAAGAAACTCCTCTCTCTTCACCTCTTCCCCTAAGTGCCTTCTCAGTAGGGGATAGTGCAGTACCAGATGTTCGGGGCAGTACCCAAGCCATTTCCTCAGAATTCTGCAATCATTGGATGCAGATGGTTAATAATTCTGCTTGCCTGGCCCCCACATGTCCACTGCTAACAGAGGCCTTCTGGAGTCCATGCCTTCCTTTCCCATAGGGATTGCAGCTTCCAGGCTGACTGCCAATGTATTCCTTCTCGAAAGATACCAGTGTTATGCGAGGAGCCTCTGCACTAAGGATAAACAAGTTAAATGAGGCTCCTAAGGCCCTCCAGACATTTTAGTTAGAGACCCTGGGGTATCAGCCTTGTGGCTGCACCAGGGGCTTGAGGCCACTGTAGGCTCTGGGGCAGGAGGCTTTACCTGTCCTGAAGAGAAATAGAATCTCAGAGCCTTTACAGAGTTGAGGCTTCAGCTCACAGCTCATAACTGCAGACAAAGCTCCCAGAGGGGTCTGGGCAGAAGCTCCAGAAGATCCCCCTCGGCCAGACATGAAGACAAGACCCCAATTCCCAGGACAGACTCGAACCAAATTGCCTTCTTCCAAAACAGGGGCATCCTCAGCTACACCTTTCATCATAAGGAACGTGTGTGCATTGATGGAGCTCACCTAGTGCCAAGAGAGCGGCAAAAGGCATTGAAATAAGGTAAGCCTACGTCATTTCTCCATAGAAAACATTCATTCGTAAGGAAGGCATTCATCTTTGACATGAATAGGGACGCCCTACGAGGTTCAGAGTAAGCACGAAACACAGCAGAAGAAGCAGCACTCCTGTATAAAAATATAATTTAGGGAATTCCCCGGCGGTCCAGTGGTTAAGACTCGGCAGTGGCACTGCAGTGGGCCCGGATTTGACCCCTGGTCAGGGAATTAAGATCCCATAAGCCACGTGACACAGCCAAAAGAAAAAAAACAAAAAAATATATATATATATATGTGTGTATATATATATATATATAAAATATATATAATGTATTATATATAATACATATGTATATATATAATACATGTATTATATATATGTATTATATATATGTATTATATATATTTTTTAAATCAGTTAAAATATTTACCCAGTCCCATGAGAAAAAGGTCAAAGGGCTTAAGTATATTCTCAACACTCAATCTAACTTCTCTTTCTTCCGCTCAGTTGCCCCTTTTTTGTTCCTCTTCACTCTTCCAAAACTCAGCTCACAATCCTCCCCCACCCTGCGTACCTCCATCACACACACACACACACACACACACACACACACACACACACAGGCTCTTGATGCCCTTCCTCTCTCCCTGCCTCCCTGGACCTTCCCTTTTCTGTATTTCCAATGTAACAATGCCTGGATGCTCAGGCTCCTTCCAAGTCTTAGTTCTTCCTGGTTCTTACTCTGATCAGCACAGTAGCAGACCAGCTGAGCTAGAATCTTTCTCAGGCAGTAGTCAGGTAAAGCTATGCATATTCATGGGGAGATATTGTGTAACCCTATGCCTTTCCTCCACGTCTCTTTAAAGGATGTCATTTTAATACCCACATCCATCATCATTTTCTTCTTAGGAGAAAAGAGAACAAGAGAGGAAAGACAGAGTGAGAGCAGTCAGAACATGTCTGGGGAAGGAAAGACATCTTTTGATCTGCTCCTTATACATAGCTCAGACGCCTACACTGGACAGTGCCCAGATTATCAGTGGATTCTGAGACATTCCTATGTTAGCCTAATTAAAAAAGAAAGCTGAACACAACCAACAAGAGGTTAAGGCACAAAGTCAAAATGGAGAGGATTCTGTAGGCCTCTGAACTTGAAGCATTCAGTGTGAAGGCAGGAGCTGGGAGAAGAGAGAAAACAGAGAATTGTGCTTCTGATTATTTTTTTTCTGATTACAAAAGTAACATATGTTCAATGTAGAAAACCAGGAAAATACAGAAAAGTACAAGAAGGGATTGAAAAAAAAAAGAAACAACACTTGTGATCCCACCACCCAGATATAATCAATGTTAACATGTTTGTTTACCTTTCCAATGTTGTTTTCACGCATATTCTTTTTTTAATCAAATTATAAACATAGTATATATGCTCTTTTAGACATTTTTTCTCACTTAACAGTGTATCCTAATTTTTTCCCAAGTCATTAAATACTCTTCTACAACATGATTTGTTAAAGCTATTTATGATTTTGTGCTATAGGTATGCTATCAAAGATTTATCAACCAATTTTATGTGGCAGAATATTTAGGCTTTTTCCAAGCATGAGATTTTAACTGTGGCAGGGTTGTGTGCACCACCCCTGTTTTCAGCTAACAAGCTAACTTTGTTAGGTAAACAAGGTAACCTTCTTCCCTTACGAGCAGATAAGGATCCCTTCAAAGGTCTGTACCCAAGAGAACCCTGCCTTGACAGAAGTAACTCCTCACAAGCATTCAGCTGTCCTTGTGTTCTTCAGGGAAAGCCCGGCATTAGGCCTTGAGCAACCTTAGGTCTACTGGCCAGGCCATTCTTGAGCAGACGGAGAGAAAATATTTGTCATTCTAAGTCATGGTGTTGGCCCAATTTATTCAATACATCATTCTCAAAAATATTTTTTGTGCTAGACCTGAGCTGGATATTATAGAAGAAAAGATATGGTTTCTGTGTTTCATAAACTTTTACTCTTCATGGGTTGACAAACATATAGGTGTGAAAGAGTTAGGTAGAAACAGATTATGTGTGAATGACTAAATGCTAATCTGTGGTTCAAATCGCAAGGGCTTTAGGAGGTGAGAAAAGTATAAGCACAAGGTAGAATTGAGTGGTTTGAGAAGACTCCATGGAACAGGTGGAGCTTGGAGGCAGGGTAGGCAAGGAATATTCCGTGTGGAGGGGACACAGAGGCCAGGAAGCACAGGAAGCAAGAAGGAGGTTCCTGTGGCTGCAGCTTTGGGAGAGATGGTCAGTCAGACCAGATAAGTCATACATGGGGCACATGGGTAGAGGGCCAAAAAGAAGTTCGACCCTAATTCTGTAGATGTTTCCCCTTGTCCTGGAGGTGTCACACCAAGAAAGGAAATGTCAAGTCAAATTCAAGCTGAGTTGTTTTTGGTTTTTGGTGTGTGTAGGGCCAGGGGCGGCGGAGGATGGTTTATAAACAGAACTTCTCAAAGCCTTTAATATTGTTCATTTATGTGGCAAGGTCAAGAGAGGGGGAAATTGGACTTCCTAAGAGTCTTTGACCACAGAACTCTTTTTATCATGGACCATTTCCTTTGGTGTTCCACGAGACACAATTAGGAGCTAGTGAGCCACCGAAGATGTTAGAGCTGGAAAGTAATGCTTGAGGGAAAACAAAGTTTTGGAAGATTAATCTCATGGTAGAATATAAGGTGAGCAAGAGGGAAGAGAGCCTGGATTCAGGCCATACAGTTAGATGATTGAATAAAGCCTCCAGATAAGTGGGCAGGGTTGAAGCACACTGAAGCAGAGAATGGAGAACAAGGCATTGATTGAACACAGAGTCTGCTGTTGGGCTCTGGGGAAGGTACAAAAGTGTCAGAGTTCCTGGGTCTTGCAGGAGCTCGAATAAGCATTAATTAGGATTTTGATTACAAGGGACAGAAATCAACTTGAAGCAGCTTAAGCAAAAAGAGTGTTTTTTGTTTTTTTAATGGACCGAATTATTTAATTAGGTTCTTTGTAAGAAGTTTAGAACACTACTTTGTGAGGATAAATTCCGTTTGTAAGAGCGAACACAGAGCGGAGGTAGCCCTGGAGTTGAGGAACAGCTTTGATTCTTCGCAGAATTTGTGAGTCCACACTTTCTGATCAACCTTCCGCTGCTCTGTAATCTCGTATTTCTCTCTCTCTGTGTCGAAGATCTCACCTTCCTGGGCTTACGCAGTTTCTTCTTCTTGAAGTAAGCATCAGTGAGATGTTCTGGGATTTTCACACCACTGATATCAATTTTGGTGGAAGTGGCAATGACAGATTTCTGGTGTGTTCTCCGCAGAGGAACTCGATTGAGGGACAGAGGCCCAGTCACAAGTAGCAAGCCACTGCTCAGCTGCTTCAGGAAAATGACCCTCTTGCCTCTGTGGCGCCCAGTGAGGGTAAGCAGAATGGTCCCACGAGTGATGCTAGCACGCAGTTTTCTCACATGCTTACTGAAGGGTTTTTTGCCGTGACTCAACCGCTTTCGAGGCACATCTTCAGTAGGATAATACCTAGGCATTTTGCGACGTTTAACCACCCGGGTACCGCCATTCTTGTCACCACCAACTGGTTTTGTGACAGTAGCAAGGACCTTCACCTTCTTTTTCTTTTCAACCTTGGATTTAGCTGCTGAATACTTCCTCTTGTACAAGGCCTTTCTGGAATATATAGCCGATCGGGAATATCTGCCCATTCCTCTGACCAGGACAGGGTTTCAGCTGCAATGGGGCTTCCCCTTCTTAACCTGCTTCACCTGTTTTTTTTTTTTTTTTTCATTAGTTCACGTCTTTTATTAACCAATATACAATCAGTTGTCTTCTGGTTTGTTGAAACAATAGGTCAGACAACATTTACCACAATAATGTCTGTCAAGGTGGCTGGCCATAAAAACTCCAGCACCACGTTCATCTGAAGGGCACTCCCGAAGAAGGCGACTGATTTTGCCATTCTCCTCCACCTTATGGTATTTCAGGACAGCCAGCTTAACCTTCTTTCTCTTACGCTTGTTCTTCTTGGGAGTGGTGTAAGACTTCTTCCTTTTCTTAGCGCCACCACGAAGTCTCAACACAAGATGAAGGATGGACTCCTTTTCAGTGTTGTGTTCAGACAAAGTACGTCCATCTTCCAGTTGCTTGCCAGCAAAACTCAGTCTTTGCTGGGCAGGAGGAATTCCTTCCTCGTCCTGGATCTTGGCCTTTACGTTTTCTATCGTATCCGAGGGTTCGACCTCGAGAGTGACGGTCTTCCCCGTCAGGGTCTTCACGAAAATCTGCATATTGGCGGCTGGTGCCACCGCGGATGGCGGATCCGAAAAGAAGTGCTTCACCTTTTTAACCTTGCCACCAGCATCAGCCTTCTTGGCTTCAGGTTTTTTCTCCTTAGTATCTGGCTTCTCAGCCTTTTCACCCACCATCCTGCGAGATGGGAAAAAGCAAAAAAAAGAGTTTTTTTAAGGAAATAGGGATACTTCATGAAGAACTGAAGCCATGTACTGGGAAGTTGGCAAAAAGTCCCGTGTCTATCTGGTCTCAGCTACTGTGTGTGTTTGCCTCACCTTCTTCATATTCTCTCTCTCTCTCCTCTCCTGTCCTCTAACATCCCCTCACCTTCCTTCCTTTCCCCGCTCCCCTCTCCCTGTTCTCGTCTGTGGAAGAAAATGGCTTCCCTACAGTTCCTGAGTTTGCATGTTGCACTAAGTTTGCATGACACAGTTCCGGCTATATCAGAAGCTAACTTTCCACGTCTTCTTCCCAATTTCAGATTTCCAGTAGAAAGAATCTTCTTGACCCAGCTTAGGACTTATTCCGTTCTGACTAGGGGGACAGGTTTTAAAATAGAAACATGGTTGCAGAAGACTTACCCTGTGAATTAGTGTGAGGATCACTGCCAGGAAAAAGTGTCTGCTATAGAGTGATGCGATGACCTTTAACTGAAAGCATGCTTCTGGAAGAGTTGAGCGGGAGAACACTATTGGGTTTTTTTGTTTTAATATTTTTTTGAATTTTATTTTATATAGAGCAGGTTCTTATTAGTTATCTACTTTATACATATCAGTGTATACATGTCAATCCCAATCTCCCACTTCATCCCACCACAGCCACCCCACCCTGCCACTTTCTCCCCTTGCTGTCCATACGTTTGTTCTCTCCATCTGAGGAGCACACTATTGTTGAATGAGTAGATGACTATGAAGCTTTAAGGCAGCTTCATTAGAATCCATATTCTTGTCCCTTTCCCAAACTGCTTTAGTTCCCAAGTTCTGTAAAAATCTACAGATGAAGGAAGCAGGATACACTGTGGTTAAGAGCATATGTCTGGGGTTTAAGTTGTCTGTGTTTTGGATCCTGGCCTTGAGGACTTCAGCAAGTTATGGAACCTGCCTGAGCCTCAGGTTTCTCATCTATAAAATGGGTATCATGGGGATTAACTAAGATAATATGTGCAAAGTGGTGAGGACAATGCACCTCATAATGTTAGCAGCTTAATTTTTAAACAAAAATTAACTGATGGAGCTGAAGTTGACATCAGCAGATCCAAATATCTTTCATAAACCGGACAAAAGAAAGATGCACTGGGAGACGGGCAAGTTGTCAGCTTGGTTCTCCAGACATCCCCACGAACGTGGCCTCTAGAATAGGGGGTTTGGGGAGAAAAATAAGCCACGAAGATCTTGAGGCGCCAACGGGGACTTTAGAGATCACAGGTCATATGGGCCAGTCACACTCCCTTTTGTTCCTAGAGATTTAATATCTACCAGCCTATTAAATGGTCATGATTTGGAGAAGACAAGAAGAGGAATTACTTTCAGCTGGCCCTGGTCTTTAAATAACCCGGGGTACAACATCTTTCAAAACACAAAGGAGACCATGTGCAAAACATTAGTTAAATTCAGATATAAATCTAGTCTTTGACCAGTCCAAAACTAATCAATATGCTTTTTTTCTCTCTTTGAACTTTGAGTTTTCTGGCAACAACAAAAACCCCAAACCCCATCCAAAACCATCGTCCAGACAGCCCAGCTCCTATGCTCCCCTCCCTAGTGTCACATATTGTTGACAGACCTACTCTTGTTACCACATTCATTCCAGTGGTGATTGACTTGAAAGACAGAAAATTGCTCTTGTAATCACTTATTAAGGAATCCTGGACAAGGAATACAGCGCTACGAATATAGATTTACTCTTAGCTTTTATGGATGCATTTTTCTCAGTTATTTTCATTGAAAATCATGACGAACTAATTTAAATAGCAAAGTAAACTGAGATGGAAAATTACCCATAATAAGAATTTTGATGAAAATATAGACTGGCCTGGTTTTAAGCATATCAAGGACTCTTGGTTTAAATTGCAAATTCGGAGAGATTTGAAATGTGTTTGTTTGAATGTGTCAGCTTTAGGCAAAACTAAACTACTAAGTTCCTTTCCAAAAATCAAGAATCTGCTCTGGAAAAAAATCATGCAGTGTGATGTACAAAGCAGAGGGGAAGGAAAGTAAGTAATGAGTGAGAAAGACCCACCCAAGGACTGCAGCCAGCTTCCCCAGGAAGATTCATGACCATGCCTCAATACTGTCCTGCAATTCTTTCCAAGCGATTTTACTATAACTCTAAATCATTTGAAGCAACTGCTGCTGTTACCAAAGCTATCTTTGCCTCAAAAAGAAGAAAATTCAGGACATGCAATATAATCCTCTCACTATCTAAGAGAGAAACCAGCCCATTTGTCATAAGAACTGAAAACATCAGCTACGTAGTAAATTAAACGTTAGAGTTTCATACTTCAATATTATGTATCTTTTGTAAAAAGAAGAAAAGGGGGGGCACACACAGGACATGGTTGGATGCAACAGTGATAAAGTGACTTAAATTTGGGTGACTAACTATAACCTACAAAAACCATTCTATCTATTACAAATCCTTTTCAGTAAAAGGTAAGGCAATTCCATCAACATTTTTTTAAACATTCTGAGCTATTCTCACAACCAATGAATCCTTACCCTTACCAGATGTATAAGCATTTGTGTAATGCAGGGGGTTCATAACTTGGAGAGCGTCATCAAAGGCAGTGCTAATACAATGTTCCTCCCTTTGACTTGAATGCCCTCTTCTTCCCTATTAGGGTGATTATTGTTTCACAGTGTCCCAGGCATGAAAGGACTTTGAAGGGTCACTTTGCAACCCAACTAGCAGCATTGGCATTACCAAAGAGCGGCTGGTTAGAAATGCAGAATCTTGGGGTCCACCCCAGCCTCACTGACTCAGATTCTGCATTTTGACAGGATCCCCAAGTGATTCATATGCACGTTGAAGATGAAACTATGCCACTCTAAGTCATCGCCCTGCCTTTGAACAAAACTGTGCATAATGCATACACTGGTCTCATTCATCTAGTTTCAGGTCCTTTATAGTTTGTCCCGTTTGAGTCATTGAGAGGAAAGGGGAAATATACTCATTTAAGGAAGTCTTGCATAACCTAACAGAGTTAGCAACTTCTTCAATACGTTCAAGTACCTATTCTTAGAAGCACTGCAGATTAGGTCAAAGGAAAGAGAAGCAGAAAATGGAGTGGGTTCAAATACCAAACTCTAATAAAGTAAGGGTAGTACAGAAGCTGAGTCTATGAGGGATGGGAAGAGCAATTTCACCAAATTACCAGTTCCAAAATTGTCTCTGCACGGTGGCTGATTTATAGTCCTGGAAGCTTAAAGCCTTGAAGCTTCTTGCTCTATTTCGGATTAGGAATTTTTATCTAGTACTTCCCTGCAGCTTAAAATGAAGGCCTTGGAACTATGAAAATGAATTTATGCGGTGGACTGTATGCTCATTCTGTAGCTATCCTATAGGTTTTAGATTTGTAACAAGTTTGGAATCTGGACAATAGAAAACTCTCTGTGGGTTAATGGCAGCCACTTCTAAGCCAAAACTGAAGGACATAAGATAGTCTTGTATGTGTTTCAGGGTCCTCAAACTTAGCTGTGCATTAGAGTCGCCTAGATAACATTTTTTTACACAGCTTTCTTGAGATATAATTGACATAGAATAAGCTGCACGTATTTAAAGTGTATAGTAGGAAAAGGACTTCCCCGGTGGTCCAGTGGTTAAGACTCCATGTGCTTCCACTGCAGGGGACGCAGGTTGAATCCCTGGGCGGGGACCTAGGATCCCACATGGTGCCATCAAAATAATAATAAAAACAATAAAGTATATGGTAGGATGAATTTTGATATATGTTATATGGCTGTGAAACTATCACCGTGATCAAGTTAATTACCGCTAAAGTTTCCTCGTGCCCCTTGGTAATCCCTGCCCCCATTCTGCAATAGCTTATCTGCCACTATAGATTAGTTTTCATTTTCTAGAATTTTACATAAATGGAACCATACTCTTTTTTTTTTTTTTGGTCTGACATCTTTCGCTCAGCATAATTTTTCTGAGGCTCATCCACGTTGTTGCCTGTATTAATAGTTTGCCCTTTTCATTGCTGAGTAATATTCCATTGTATGAATATACCACAGTTTATCTAACTGTTCCCCAGTGCAGGACATTTGGGTTGTTTCCAGTTTTAAGCAATTATGAATAACACTGCTAAAAAGCTTCATGAACAAGTATGAGCATATAAGTTTTCATTTCTCTAGGTAGACACCTAGAAGTGGGTATGGTAAGTGTACATTTAACTTTAAAAGAAACTGCCAGACTGGTTCCCAAAGTGGTTCTACCATTTTGCTTGCTCACCAGAAATGTATAAGCGTTCCAGTTGCTTCACCTCCTCTCCAGGAATAGGTGTTATCAGTATTTTTTATTTTAGCTCTTCTGATAGATGTATAATAATATCTCCATTGTAGTATTAATTTACATTTCCCTAATGACTGCTGATGTTGAGAATCTTTTCATGTGTATATTTGCCATCCTTATATCTTCTTTGGTGAGAGTCTTTCAAATCTTTTGCTTATTTTTTAAATTGGGTTTTGTTTTCTTAATTGTTGAGTTTTGAGTTCATTATATATTCTGTATACAAGTCCTTTGTCAGATATATGATTCACAAATACTTTTTCCCAATCTTTCTATTCTCTTAACAATGTTTTTCAAAGAGCAGAAGTTCTTAATTTTGATAAAGTCTCATATATTAATTTTTTGATGGATCCTACTTTCTGTGGTATAACTGACCCAAGGTCACAAAGATTTTCTTCTATGTTTTCTTCCAGAAGTTATATAATTTTAAGTTTTATATGTAGGTCTATAATCCATTTTGAGTTAATTTTTATGTATGAGGCAAGGTTTGGAATGATGTTTACTTTTTTGCATGTGGATATGCAATAGTTCCAGCACCAGTTATTGAAATGACTGGCCTTTCTCTACTGAATTGCCCTTGCACGTTTGTGAGAAAGCCAGTTGGCCATATATTTGTGGGTATATTCTAAATTCTCCATCTGTTCCATTGATCTATCTTTATACTAACGTCACATTTTCTTGATTACTATTGCTTTATTGTTAGCCTTGAAATCCAACTCTATTCTTTTTCTAAGAAAGATAAGAACTTTAGAATGAACTTAAGTTTTACAGTGTTTATCAATTTCTGGGTTTTAAAAGTCTAGTAGTGTGATTTTGATTGGGATTGCATTGATTTTATAGATCTATTTGGGGAGAACTGACATCTTAACCATTTTGAATCTCCTAATCCGTGAACACAGTATATCTCTCCATATATGTAGGTCTCTCTCAGCAATGTTTTTTCAGCATACACGTCTTAGACTCCTTTTGTGAGGTTTAATTTTAAGTAGTTGATATTCTTATGCACTTGTAAATGCTGATGTTTATATAAGTTCAGTTTCCAGTTGTTTGTTGAAATTATTTAGAAATACAGTTGATTTTTAATATTGATCTTGTGTCCTGCAGCCTCGCTAAACTCAGTTATTAGTTTTGCAGCTTTTTGGTAGATTCCATAGAATTTTCTATATGGATAATTATGTTGTCTGAGAATAAAGACAGCTTTACTTCTTGTCCAGTCTGACTTCCTCTTATATTTTTTTCTTGCCTTATTGTGCTGGCTAGAAGCAATACATTGCTGAATAAAAATAGTGAAAATGGGCAACCTTGCTTTGTCCTTGGTCTTAGAGGAAAGACAGTCTTTCCCATTAAGTATGATGTTAGCTTTAAGTTTTTCATAGATGCCTTTTCTCAAGTTGAGAAGTTCCCTACTTTGCTGAGAGTTGCTTTTTTAAAAAACAGAAATGGATTTTGAATGCTGTCAAATTATTTTTCTACATCTACTGAGATATTCATATGGTTTTTCTTTTAAGTCTGTTAATATGGTGAATTACATTGATTGATTTTCAAATATCAAACTAACCTTGCATTCTTGAGGTAAACCAACTTGCTCATTATTTGTTATCTTTTATAAATATTGTTAGATTCTATTTGCTAAAATTTGCTTAAGAATTTTTGCATCTATACTCATGAGAGATATTGATCTCTAGTTTTCTTTTCTTGTAATATTTTTGTCTAGTTCTGGTATCAGAGTAATGCTGGTCTCATGGAATGAGTTGGGATATAGTCCATCCTTTTCAATTTACTTGAAGTGTTCATGTGTAGAATTGGTATTATTTCTTCCTTAAATATTTGATAGAATTCACCATCTTGGATTGAAATTTTCTTTGTGGGAAGAATTTTAACCACTAATTCAATTTATTTAATAGATGTAGAGTTATACAGGTTATCTATTTTTTTAATTAAATGGTAAATTGCATCAAAGAATCTTTCCATTTCCTCTAATTTGGTCATATTTATTGGCACAAAGTTCTTGATATTCCCTTATAATACTTTTATTCCATAATATCTATGGAATCTGTAGGGATATCACCTCTCTCAATCCTGATATTAGTAATTTGTGTCTTCTCTCTCTTCTTTTCCTGATCAGTCTGGCTAGAGGTTTATCCATTTTATTGATCTTCTCAAAGAACCAGCTTTTAATTTCATTGATTTTTCTCCATTGTTTTTCTGTTTTCTATTTCACTAATTTCTTCTCTAATCTTTATAATTTACACTTTTCTGCTTAGTTTAGGTTTAATTTGCTGTTTTTTCTAGTTGCTTAAGGTGGTATCTAAAGCCGTTGGTTTGAGACCTTTCTTCTTCCATACTGTGTTTAGTGGTATAAATTTCCCTATAAATGTATTTTGGCTGAATTTCACAAATTTTGATATGTTGTGTTTTCATTTAGTTCCAGATATTTCCTAATTGCCCTAATTCTCCTTAGACCTGTAGGTTATTTGAAAGTATGCAAATTTGTTCCCAAATAATTGGCTATTTCCCAGATATCTTTCTGTTACTAACATCTAGCTTAATTCCACTGTGATCAAATTACACACTCTTCTGATTTGGATATTTTTTAATTTCTTAAGGCTTATCTTATAGCTAGAATATGGTCTATTTTGGAAAATTTTCTGTGTGCTCTTGAAAAGAATATATACTCTGACATTGTTAAGTGGAATGTCGATTAAGTCTAATCGGTTGATAGCATTGCTCAAGTCTTCTATATCCTCACTGATTTTTCTACCTTACTTGTTCCGTCAATTATTGAGAGAAGGGTTTTGAAATCTCCAACTATAATTATAGGTTTGTTTCTTTCTCTTCTACAATTCTAAATATCCCACTGCCAAGGCTACACATGATACCAATTAATTCAGACCCAGGCATCAGTATTTTTTTTAACTCCCCGAGTGATTCCAATGTGTAGTCAAGTTTGAGAACCACTGCCTTATGCAGTCCACATTGCGGATTCAACAGATTCTCAAATGCATTATCTTATTTAATCTTCATACCTGCCTTTGAGGTAGACGTTATTCGTTCCTATTTTACAGGAAATGAAATTGAGTCATAGACAGTTGTCCAACATCACACAGTTGATCAGAGGGCCTAGCTGGGACTTAAACCCAGGTTACCTAATTCAAATTTTTTACTTTGAGGTACTTATATTTTGTTCTGTGAGATACGTTTATTGACCCGAATTCTGTCTGTATTTCCATCCTGCTCCCCTAACACACTCTTTTGGGTTGTGGGCAGAGTCGTGTCTAACCCTAAACTTATAATTTTCGCTGGACCTACCACAGTGTCTGTACCCTGGAGATGATTTTAAGGCTTTTTGTTTTCTCTTGAAAGATCTAAGTATCTGGGTTCATCTGACCACATAGTAGTCATCAATCTGCCTTTTTCATGGTCCATCCACAATCTAAGGTTTAAATCAACTGTAATTAACACTGGCACTTAACACAGGCTCTTCTCCAAAAACCTTCTCAGGTTGCAGACTGTCAGCCTGCTTCACTCCATCAATACACGACATTGGCAGCCTGGGACCAGAATTTGTCCTGAGCTGCCCATGCAAGTTTGGGGCAAGATTATAAGGGAAGAGCAGCTTGGGGTGGATGCATCTCCTGTGGGTAAAGGGTGTTTTGTTTGAGTGCTTTCAAGTGCTGGTACGCTATGATTAATTAAGTTGGCCAAGGGTTAATATTTAAAAATCAGGAATGATTTGAACCATTCCTCCAAGTGAGTTGCTCAGCTGCCTTCAGGGAAGGCACCCAAAATGGACCATTAATGTTAGAGAAAGGCTAATATAGGATGCCTCTTTGGCTCTCTCTTTTTGTTCACAGGTATCATCAGACTCAATATAGACTAATGAATGGATGTGAGTTTGTTCCTTTTTGTAAATATTCAACTATGCAAATCCTTTCCCCCACTGCCTCTTGGACCTATTTCCTGTATCTGTTACCTTTAGATTCTCTCATCTGACTCCTACTATTGTCAATTAGTCACATTCTGAGCTCAAGATTTGATAGTTGCTGATGTGACTTCCTTTAGTTTTTGAATATTTTTTCACTTACTGCCCAAAGTTAAAACAACCACAACAAGTTAAGGAGCCTGAGTATTCTTTTTTTTAAAAGAATTATTTATGGGCTTCCCAGGTGGCACAGTGGTTGAGAGTCTGCCTGCCGATGCAGCGGACGCGGGTTCGTGCCCCGGTCCGGGAAGATCCCACATGCCGCGGAGCGGCTGGGCCCGTGAGCCATGGCCACTGGGCCTGCGCGTCCGGAGACTGTGCTCCGCAACGGGAGAGGCCACAACAGTGAGAGGCCCGCGTACCGAAAAAAAAAAAAAAAAAAAAAAAGAATTATTTATTACTAAAATAAGTCTACAACAACACTAAAGGTATTTAAAAAGAAAAACATCACTCATTTTTTCCACCATTTAACACAACCACTTTCCCTTCTCCCAAATTTCCTTTCAGTCTTCAGTCAGATATAGAAATTACATTATTATAATACAATTACATAATTTTAATGTTCATATAATTTTTGTGTTCCACTTTTTTAGCATCACTTAATAAACACTTTCCTTGTATAGTCTTCCTAATCATCATTTTTTGTGGCTACATGGTTTTCCACAGATATATCATAATTTTTTTAACCATTCCTCTGCTATGTTTCCAATTTTCACTATTACAAGTGATTCTCCCATAAATATCTATATACGTATAAAGATTTCCTCCCTCCTTCTTCTTTTGAATTATTTCCTTTGTAGAAATTTCCAGGAGTGCTATTACCATACTGAAGGATTTGAATGATTTTCAGGGATTATGAGCTCTTAAAAAGGCAGCACCACACAGAGTTCATAGCCCACATCATCTCTTGATTTGTTGAATTGATTACGATATGGAAGAGCCAAGTTACTTCCTAAAGCACCATTCATTGTCCAATCTTATCCCACAGAGCAGCTTGAGCAATCAATACAAATAAAGGCATCTCCATCACCTTATTCTCTATTCCACTGAAACCCACTAAAAAAAAAAAAAAAAAAAAAATTCCTCACACATTTTAAGTGATGAGATGAGCTTTTGGAATAACTTTTAAGAAACTCCAGAACAAAATCATAGGCAAATCAAGGATGCACCGCCTGAGATAAATCCTGTCTTAGCAATGAAATGAGGACACACTATGTGCATGGCAGGGGGACAGTAGGAAGAAGTTGCAGGTCAGTTATGACTGGAACGTCTGTGTCACAGTTGTCCCCTGCAAACTGGTTTCTGGGAGCTGGGTCAAAGCAGCCTGAGTTGAAAGCCAAACACAGACAGCAGCTGTTGAGGATGTAAAGTCTCTGGTTGGGGTGGATAGGGAGCTGGGTGTGGTCACCCATAGGCCAATTTCCACCCCACCCTGCAAGCCCAGGGACGGGGGTTGAGAAGAAGGAACTTCCTGTGTTGCATTCCGGTGCTCCTTTCTGGGCTTAGTGGGAATCTGCGAGAATGCTGGAGACAGGCTGCCAGGCCTGACTGCCCTACACACACTCCCTCAACCACGTTCCGCTGCAAAACACCGAGGCTTCTGAGAATGTCACGTCCAGGGAGCCAGGATGCACGACTGACCTGGACGGCTGCACTGTCCTGGCCATAGCCCTGGATATAAAGTACAAGTAAATCCCACTACCATTCTCGAGGGACTGAGGGAAACTGCAGGGAGCACGTGAATCTTTCCTGCCCTGCGCAAGTAAGTGCTAAGCCACCAGGTCGAAGCCAGCCCCTTCCGCGATTTCCCAGAACGTTTGACAAGAGCCCGCAGGCTGCATCACTGAGCAAGGAATCTTCATTAGTCATTTCAACATCACTCTTCTTGGAAACCCTGACTGTTCCACTCTCCAGAAATAATCCATCAAAGCTTTCCCTTTGTTGAAGTCACACTGCAAAAACTCCCATAATCAAATTCCCCACGTTCGGATCCCTGCTGACGTTATGTAATAACAGAGTCCAGAGAGAAAAGAGTGGGTCAGACTATTTTATTTTTCTTTCTCTCTCTGTCTTTTAACTTTGTATCATGAAACGTTTCAAACACACACAAAGTGAGACAGAATGGAATAGTGAACCCCCATGTTCCTACCACCCAGTTTGAACAATCTCTACAGGTGCCAATCTTGTTGCAACTAGCACCCTAATTCCATCTCCTTCCCCCACAAATATGCACATTTTTTTAACTGGAATTTTTTAAAGCAAGCTCCAGACACAATGTCATTTTACTCATAAATACTTCAGTATGCATCTCTATCTAAAAAGGACTTTCTTTTTTTTTTTTTTTTTTTTTTTTTAATTTATTTATTTATTTATTTATATTTTTGGTTGTGTTGGGCCTTCGTTGCTGGGCGCGGGCTTTCTCTAGTTGTGGAGAGCGGGGGCCACTCTTCATTGCAGTGCGCAGGCCTCTCATTGTCGTGGCCTCTCTTGTTGCGGAGCACAGGCTCCAGGCACGCAGACTCAGTAGTTGTGGCTCACGGGCCCAGTTGCTCCGTGGCATGTGGGATCTTCCCAGATCAGGGCTCGAACCCGTGTCCCCTGCATTGGCAGGCAGACTCTCAACCACTGTGCCACCGGGGAAGCCCAGGACTTTCTTTTTTGACATAACCTCTATAGGCACTAGTATTTAGCAACTACTGGTATTTGTATGGTATTGATATTTAGTGCAAGGTATGACAATAAGCCTTTAACACAATTTAGTTAATGAAATCTCAGCTTAGCAGAGAAGCACCTTAGAAATTCACAACCTCCCTGGGAGAAAGAAATGCTCTGGCCTTGAGAACATTGCTATTTGCATTTTACTCATGAAGAAAACTGCTCAGCCAACTCAGGGTAAGCTGTGGAGAGGCTGCAGTCCAAGAGACGGCAGAGCTTGGAACAAGAGGCGTGTCAGAGCCTGACTGGCTCCATCCACCCTGGATATTCAAGGTATTAAAAGGACAAAGCTTCCTCATCTGAAAATTTCCTTTAAAAAAAAGACAAAAACAAAAATCCTTCCTCACACCCATAAATTACATTTTCAAGATAGAAACACGCAAGCTTCTTAAAAAAGTAGTGCCTTAAAAAAACAAACAAACAAACCCCACCATTCATAAAAAGAGTTTTGAAAAATCCAAATTATGTTTCTACTTATCAAGTGTGTGTGCATAGGGAGCATTAGAGGAATGTTGCTTCAAGCCTAAGCAATCTCAGTGTAAGTATTTCTGTTTGCTGTGTGCTCTTCCTTTGCAATCTCTGCACCTAATCTATGTGCCTGCACTCAGGAGATACCGGCAGAGGAGCAGGACTCACCCTAGGAAAGGTTCGACTGCACAGCATAGCCTTGGGGTGTGTCTCTGCCTCAAGGACAGGCTGATAAACCCACTCTCAGTCACACAGGCTTTGGCCTTCTAACTCCAGCCTCCTAGACTCAAAACCCCAGGTGAGCCTCGAGAGACAGTCGCAGCGTACTGCTGATTTTCCCTGATGATTGATTGCCCTTACTTTATGCAAGATTGCTCAGTTTGGATGGATGCCCTCCCTCCTCAGGTCCAGTTCTCCGTGGCTGGAGATTGGGATGTGTGACACAAAGGAGCTGCCACCCACCATTGTGGATGAGGACTCTGCATGAGGAGGGAGACAGATATTGTAACCCTGTCAGCACTGTACATAGTGCCCGCTGAAAACTGAGCTACTTTCATAGGCTTCAATAGATGTTCCCTCCACCTGGCCCATTCTTGCGATGTCTGTGTGACTTGCCCCTTTGCCACCTTCACTTCTTTCAAGTCTCTACACAACTACCCCATTATCAGAGGGGCCTTCCTCACTCGCCCCACATCAAATGCTGCTCTTCAACCCTTTCTTCTGCCTTGTCTGTCTCTAGACCACTTATCACAACCTGATACATGGTTATCATTTGTTGTCTGTTTTGGTCGTTGTAATATCCCTTGAACCTAGATCAGTGCCTAGAACGTCCAGCAAGGGTTCACCACATTTGTACAGAATGAATGACCTCCTTAAGAGCAAGACTGAGACAGCACAAGCAAGAAGAACTACAATCCTGCAGCCTGTGGAACAAAAACCACATTCACAGAAAGATAGACAAGATGAAAAGGCAGAGGGCTATGTACCAGATGAAGGAACAAGATAAAATGCCAGAAAAACAACTAAATGAAGTGGAGATAGGCAACCTTCCAGAAAAAGAATTCAGAATAATGATAGTGAAGATGATCCAGGACCTCGGAAAAAGAATGGAGGCAAAGATCAAGAAGATGCAAGAAATGTTTAACAAAGACCTAGAAGAATTAAAGAACAAACAAACACAGATGAACAACACAATAACTAAAATGAAAACTACACTAAAAGGAATCAATAGCAGAATAACTGAGGCAGAAGAACGGATAAGTGGCCTGGAAGACAGAATGGTGGAATTCACTGCTGCAGAACAGAATAAAGAAAAAAGAATGAAAAGAAATGAAGACAGCCTAAGAGACCTCTGGGACAACATTAAATGCAACAACATTCGCATTATAGGGGTCCCAGAAGGAGAAGAGAGAGAGAAAGGACCAGACAAAATATTTGAAGAGATTATGGTCAAAAACTTCCCTAACATGGGAAAGGAAATAGCCACCCAAGTGCAGGAAGCACAGAGAGTCCCATACAGGATAAACCCAAGGAGAAACATGCTGAGATGCATAGTAATCAAATTGGCAAAAATTAAAGACAAAGAAAACTTATTGAAAGCAGCAAGGGAAAAACGACAAATAACATACAAGGGAACTCCCATAAGGTTAACAGCTGATTTCTCAGCAGAAACTCTACAAGCCAGAAGGGAGTGGCACGATATACTTAAAATGATGAAAGGGAAGAACCTACAACCAAGATTATTCTACCCAGCAAGGATCTCATTCAGATTCAATGGAGAAATCAAAACCTTTACAGACAAGCAAAAGCTAAGAGAATTCAGCACCACCAAACCAGCTTTATGACAAATGCTAAAGGAACTTCTCTAAGTGGAAAACACAAGAGAAGAAAAGGACCTACAAAAACAAACCCCCCAAAATTAACAAAATGGTAATAGGAACATACATAAGGATAATTTACCTTAAAGGTGAATGGATTAAATGCTCCAACCAAAAGACACAGGCTTGCTGAATGGATACAAAAACAAGACCCATATATATGCTGTCTTCAAGAGACCCACTTCAGACCTAGGGACACATACAGACTGAAAGTGAGGGGATGGAAAAGATATTCCATGCAAATGGAAATCAAAAGAAAGCTGGAGTAGCTATACTCATATCAGATAAAATAGACTTTAAAATAAAGAATGTTACAAGAGACAGGGAAAGACACTACGTAATGATCAAGGGATCAATCCAATACGAAGATATAACAGTTATAAATATATATGCACCCAACATAGGAGCACCTCAATACATAAGCAACTGCTAGCAGCTTTAAAAGAGGAAATCGACAGTAACACAACCATAGTGGGGGACTTTAACACCTCACTTACACCAATGGACAGATCATCCAAAATGAAAATAAATAAGGAAACAGAAGCTTTAAATGACACAATAGACCAGATAGATTTAATTGATATTTATAGGACATTCCATCCAAAAACAGCAGATTACACTTTCTTCTCAAGTGCGCACAGAACATTCTCCAGGATAGATCACATCCTGGGTCAAATATCAAGCCTCAGTAAATTTCAGAAACTTGAAATCATATCAAGCATCTTTTCTGACCACAATGCTATGAGATTAGAAATGAATTACAGGGAAAAAAACGTAAAAAACACAAACACATGGAGGCTAAACAATACATTACTAAATAACCAAGAGATCACTAAAGAAATCAAAGAGGAAGTCAGAAAATACCTAGAGACAAATGACAATGAAAACATGACGATCCAAAGCCTATGGGATGCAGCAAAAGCAGTTCTAAGAGGGAGGTTTATAGCTATACAAGCCTACCTCAAGAAACAAGAAAAATCTCAAATAAACAATCTAATGTTACACCTAAAGGAACTAGAGAAAGAAGAACAAGCAAAATCCAAAGTTAGCAGAAGGAAAGAAATCATAAAGATTAGAGCAGAAATAAATGAAATAGAAACAAAGAAAACAATAACAAAGATCAAAACTAAAAGCTGGTTCTTTGAGAATATTAACAAAATTGATAAATCATTAACCAGACTCATCAAGAAAAAGAAGGAGAGGACTAAAATCAATAAAATTAGAAATGAAAAAGGAGAAGTTACAACAGACACTGCAGAAATACAAAGCCTCCTAAGATACTACTACAAGCAACTCTATGCCAATAAAATGGACAACCTGGAAGAAATGGACAAATTCTTAGAAAGGTATAACCTTCCAAGACTAAACCAGGAAGAAATAGAAAATATGAACAGACCAATCACAAGTAATGAAATTAAAACTGTGATTAAAACTCTTCCAACAGGGTTTCCCTGGTGGCGCTGTGGTTGAGAGTCCACCTGCCGATGCAGGGGACACGGGTTTGTGACCCGGTCCAGGAAGATCCCACATGCCGCGGAGCAGCTGGGCCCGTGAGCCATGGCCGCTGAGCCTGAGCGTCCGGAGCCTGTGCTCCACAACGGGAGAGGCCACAACAGTGAGAGGCCTGTGTACTGCAAAAAAAAAAAAAAATCTTCCAACAAACAGAAGTCCAGGACCAGATGGCTTCACAGGTGAATTCTATGAAATATTTAGAGAAGAGCTAACACCCATCCTTCTCAAACTGTTCCAAAAAATTGCAGAGGAAGGAGAACTCCCAAACTCATTCTATGAGGCCACCATCACCCTGATACCAAAACCACACAAAGATACTACAAAAAAAGAAAATTACAGACAAATATCACTGATGAATACAGATGCAAAAATCCTCAACAAAATACTAGCAAACAGAATCCAACACACATTAAAAGGATCATACACCATGATCAAGTGGGATTTATCCCAGAGATGCAAGGATTCTTCAGTATATGCAATCAATCAATGTGATACACCATATTAACAAAATGAAGAAGAAAAACCATATGATCATCTCAATAGAGGCAGAAAAAGCTTTTGACAAAATTAAACACCAATTTATGATAAAAACTCTCCAGAAAGTGGGCATAGAGGGAACCTACCTCAACATAATAAAGGCCATATACAACAAACCCACAGCAAACATCATTCTCAATGGTGAAAAACTGAAAGCATTTCCTCTAAGACCAGGAACAAGACAAGGATGTCCACTCTCACCACTGTTATTCAACATAGTTTTGCAAGTCCTAGCCACAGCAATCAGAGAAGAAAAAGAAATAAAAGGAATACAAATTGGAAAAGAAGAAGTAAAACTGTCACTGTTTGCAGATGACATGATACTATACATAGAGAATCCTAAAGATGCCACCAGAAAACTACTAGAGCTAATCAATGAGTTTGGTAAAGTTGCAGGATACAACATTAATGCACAGAAATCTCTTGCATTCCTATACACTAATGATGAAAAATCTGAAAGAGAAGGAAACACTCCCATTTACCATTGCAGCAAAAAGAATAAAATACCTAGGAATAAACTTACCTAGGGAGACAAAAGACCTGTAATGCAGAAAACTATATGACACTGATGAAAGAAATAAAAGGTGATACCAATAGATGGAGAGATATACCATGTTCTTGGATTGGAAGAATCGATATTGTGAAAATGACTATACTACCCAAAGCAATCTACAGATTCAGTGCAATCCCTATCAAATTACCAATGGCATTTTTTACGGAACTAGAACAAAAAATCTTAAAATTTGTACGGAGACACAAAAGACCCCAAATAACCAAAGCAGTCTTGAGGGTAAAAAACGGAGTTGGAGGAATGAGACACCCTGACTTCAGACTATACTACAAAGCTACAGTAATCAAGACAATATGGTACTGGCACAAAAACAGAAATATAGATCAATGGAACAGGATAGAAAGCCCAGAGATAAACCCACGCACCTATGGTCAACTAATCTATGACAAAGGAGGTGAGGATATAGAATGGAGGAAAGATAGTCTCTTCAATAAGTGGTGCTGGGAAAACTGGACAACTACATGTAAAAGAATGAAATTAGAACACTCCCTAACACCATACACAAAAATAAACTCAAAATGGATTAGAGACCTAAATGTAAGACCAGGCACTATAAAACTCTTAGAGGAAAACATGGAAAGAACACTCTTTGACATAAACCACAGCAAGATATTTTTTGATCCACTTCCTAGAGTAATGGAAATAAAAACAAAAATAAACAAATGGGACCTAATGAAACTTAAAAGCTTTTGCACAGCAAAGGAAACCATAAACAAGACAAAAAGACAACCCTCAGAATGGGAGAAAATATTTGCAAAGGAATCATTGGACAAAGGATTAATCTCCAAAATATAACAAACAGCTCATGCAGCTCAATATTAAAAAAACAAACAACCCAATCCAAAAACGGGCAGAAGACCTAAACAGACATTTCTCCAAAGAAGACATACAGATTGCTGGGGGTGGGGGTGTGTGTTGGGATGAATTGGGAGATTGGGATTGACGTGTGTACACTGATGTGTGTAAAATGGATGACTAATAAGAAAATAAATAAATAAACATTAAAATTTTTTTTTAATTTTTAAGTGGAAAAAAAAGCAAAACCTTGTCCTCTTCTCCTACCACATCCGACTGATAAGAGCAGGCCAACTGAAAACAGATGCTCCTTGCTGAGCAGGGGCTCTGTAAGAAATCCATGGGGAGATACAGATGAGCTTTCCAGAGCCAACACTCACCACAAAAACCTAGCTGTTCTAGTAGGAATGTCAATTTCTTAAATCTGTATCTACTGTGACTACCTTTGAGCTTGGGACCACCAGCTCATCCTTTGTTCTTACCCTTCAGGGTCTACGTGAAGCTTCCCAATGGCCTGAGTGATAAACTTTCAGGCACGTATGCTTTAATAATAATACATCCCTCTCAGAGCTACACCACTGAAAGGTGTTCCTTCAACAACAGAAAAATTTATTGCTTTCTTCCCCCACAGAAAAACCACAAAAATATTTTCTTCTTGCCTTCAGCAGTGAGTTCCAAGTTTCATTAGAGAACCGGCCAGATGCTTCCTCCTAGCTTGTATGTGAAGAAATTAAGATAAAGGGCATTTGAAACTCTACCTCTGCACACCTGCCTCATACCTTATTCCCTCATGACAGGTCTTCTTCCTGTTTTCCCGGGGTTGGGGATGTAGAGCTGTGTATGACCTGCTTCCTCCGGCAGCTGGGGCTCTGGAGCCCCCCTGCCCCCTTTCCTTCTGGTTTTAATAATAGATGGCTCTTATTGAATTGTGCACCTGCCATAAACCAGACACTGCACTTTACAAATTGTTTCAAATTCTTAACCCCCAAACTGGAAAAGGGCTGTAACCTCAGTGTCTGCTGCCTAGACAGCCCCTCTATCCATAAAAGCAGACTCTATCTTTCTGTCTCTGTCACTAAGAATCACTTTGCTCCAGTATATTTGCAGAAAGGGATGGGTCTCTCATCTCCAAAGCCAGTCCAGGCTGCTGCCTATGCCTCTGCTTTCACCTGCCCTTAAACTCCACACTCAGCTAGGGTCTCTGCTCGCTGGAGTGTGGGTCTTGGCCTGTGTTCCAGGGCTGCCATCTTCCCTGGACATGACACCGATGGTGCCTCGGGGATGTGGTAGGCAGGACAATGGCCCCCAAGAATGTCCACATTCTGGAATCTGTGAATATGTTACCTTACATGGCAAAAGGACTTTGCAGATGTGATTAAGTTAAGGACCTTGAATTGGGGAGATTGTCCTGGAATATCTGGGTGAACACGATGAAACCACAAGGGTCCTTATAAGAGAAAGAGAGTAAGAGTCAGAGAGGGAGATGTGACAATGTAAGCAGAGGTCAGAGGGATGTGAGGAAAAGGCCAAGGAATGCAGGCTGTGCTTAGAAGTTGAAAAGGGCAAGAAAACAGATTCTTGCCTGGTGCCTTCAGAAGCAATGCAGCCCTGCAGATGCCTTGATTTTAGGTCTTCTAACCTGCAGACCAGTAAGATAATAAATTTGTGGCATTGGTGACAGTTTGTTATACCAGCCATGGGAAACTAATACAAGGGACAATGCGGGGAAGCGACATTTGCCTTTGTTGTGTTGTCACTTAATTCTACACCTCTAACATGTATGTGTAAACCACTTCATTGAAAATTTGGGAATATGTAGAAGGGGAAAAAATCTGAATATTAAACATGATTGTTCCCAGAGGCCAAGGGAAGAAGGAAAAAACCTTAGCAGGGTGTCTTCATAGGCAT
This sequence comes from Phocoena sinus, assembly GCF_008692025.1. NCBI lineage: Eukaryota > Metazoa > Chordata > Mammalia > Artiodactyla > Phocoenidae > Phocoena > Phocoena sinus. The sequence continues at coordinate 34,433,801 of NC_045775.1, forward strand.
GGCCCATTTCCTATCCTTAATGACCAGCCCCAAGGCCCAACCTCTGTTTCTTCTTTTCCTCTGTGAGCCTACTTTTCTCCATGGCAAAATTCATTCATTCAATAAATGTTTACTAAATACAAACGATGTCCCAGGCACTGTTCTAGGTGCTGGGATTAAAGCACACAAAAGACAAAGAATACAAGCTATCACAATGTTTACATTTTAATGCAACCCCCCAACCCGGCCCATGAAATCCCCACTCAACAAGATCCAACCCAACCTTACCTCTTACCACAAATAGGATCATCTGTAAGGTAAAGATAATCCACAGCCATGCATTTCTCAAAGTCTGAGTTACTCAGTTAGAAATAATGCCATGTAGTTAGATGATGCCCAGAACAATCCAAGGGAGGCTTCATTTCTCCAGTTCTCGTTCTCTTCAGGGTCCCTCTGCCAGCATGTAGTCAAGATACCCCTCCTCATTCTTCCTGTGGTCTTCTGATTGCTTGTAACTCTCAGATATCTCTCTCTCTCTCTCTCACACACACACACACACCCACCACCAAAGACAAACCATCAGTCTCAGTCCAAATCCATATTAAGGAAGGGAGGGGAGAATCTTCCAACACATATTCCAATCTTCCAACATATTCTCCCCAACTAAATCTAAATGGGGGCATGCCTTATTTTTTTTATGCAAAGCATCTCCAATTCCCCTTTTCTCAGCTCCCACCTGTAGATTATGCCCAGGGCCTACCCGTGCACTAGAAATGCTGCCTATCACGGTGCCTTTCTAAACAGAAAGACCTCTACTCCTTACGTCATCCCCTGCTACGCAGAAACTCGGTAGATGTGCCTTTTTGATACATTGAGCCACATCCCATTCCTACCTATGATTTCCTCCACTCACAGATTCCATTAGGATGTGAATGTGCACCCTCTGTCCCCCATCCATAGCAAGCCCTCAAGAGTTGAGACTTTCCTTCTAGTTATAGAAAGGAACCCCCAAGGGAAAATACCTTCTTTTCATAACTGATACACAATCCTCTCTTCCTTCTCCTCTCCTATGGTCTTTTCCTAACGAAGGATGCACAGGCACCGTCAAGCAAATACTTTTGATTAAAGCAAATGTCAGCTCTCTGGGGGCACTGAGGAGTTTCAGAAGGAAGAAATGTTAAATGGTAAAATCCAGTTAAGCTTACCACCATTAGCTGTGTAATGCTGGTTGCAGAGTAATTACTGTAATAGAAATAATAATGCGTTGATTATGTGTTTACTGGGTGCCAGGGACTTTACTGAATGTTTTTCTTGCCTTAGCTCATTTAGTCCTCATCAATGAGTTTAGGGTGATTTTTTTTTTTTTTTTTCTTTTGCGGTACTTGGGCCTCTCACCTCTGTGGCCTCTCCTGTTGTGGAGCACAGGCTCTGGACGCACAGCCTCAGCGGCCATGGCTCACGGGCCCAGCCGCTCCGCGGCATGTGGGATCTTCCCGGACCGGGGCACGAACCCGTGTCCCCCGCATCAGCAGGCAGACTCTCAACCACTGCGCCACCAGGGAAGCCCCAGCTCAGGGTGGTTTTTATCCACATTTTACAGCTGAGGAATTTGAAACTGTGAGGGGTTAAGAAAATTGCTCCAAGGTCACATTGGGAATTGGTGGCCGAGCTGGAGTTCAAACAGGTTCACCTAACAGTCACTGCTGTGCTGTGCTTTAGTGACTGGAATCCTACCCAGGGTAGTACCTTCTATCTCCATTTGCATTTTTAAGTGAAAATAATAAAGGAGGAAAGGAAGGAAAGGACAGGTTTCATGAGCAAATTTGAGCACCCTGAGAATTATAGATAGGTGAAAAGAAACCTGAAGCCAGGAATAAGAAATACTTTTAAAATTACAGCTAATTGAACAATGGTAAGTTTGGAAATTTGTGGTTTAGAGTCAAGAGTGGTGTAAGGACCGGTGGCAACATTTATTTTGAAAGTGTCAAGAACTGCCACCTCCATTTAGAAGCTTTTAATAAATGAGAGTCTAAAATACTCTAAAGAGAATACAGAGACTACAAGCCAAAAATCCTTGGCTTACAAAATAATGGGGGCTGCTTCTTCCCAAGTTACCACGCACAGAAGCAAAACTTGGCAGAATTGGAGACAAAGGATTTTGATCTTGTTCCTACCATCGCAAAACAAACCACTGGGTTACCTCTACTGCCACTCCTTAGTACCAAGACTCTGCTAGGCACTGTTTGGAAGAGAATCCCATTTAGCTCTCTGCCCAGGGAAATCAGCCCCTCTGGAGGCAGCCCCCCGAAGACCTAAGTGCAGAATATCTTCTACCCCTATTCATTTTCTGCAGACTTCTGTTTCTTGAGGAAATCTTCCACGTGTAATTGAGCCGCTACTCTGACACCATTTTCATTGAGTAACTCATGGTGATGTCACACCAGCTAGGCACTAGGGGAAGCCCTGCTTTTATGGATTGGCTCTTAATTTAGGAATTTTTATTTTCTGACCTCCCTCCCTTTTTTGCTGGACTCCACTGCATTTGAGCAGGATGCCTGAGTGATGAAGTGTTGCCTGCTTTTGAGAAAAGGAATTTCTGCTCGTTGAGAGGCAAATGGTTGAGTGAAGGCAAGATGTGAGTCCTGTAATAGTACATCTTAATTGGAGAGTTGGCAAGAGAGGAAGGCTGTGTAGGCCTGGTGTGGGCTCCGTTGCTCCTAATGGGGTTCGTGGAGCTGAGCTGAGAAGATGGGTGGGGGACAGTGGGACTCACAACCACCCCCTGCTGCCACTGTCCTGTGTAGCTGGGGAGCTAACCGCCTCCCCCCCTGGCACCTGGGCAACCACATCTAACCCACATCCCACCTTCCTCCCTCGCCTCTCTGCTGCTCTGTGCAGCGAGCCGGCAGAGGCAAGCTTGGCAAGCCTCGCCTGTAAAAGCCTAATCCAAACAGCATGTCCGCTGAGCTCAGCGGGTGACTCATGTGCAGTGATGTGTGAGGCCAACAAGTGGAGATTAGGATCTGGCCCGCCTGCCAGCCTACCCTGCACTTCCTTTGATCAACTCTGATGGTTTTTAATTCTGCAGAAGCAGCTTCCTGCCAGCGGCAAGTACCTCTTGGTGGAGGTTGGAGCCATGTCGATGCTGCCCTACTTGTCGAGGCCGGCGTGTGCTGACGGCACAGGGACTGACACTCTGGGCTCACAGCCCACATGGAGCCAAGGGGTGAGGCTCTTTCGCTGAGGAGCCCATGGTGACATCAGAAGCTTGCTCCTCAGCTAACACCAGGAAGGCCACGCATGTGAGCAGCCCGGCTTCTGAACCTGATCCTGGCGTTGGTTAGACTCACCGGATAATAAAGAAAAATGGGACTCTCTCTAGGGGACTCTTTTTTTTTTTTTGGTAAGCTGGGGCATCTCTAAGGACAGTGTTTGGCACAAAATGAAACACTCTCTGGTCTTTTCAGAAGTGCTTTTTCACATCTGTTTTGCTCTAAATGGAACGCATTCGAAGTATATTACTTTCTTGAACATTTTTTCCCCCTGCTCGAGTGGAATGTGTCTGCCTCTTGATTCTTCCAAATCCCCTCAATGACCAGTGCCAGGCAGAGCCCCTGAAATCAGGTCTCATTCTCTCTCTTCCCCTCTCGACCTTTATCTTGCTCTCTCCTTTCTCTCGCTTTTCTCAGGAAGTGGAGGAGTGATTCTCAACCTCGGCTGTAAATTAGGGAGACCCTGGGTAGGGGTCGGGGAGGATAGGGCTTTAAAAAATCCCCAATGCCAGGCTCCATCCCAGAATAATTCACTCAGAGTCTCTGAGGGTAGGACTAGACACCAACAGTGTTTAAAGCTCCCTATTTGTGCAGGCAAAATTGAGACTCATTGGAATTTAGGGTCACATAGCATAAGCTGTTAGCCCTAGGAATGCTTCCTGTTTCCGTCTGTCCTCCCCACCACCGTTCAATCTGAGAGGCTTCCGGAGACTGGTGTATACTTTAACCAGGTTAATGGAAGGTGCTACCTAGATGGGGTAAGTAACCTACCTATTAGGAAGAATCTGTTCATCTGATTAAAAGTATTTACCATCGAACTGAGACTTATCCCACAGAGATGGAACACCAGGAACTGAAATACAGAACAGACAGATCTTGCAGGGAAGAAGTAGGGGATGGCTCAGCACACACCACAGTGACCAGCCCAAGGGAATTTCTGGGAGACGGGTTTGTAGGTGGTGGTGATGGGCTGTGGGTAGGGCTTCCAGATAAAATAAAGGCCACTAGTTAAATTTGAATGTTTTGATAAACAACGAGTAGTGCAATACTGGGGACATACTTAACACTAAAAAATTATTCATTGTTTATTTAAAATTCAAATTTAATTGGGTGTTCTATATTTTTTTTTTGCTAAATCTGGAAATCCTAGTTGCAGATGGCAGACCAGAGAGGAGAATCTTGGGTATTTGAGGGAGTGGTAGGTCTCACCTGGGTGGTTACTGCCCTCCAAGGGGCGTTGGGGAAAATGTGTAGGAATTTGGGGCTGTCCCAATGACTGGGGATTGCTATGAGCATCTAGTGGGTGTGAACCAGGATGCTAAAGATACTGCAGTATGTAGAATAGTTCCAATGAAGAATTATCCCACCTAAAATGCCAATATAGTGGCTAGACCAGTCCCACCCTTTACTGAGGACTCACCCGATCGCCTGCACATAGCTTCTCCTAGAAAGCAATGCACTGGCCTCTCAGAGAAGTTCAGAAACTGTCCCCAGGAAAGAGCCAATCAGACAAATTCCCAGGTACTTGCCCCAATGCTTCCTGTAATTCAACCAAACCATACAGCTGGTCCAATGAAATGAACCCCTGAAACTAACTCCCAAGCCTTCAAAGCTTCCAATAAGTAGTGCCTCCTTCGAGAAGCCTTCCTTGACTGTCCCAGTCTTCACTGATCTGTCTCCTCAGTCCCTAAAACCCTTATTCTTCTCATTTAATACTTGAACATATTCTTCTAATGGTTGCATGTGTCTAGCCTGTGAGTCTCTCCAAGGGGACATCAGGGAAGTGAGATCAAGTTCTAGGTGACCTTGGTCACATTACTGATTTGGTGGTTAGTTTTGCCATTTGTTACGCTTTGCCTGTTCTTTAAAAACTGTGGGGCTTCCCTGGTGGCGCAGTGGTTGAGAGCCCGCCTGCCAATGCAGGGGACACGGGTTCGTGCCCCGGTCCGGGAAGATCCCACATGCCGCGGAGCGGCTGGGCCCGTGAGCCATGGCCGCTGAGCCTGTGCGTCCGGAGCCTGTGCTCCGCAACGGGAGAGGCCACAACAGTGAGAGGCCTGCATACCACAAATAAATAAATAAATAAAAATAAAAACTGTGATGTAGCTGAAATTAAATGTACAAATAGGTGAGGCAGTTCAAGTAAAGATGAAAGGGGAGATGAGAGACCACACAGAAGGGAAAGACCAGGAGCTGGAGATTGATAATTTTGTAAATGGGTGTTAAATTTAAGTCCAGGTTCCCTGACAGTCAAAGCAAAAAGGGAAACACAATTGGTTATGTCACTCCTATTGTCTGAAGAAAAGGAAGCAATATTAGCTCATGAGGAAACAATCTTTTTCCTCATGATAAATTCTAAATGAAATTTATCACATAGATCCTAAAAGGCAGGACACTGAGAAACATAATGGAAAATGTCTTTAACTGAGTTTTCAGAAGATACCAAAAATGTGGGTGGTTTTTTTTTTTTTTTTCTATTTCTTATGTTTACTTTGTAAGAAATTTGGGACTCTAGTGTTGGACTTTGGCTCAGTGAAGGCATTTTTATAAAGAGTTAAGCCAATATATGCTATTTTTTTTTTCTAATGATCTGATTAATAAGGGGGAACTCAGACGTTTTCAGCGGCCCAGAGCTTTTATAAAGGCTTCATGCGTGGCTCCCTCAGGAGCTCTAACAGCCTTAAGGAAAAGGTGGGGATGCTGTAAGAATCTAGGTTTGTGGTGAGATGTAGAGGAAGCATGGCTGGAAAAAGCTACATTCCACTGCCCACCCAACCTTCCTCTCCCCAGGCTAGAAGCAGATGGTTGGAAGTACCCACCCTACCCAGGAGGCACTTACCCTACCCAGGAGGCACTTCCCAGCCACATCCCCAGGAAAGCGATAAAGGAAAACAGTGTGTCACCAAGGGCCCACCCCAGGGGCCTGAGAATGGCTTGAGGGACTGCCTGACCCCATATATCATCCTTCAATAAGTGCTACACTTTGGGGTTAGTTTGCCTCTCTTCTAAAGGCAGGGAACAAATAATCAGATGACTCAAAAAAAGAGTTTCCTTTTTTGGTTTTATTTGGGGTTTTTTGTTTTTAAACCAACTTGCTAAATGCGTGGTGGGCTAAAACAAACGGAAAATAAGCCACAGATTAACCCCCCCACCCCGGGCTGGGCAACATCAGTAAGAGGAAACTGTGGCCTGGGGCTTTGAGGGGCTGCCGATGAGCACACGTGTCCCCTCTCCCTAGCCACCCACCCCCATCTCGGATGCCAGCCCTTGTGCTTGGCGGCTAGCAGTGACAAAACCAAGATGAATCACCACATGTCAGGATCCATAAATTCTCAAAAGTCTAAGCAGCAGGTCTGAGATGAGAGATCAAGGCCAAAAGTAAATATCTTTGACACATGCTTTTGTTTTCAGATGGTGGCAGCTTGGATTTCCTTCCTGTTGCTGAGAAAAGGATGGCTGGAGTAGGCGGAGCCAATCTAGGTGCACGTGGAGAGGCTGCTAGAGCGGGAGGGAGGGACTGTTCTTCTCACTCCCAGGGAGCCTCTCCACCGCTCCCTCTCCCCTTCTCACTGAGGCTGGAGGGAGGGGGCAGCCAGGGAGAAGTGTTTCCCTTCTTCTCTTAGGGAAATTCAGTCTGGTTGTGCTGGCCTTGCTTGCCTAGGGGGCTTGCTTCTAGGTCAGTGGGTACTGGCCTTAGTGCTGGAATGTGTATACTGAACTCATTTCTAATCCTCTGGCAGGCCAGTGTTGACTCAGGCTCTCCCCTTCACATGGGATTATAGGAAGGGAGGGAGCTTAGGATCATTTTTGGCTACTCAGCATCTGAACGCCCTTCCCATGTTTGGGACATTTATCACTTCATGAATCTCAGTGCCCTAAGAAAGAGCTTTCTATTCTTCTAGAAGTCTCTACAAGAGACTAGTCTCCTTTGCAGCTAGGACACGGACACACAACCAAGACTCGGTCAATCAGCTGTACTTGCTGCAGATAGTATCAGAAGTTACTGGCACCAAAAAACAGGGACATTGGAGAATCCTTTCTGGGGGAGGCTGCAGGGCAAAAAAACATCCAGGCTCCCTGTGCCCACGGTGGTATCTAGTGTCCAGGGCTGAAGATGGCGGCAGTGCAAGCAGAGGTGCAGCCCTCGGCAGTGGCTGCAGGGGTACCCTCATCTCACCTTTTCTAGGCTGTGACTGTACCTGTGGCCTTGGCTAGGATCTTAAGTTCCCAGTTCTTGTGTGTTCTGAGCCTGTTTTCCAAGCTTCTCAGCGATTATGAGTTACTCCATAGCTTTTCAACAAATTCCTTTTCTGCTTAAATCAGTTTCTGTTGCTTGCAGCTGAGAACCCTGACTCTGTCCAGCTACAACTGGTTTCAGTCAATCATCGGCAGATGCTCTTTTTTTTTTTTTCTTCACTGCCTGCATTCTTCAAGCCTCTGTCCTCCTGGCAATTCCACAAGTAATCCAGAAAAGGAGGAATGCGCATGCAGAGAATTTGACCACAGCTGGGCAGTGAGCCAAGAGAACGCGGAAGTACTTGAATATTAGATCCTTTACTTTGTTAGGTGGGGTAGATGCGGGATTCATGAGACAGAAGGCTGTGGGCTGTTCGTCTCATTTTGTTTTTTTCATCTCTAACTTGGTTATACAGTGATTCCCTGTGACACTTACAGATCTCACGAGGGCACGGATCAAGTCACCTTGTTTTCCCTAGCACGCAGGTCATACAGGATACTCAGTAAATAGTAGTAAAAAGTGACAATGGAAGTTTGAGAAAGAGATTTCAGGAAAAAGAAGCCACATATATCCTTCATGTCTCTTTAAAAAAAGAACTGTCTCAACTATGTGGGAGCTGAAGATCAAGGCTGGTGAGCAGAGCTAACACTGCAGACGTTTGGTGGTGCTGATTGAAGAGCAAGAACCTGTAGTTTTAGCCATCAGACTGTCAGAGAGGGAGACAACACACTCCTAGGCAGGCGGAGCCTAACTTGGATCTAGCCCAGGCAGAATGCTGGTCCATTCCTTCTTGGAAGGGGACCCCAAGAGTTCCTGCAAGTTCAACTGAGATGGCTCTCCAAAAAGCATTTTGAATCAATTTCAAATGTGTTGACAGTACTTGGTTGAAACCCCAGAAGAAGGTTGAGGGTGGGTGGAGCTAGTTTGAATCTAGAAAACCTAGGGCAGGTTTCCCCATCAGCTACCTTAACCATAAAAGAACCTCAGTATATCTATGGTAGCCTGGTTTTGAGTAACACTCATATTCAGATTTGAGTCCACAAGGATGCATTTGTTACAAACTGACTCTCGTTCTAAATCTTGTTTGTGGGATTAACCAAAGAAACATTTACCTTAAGCAGGTATCTTAACTAACTTGTCTAAGTTTTCACTTCCCAATTTTAAATTCTCTAGTTATAGAGCGTTTGGGCTATCTTGCTCACTAATTTCCTAGCTAAATTTTGATGTTTCTGTTCATTTTCTTAAGGACAAGAATCGTGTGTTCTTTTTCAAATGCCCTTCCATCCAAGTACAAAGCTGGACACCACAGGCACAGACAGCCCACGGTGTGGCCACGTTCCAGAAGAGCCTAGGCCAGCCTCCTCTAAACTTTCTCAAGCCAGGACCTAGGGCTAGCAGTGGGAAAGTTAGAAGGGGGAGAACGCTGTAACTGGGATCTGTAATCAGTTACAGAACCTTCTAAACTGCTGGTAGTGCTTGGGGTTGCTGCCAGAGCTGTATTTCCAAGGCATCTACTTCTAGCCTATGATTATCTTTAAATTCACATTGAACAGTAGAAAATGGTTAAAGCTCACACTTCCAGTACTATCTGGGGCTAGTGCAGGAGAGAACTGTGAAACATCATACACATGCATATATATTTTAAACCTGTGCTGTGCAACTTGTTTTTTTTTTAAACATCTTTATTGGAGTATAATTGCTTTACAATGGTGTGTTAGTTTCTGCTTTATAACAAAGTGAATCAGTTATACACATACATATGTTCCCATATCTCTTCCCTCTTGCGTCTCCCTCCCTCCCACCCTCCCTAATCCACCTGTCTAGGTGGTCACAAAGCACCGAGCTGATCTCCCTGTGCTATGCGGCTGCTTCCCACTAGCTATCTATTCTACATTTGGTAGTGTATATATGTCCATGCCATTCTCTCACTTTGTCACAGCTTACCCTTCCCCCTCCCCATATCCTCAAGTCCATTCTCTAGTAGGTCTGTATCTTTATTCCCGTCTTACCCCTAGGTTCTTCCTGACATTTTTTTTCTCTTAGATTCCATATATATGTGTTAGCATACAGTATCTGTCTTTCTCTTTCTGACTTACTTCACTCTTTATGACAGACTCTAGGTCCATCCAAAGAAGATATACAGATTGCCAACAAACACATGAAAGAATGCTCAATATCATTAATCATTACAGAAATGCAAATCAAAACTACAATGAGATATCATCTCACACCGGTCAGAATGGCCATCATCAAAAAATCTACAAACAATAAATGCTGGAGAGGGTGTGGAGAAAAGGGAACACTCTTGCACTGCTGGTGGGAATGTGACTTGATACAGCCACTATCGAGAACAGTATGGAGGTTCCTTAAAAAACTACAAATAGAATTACCATATGACCCAGCAATCCCACTACTGGGCATACACCCTGAGAAAACCATAAGGCAACTTGGTTTTAACATGTGGCATCTGTAGTGACTCTTTTTGCTCCACGAAGGTGCTGCCTCTTTCCGCCCTGGGCTTAGAATAATAAGCAGATTTGAAGGTCATGAGTGACAGCCGACAGGATGGTCCTCTTATTTCCTCTGCTTCCTCTCCGGGGAGAGGTGGGAGGACTCCGGAGAAAAAAGAGGTGGGAAGCAAAACAAGTCAATCCCAGCATGGGGAGCAGAGAGGAGAGAGGATGGTGACAGACAGTGGGAGCTGCCAGCAAACATCTGATGCCCTGCATTGCTCGGGAGGAGAGGAGACAAGTCTTCCCAAATCCAGGCGCCCCAACATGATTGCAAAAGCCACACCCGTCGGCCCACAGACAGCCAACACTGCTGCAGAACCAGTGAGACACCTTGGGAAGCTGCCCGAGTTTCTGGGCACATCCCTGTAAAAGCTGCCTTTAGCCCTGGTGGATCCCGGAACCCCCCCCCCCCCAGCACGGTGTGACCCAGAGCTGCCTTTTGTTGAAGGCAAAGTTAATTTCAGAAATGTTCTCGATGTTGTTCTCGGGCTAATAGCCAATTCTTTCTCCCACCGGCGGCTGCAGGGCTGACTGAGCACGCGCGCAGATGCGCTCTACGAGCTTTGATGTCAACAGAGGTAGGCAGGGCAGGCCCTGGTGGAAAACTGTGAAGTCTGCAGAGTTATGGCCGGCACGCCTCCCTTCCCCCTTGCTTCCCCTTTCTCCACCCATTTCCCCCCTGTCAGCTTCCAGCTTCTCATTTCCCATGGGACCCTGCAATAGAAGAAAAGCTGCCGCACTGAGATATGAGGGGGCCCGCTCAGGGCTCCAGCTATCAAAGTATGCTTCCCCCACCCCCACCCCGCCCCAAGTCTAAAACAAACAAAGGAACGCGTTCCATACACTTGCGAAGACAAGCGTGCACGCAGAAACCTTGTCCTTTGTGCTCTCCCTTAAGCCCCAAGAGTTTGGGGCCTGGTGTTTGAATCTGTCTTCTGGCCTCCTGGGGTTTTAAAAAGATTCAAAAGTGCCTGAAACCAATACAGCTGCTTGGTTTATGGCTCACATTGAAACCACAAATTATAAAATGATAAATCGCTGCTCAAAGCTCTTCCAGGAAAGGCTATGTTGTCAAGATTAAGTTACAACCTCACGGACCTATGAGTGAGTCGAGCTGCTGACACTCTCACACTTCTTTTCCTGCTGAAGATGTTTTTTCCTCGTGAATTTTCACTGTTTCTGAATACTTTAAACAAAGAAAATGACTGAAGGCAGGGAAAGCATCGGGGACTTCTTAACCCAAGGAGCTTTTTACAGGCTTTATTACGTAACGGCTGCTTTCGTTTTGTGAGACCCAAAGGAAGTTTAAGAAATCTCTTTCTTCTTGAGCGCTTAATTGCCAGACATCAGTGAGAAATGGCTTCACGTGGGCAGCTCCACTCCAAAATCCAGTTGGAAAGTGTAGCGTGTGGTAAATCAAAGCTGGTTTTAAGGAATTTGGGTCTTAAAGTATCTGTTCAGTGATTTGGGCAGGATTGCAACACAAATTACAGTATTTTGTACCCGTGAAATGAATTTTTTGGAATTCTCTTACAGGGTCTGGTCTAGTGACAGAGTATGACAAATAATTAGGCCACATGCATGCTTTCCTGTAATAATGCTCTTCTCTGCCAGGGTTTTGGCAGGCAAAAGGAAGCGAGATGAAATGCTTGTTTGAGGCCCCTATCTTGCCTCGCTGCAGGGTCTGGCACACTGACCTCATTTTGATCACCTGGGGCTGCAGGAAGAAACTCAATCATCCATCCATCATGTTTCTCCAGCACAGCGCCTTGGTTACACAACTCTCATCCAGTTTCCCCAAGGCCACTCAAGTCTTGAGGACCATCAGACCATGAGTCATAATCACTTTAGCATTTACTCCTAAATTCCCTCTCGTTGATTTCACACCTCAGGCCCTTCAGTTTCTCTCTTTCTTGGGTTTCTTGGGTCCTGCGTGGCAGTTCTTGTTTTCTGATGTCATTTCTTGTTATTGCCCACACCAGCCACTGCAGGACCTGCCACGGCGACTCTTGTCTCTGCTTTTCTTGAAGTCAGGCCTGCTGTCATTACTGCTGCTTTTTCTGGGATACCTCAAGTTGCGGAGAGAGTCCTTTTCCTGTGATTATAGCTCTTTCTTCCAATTTTGACTAGCCTGGCGTCTCTATGATTATAGCTCATTAGGACTCCTAAGGCTAGGAGGCACTTTTTATTTTTTTATGCTGCCTTGTTTTTATTTTTTTAAATAACATGTATCATAATTTATTTTTGCAGGGAAGATAAAGATGAAAACAATAACGATCATTAATCCCACAGTCCTGATAACCCTAACAGCATTTTAAACAATGAAAGTAATATACACACGGGAAGAAAATTAAAGCAATAAAAAGGGTATAAAAGAAAAATAAGGGCTTCCCTGGTGGTGCAGTGGTTAATAATCCACCTGCCATTGCAGGGGACAAGGGTTCGAGCCCTGGTCCGGGAAGATCCCATATGCCGCGGAGCAACCAAGCCCGTGCACCACAACTACTGAGCCTGTGCTCTAGAGCCCGCGAGCCAGAACTACTGAGCCCGCGCACACCTAGAGCCCGTGCTCTGCGACAAGAGAAGCCGCCGCCAAGGAGAAGCCTGCGCACCGCAACGAGGAGTAGCCCCCGCTCGCCGCAACTAGAGAGAGCCCGCGTGCAGCAACGAAGACCCAACACAGCCAAAAATAAATAAATTAATTAATTAAAAACACACAACAATCTTCCTATACTTACCATTCTACATTTTGCTTTTTTCACCTAAAATGCTATCTCAGAGATCTTTCCACCTGTGCGCTACAGGTATACTCCCTACTTTTTAAAAAATTAATTTATCTTTGGCTGCGTTGGGTCTTCGTTGCTGCACGCGGGCTCTCTCTAGTTGCGGCGAGCGGGGGCTACTCCTCGTTGCGGTGCGCAGGCTTCTCCTTGGCGGCGGCTTCTCTTGTCGCAGAGCACGGGCTCTAGGTGTGCGCGGGCTCAAGTAGTTCTGGCTCGCGGGCTTAGTCGCTCCGCAGCATGCAGGATCTTCCCGGACCAGGGCTCGAACCTCAGTCCCCTGAATTGGCAGGCGGATTTTTAACCACTGAGCCACCAGGGAAGCCCATATAGTCTTTGTTAAGAGAATGTACCTTCCAGATGAAAGGCATTCAGTTAAAATAATTCCAGGCCCCTTTCTGTCCCTTTAATTCCTCTACTCCCTGGGTCCAAAGTGACTTATCTGACTAACAAGTTTGGAAGAATAACCTAAGCATGCTAGGTTCAACTCTGGCCTGCCTGAGACTCAGTTTTCTCATGATTTTCACAATGGGGAAAAAATTAGTACCTTCCTTGTGTGGAGATTAGATGAGTTAATATATGTAAAGCTCTAATGCATAGAAAATACTCAGTAAGTGCTAGTTTTCACAATTATTCCTATATATGTTGTACTGGGACTTGCTCTCTCCCTTAATAATATATCTTAGGGATTATTCCACAGCAGTATGTATAGACATACCTCATTTTAAAAGTGGCTAGTACGGTGTTTCATAGTATAACCACACTGCAATTTATTTAGATGTGCCCCCATTTGGGTTGTTTCTAGCATTCAGCTCTTTCTCATCTGAGGATACAGAGTTCTGGAGTCAATCAGCATAAGCTTCACCTGCCATAAGTATATTTCACTTTATCTATTTAACAAACATATATATCATTTACTACCTGTCACACACGTGTCCTAATCACCTTTAAAATGTTAACTCATTAATACTCATAATGATGCTTTTGAAGTAGGAGCTATTTAATCCCCATATTACAGATTGGGAAACTGAGGCACAGAGAGGTTAAGTAACTTACCTGAGATCACATGCCTGGGAAAAGGAGTGCTGGGATTCGAACCCAGGCAGTCTGGCTCCCAAGTCCATTTTCTTGACCTTCCTGTCCACATTGTGTACCTCTCTTTGATCTAAAATCTGTGGCATCACTTCAATAAGACCCTGAGTCTCATCTTGTCACATTTCACACCCTTACTGTGGATGGGAATTCAGCCTTTTTGGAATATACTTAGGAATATACAGGTAATTTAAAAGAGAACGTAACTGCTGAATCAACCTGACTCCTTAAACTACCAAGAGCCAGCTTTTCTAAGGACTGTTCTTCCAATAGCCAGCCAAAGTCAAGAAAGCCCTTCAAGTGATGATACCAGCATTGTCTTCAGAGGCCCCAGGTCTGGGCTCTCAACTCTGCCTCTCTGTGCCATGCTGGCCCGCTGAGCAAACTCACAATGCAGGTCAGCAGACAGCCTTAAAATAAACAAACATGTTTGTGTTGTACCCGGTTATGGAACAGTGTGTATCCAATTAGGTAGTGAAAACTCATGCAAATAATCTTTCCTTTTTCCGATTCTTGTGGTGTATGAGTCTTTAACTGACTCGGCCAACTCAAATTCCTAAAATACTAAGGTTCAGAAAGTCTGGTCAAAGTTTGCTAGTTAAATATGAAACCCTGCCTTCATCACTGCCCCCATTCCTACCCTCAAGCTACTTTAGCTTTTAGACATGTGTACACTAAATGCCTTTTTCTTTAAAGATATGGGTGAGATATTTCTTTTGGAGTATGTCCAGACAATCTGGCAAATCCACACTTGACATTAGCCACAGGGAAGAATATTTATTTTAAAAAAACCCAGAGGAACAAAAAATAAAATTAGGGCAGACTATGGATTTACCCTCTTTAGAAATCAGAATATCTTTACACATGGAAGACCTTATCAAACTGAAGGGTTTTAATTTTTTTTGCTTTGTTAATGGAAAAAATATGTATGCATACATAATTTAATATTCTGTAAAGTTCTTATTAATGATTAGAGTTTAATTTTTCATTTCAAAAGTTATTGCTTATTCTAACATACTAAAACCTGTGTTTTTTCCTTTTATAAATAAACTTCTATTTCTGGGTTCTGTCTTTTAGAAAGAAAGTACTTAAGGCCAGTTTTCTACCCCATCCTGAAGCTTAAATTTTGGCTCAAGGAGCTTCCTGTCTTGTTCCAGCTGTGACATGTTGAAAATAAACCTGGCAACTAGAGACAACTTGCTATAATTTTTGAGCCTTTGCTATGGCTCTAGTGCTTTATGTCTTAGGAAATAAAGTGGGAGATAGGGAGAGAATGAGGTGGGGGATCTCTGATGGGAACAGGAAATAGGGTCTTCCTAGGGCCTTCTTTCTACTCCTTTAGTCTCTACATCATCCAAAGGGATGAATTGCCTCTACACATACAGACACACCTCACTTTACTGTGCTTCACTTTTTTGTGCTTTGCAGATACTGTGCTTTATACAAATTGAATGTTTATGGCAACCCTGCATCAAGGAAGTCTATCAGCGCCATTTTTCCAACAGCATTTCTCATTTCATATCTCTATGTCACATTTTGGTAATTCTAGCAATATTTCACACTTTATCATTATTATTGTACTTGTCATGGTGACATGATCAATGATATTTCATGTTACTACTACTACTCACTGAAGGCTCAGATGATGGTTAGCGTTTTTTTTTAGCAATAAAGTATATTTAAATTAAGGTATGTACTTTGTTTTTTTAGATGTAATGTTATTGCACACTTAATGGACTACAGTATAATATAAACATAACTTTTATATGCACTGGGAAACCAAAAAATTCATGTGACTTGCTTTACTGCAATCTTCACTTTATTGCTGTGGTCTGGAACCAAACCCACAATATTTCTGAGGTATGCCTGTATGTCTAATCCAACTCTTCTCACAGGGAGGTAGTTGAGCAAGAAGGCATTGCGTTTGGATGGGACCGTGAGCTTGTCTTACTTAATTACAGTGTATAATGCTGGAGATTGAACACAGGAAACTAGATCCTGGCAGGATTGCTAAGCCAAAGACAGAAATTGATTGAAAAAGAAGTGATCCATTTTTCATTAAAAATATCAACCACACACACACAAAATTAATCACCATACCCTCCCGCTCCAGTTTCATCTAATGGAAACTGCTGTAAACCCTGGTCCCTGCTGAAGAAGTAGCTCCAACAGCCATATTTTGTACCATGTAATCCAGCTGTCTGTTCTCATGGCTGATTGGACAAGAGGTGGATACCTGATTCAAGGGCAGTCAATCCATAAATTCACTAGATTCCCATGACCTGTAGCCAGGTATGAAAAGAGATGCTGGGCCAATCATAGTCTCTCTCTTTCTCTCTCAGAGAGGTGACATGAAAGCAAAGAGAGAAAGAACCAGTTATTAGCAGGGCAGATAGGTGGAAGGCTGAACTATATTTATAAGGATGAAATCCCACAAACACCTATGAATTTCTATTAGTGAAATCTTTCCAGCCACCTCAAGTTGAGAACTAGCTTTTAGCACTAGTTTCTCTGAGGCCAGCCCATTGTGGTTTCTGTTCTTGGGTTTCTGAAAGCTTCCATTATCTTATCATGTATTTTTCTTAAAGTTCTTATACTTGAGCTAGCTGGAATGAGTGCCTGATACTTGTAGCCAAAAAAGCCAAAGTAAAGCTTTATCAAACAGGCAGGCAAAAATAGAGCCAAAATAAAGGGGACTGAGAAATCAGGAAAGTCTAAGCCAAAAGCAGTGGGAGTAGGTGACTTTGGTAAGGCTCTTGAGGTTGCAAATAATGTTGCTGAAACTAACTCATATTGATTAAAGAAGAAAAAGGAAAAGGAATTCACATGTTTACGTGAAGGATGCTAAAGTAGCGCAAGGGCAGCCAGGACTCGTAAAAACTAGTGTCAGTTCCTCAAAATGTTAATCATAGTGATGTTGCCATATGACCCAGTGATTCTACTCCTATGAAAACATATGTGCACACAAAAATTGTGCACCCATATTCATAGTGTGGGGCCTTTAGGGACTTTCCACCCCCTCACTTGTTCCCGTAAACCAATTCTTCTCCCTATCGTGCGCCACTCCTTCTCCCTATCGAAACCAATTCTTCTCCCTATCGTGCGCCACTCCTTCTCCCTATCGAAACCAATTCTTCTCCCTATCGAAACCAATTCTTGGAGTTTTTCAGTTGACGGGGACTTGCCAGACAGCGGGTAATTTTCCAGTTGCCCGTAACAGGTATACGCCCTAACCGCCACAATGAACAGACAACTATAACGGCCAGAAGGTGGGACAAAAGTTCCTAAGCCAATGAATTCAAAAGTCACCACATTTACCCAATCATTGTGAGAATATACCCGCCCTATGAGTAAATAAACCTATAAAAAGTATGTGATTCCGCTTTTAGGGGTTCCCCATCGGCCTCCTGCGTGAGGTTCAGGGAACCCCGGTGCATCGGCTCCTAATAAACCTCTTGCGTGTTGCAGCGGCTCTCGACTCTTGGCGGTTCTTGGGCGAGTTGGAATCCCTCGTAGACCGTTTGGGTCTAACATTTGGGGGCTCGTCCGGGATCCCCACTCGCCCCCGGGTCACAAGAACATCGGGAGTCGGAGGTATCAGGTAGGCTCGAGCCCAATTGTCTGTTTGTTTGTCGTTTGTTTGTTGCTAGCCGCCATTAGGAAAAAGCCGTGCGAACCGGCTTGCTGTGGAATCTGTATTGGACTCCTGGCTAGGCAGACGTGCCGAAAGCTGGTGTCCACGGGCCCCGGGGGACGCCCTGGTGGTCCATCTGGAAGGAGAAACAAATTTTGTCTCCCCTTCATCTGGTTCTGGCAGGTTATATAAGCTGCCATCTGAATTTGAGTTGGTTTCGGGTTTAAGTTCGCGGCGGCAATATCAATGTGTGTCTTTTGAAATTTTATTGTTTTTCTGTACTATTATCTTTCTTTTGACGGACGACAATGGGACAAACTATGACGACTCCTCTTTCTCTTACCCTAAGCCACTGGACCGAAGTTAGGGCTAGGGCCCACAACCTTTCGGTAGAAGTAAGGAAAGGAAAATGGCAAACGCTGTGTACCTCTGAGTGGCCTACATTTCAGACAGGGTGGCCACCCGAAGGATCTTTTTTGTTAGATAAGGTTGGGCTAGTCAAGTCTAGGGTCTTTAACACAGGACCCCACGGACACCCAGACCAGATACCATATATCCTGGTCTGGGAAGATCTAGTTCTCTCCCCGCCTCCGTGGGTCCGGCCCTTTGTTTCCTCAACAGGCACGTCTGCATGCGCTCCAGCACAATCGGAGATATTGGCCCTGAAGAAAACCCCAGACACGGAAAAGTCATCTGCTGCCCCGGACCCGCCAAAGGCGATATATCCTGACCTGCAGTCTGATTTGCTTCTTCTAGATTCCCCACCTCCTTATCCTCCGGCCCTAAATCCCATGTCGCCCCTAGGACCCCCAGCTTCACAACCCTCCGCACCAGTAGGGCCACCTGTTATGGCAGAAAGGGGGGGTCCCTCGGCGGGCACCAGAAGCCGGAGGGCTGTTTCCCCGGATTCTACTGCTTTACCCCTTAGAGAATATGGCCCCCCCGATAACCACGGGAATAGACCCCTTCAATACTGGCCCTTTTCCTCTGCAGATCTTTATAATTGGAAGATGCATAACCCTACTTTCTCTAAAAACCCACAGGCTCTTACTGCTTTAATAGAGTCTCTTGTCTTCGCCCACCAACCCACCTGGGATGATTGTCAACAGCTCCTCCAGACTCTCCTCACAACTGAGGAGAGGCAACGGGTTCTCCTGGAGGCTAAAAAGAATGTGTTAGCCGCCAATGGACAACCTACCCAGTTGCCTAACGAGATTGATGCCGGGTTTCCACTCGTCAGGCCGAATTGGGACTTTAATACCCCGGAAGGTAAGGAGCACCTGAAAATGTATCGCCAGGCTCTGGTGGCGGGTCTCCATGGAGCGGCCAGGCGCCCCACGAATTTGGCTAAGGTAAGAGAGGTAACTCAGGGGCCCCAGGAATCGCCAACCGTGTTCCTAGAACGCTTAATGGAGGCTTTTAGACGATTCACTCCTTATGATCCAACCTCTGAGGAACATAAGGCCACCATAGCAATGGCCTTTATTGACCAGGCGGCCCCTGATATTAGAAAGAAGTTACAAAGCCTGGATGGCCTACAAGGTTTCTCCCTTCAGGACTTAGTAAAAGAGGCAGATAAGGTATATAATAAGAGGAAGACAGAAGAAGAAAGAGAAGAAAGAAAGCAGAAGGAACAAGAGGCTCGTGAGGTAAGATGAGATAAGAGGCAAGAAAGACATTTGAGTAAGATACTGGCCACTGTAGTCAGAGGAGGAAACAGTAGAGACAGAAATAGACAGGAAGGGCGAACAACGGATAGAAGGCGGCCATTAGACAAGGACCAATGTGCCTACTGTAAAGAAAAAGGTCATTGGGCAAGAGAATGCCCTAAAAAAAGGAACGGGGGAAGGATCACTAAGCCTTTTCATCTGTACGTGGCCGAGAATAAAGGTATTGCAAAGGGAGTACTAACTCAGAAACTGGGCCCCTGGAATCGCCCGGTTGCGTACCTATCAAAGAAATTGGATCCTGTGGCAGCAGGATGGCCCGCCTGTTTAAAAATAATCGCCGCGGTGGCCGCTTTGGTCAAAGATGCTGACAAACTGACTTTGGGGCAGAACCTAACGATAACAGCCCCCCATGCATTAGAAAGTGTAATTCGCCAGCCACCCGACAGATGGCTAACAAATGCCAGGATGACTCATTACCAAGCCCTGCTGTTAAACTCAGATCGTATTAAGTTTACCTCAGCCACAGGACTCAACCCGGCCACCTTGCTACCCGACCCTGACCTGGAAAGCACTACCGTCATCCATGATTGTCAGGAAGTACTGGCTGCAGCACACGGTAGCAGACCAGACTTGATGGATCAGCCCCTCCCCAACGCCGACGTTACCTGGTTTACTGATGGAAGCAGTTTCCTAGAGGAAGGTAAGCGTTGGGCGGGAGCTGCCGTGGTAGACGGGAAAGAGGTCATCTGGGCAGCCGCATTACCGCAAGGGACATCGGCCCAACGGGCTGAACTAATCGCCATGACTAGAGCATTGGAACTAGCAGAAAACAAAAAAGTAAACATCTATACGGACAGTAGGTACGCATTTGCTACCGCCCATGTCCATGGGGCCATTTACCAACAAAGAGGGTTGCTCACCTCGGCGGGCAAAGAAATTAAAAACAAAGAAGAAATAGTGGCACTGCTAGCTGCCCTCATGCTCCCCACTAAAGTCAGCATCATTCATTGCCCCGGACACCAGAAGGACAATACCCCGGTGACAAGAGGCAACAACATGGCAGATAGGGTGGCACGAGAAGTGGCTCTACGGGAAATCATACTAAAACTATCAGATGAGAGTCCTGGGAAACCAAATGATAGGGGAACAATTACCCCAGCCATAACTAAAGGAACATTATCTCCTCAACAAGCAAAATCCATGCTACAACAGATTCACAGATGGACACACTTGGGAACCAAAAAGATGGTGTCCCTACTACACAAGACAGGTTATGATACCCCTGGACTAACTAAATTAGCTGAGCAGATTGCACGAGAGTGCATTCCATGCCAACAGGTAAACTCCCATAAAGGAAAACTTGAGGTCGGAAAAAGGCTCAGAGGAGACCGCCCAGGAGCCTATTGGGAGGTCGACTTCACTGAAATACGCCCTGGAAGGTACGGTAACAGGTATCTTCTAGTTTTTATAGATACCTTCTCAGGATGGGTAGAAGCTTTCCCGACGAAGAAGGAGACAGCTACTGTGGTGGCCAAAAAGATCTTAGAAGGGGCTTCCCTGGTGGCGCAGTGGTTGGGCGTCCGCCTGCCGATGCAGGGGACGCGGGTTCGTGCCCCGGTCCGGGAGGATCCCGCATGCCGCGGAGCGGCTGGGCCCGTGAGCCATGGCCGCTGGGCCTGCGCGTCCGGGGCCTGTGCTCCGCGGCGGGAGAGGCCACAGCGGTGAGAGGCCCGTGTACCGCAAAAAAAAAAAAAAAAAAAAAAAAAAAAAAAAAAAAAAGATCTTAGAAGAAATTTTCCCCCGGTTCGGGGCACCAAAGGTAATAGGATCAGATAATGGTCCCGCCTTCGTCGCCCAGGTAAGTCAGGGTGTGGCCAAATACCTGGGGACTGATTGGAAATTACATTGTGCCTATAGACCCCAGAGTTCAGGACAGGTAGAGAGAATGAATAGAACTCTAAAAGAGACCCTAACTAAATTGTCCATAGAGACTGGCGGTACAGATTGGACGGTGCTCCTTCCCTTAGCCCTGTTCCGGGCTAGAAATACCCCCTCCCGCTATTATCTTACTCCATTTGAAATACTATACGGGGCCCCACCTCCTCTTTTTACGCTAAGGGAGAAATTAAGTCCTGACTGCCAGAATAACACTGATTTATATGCTAGGCTGTTGGGACTCCAGTTGGTCCAAAAGGAGGTGTGGTCCCAGCTGGCAGAGGCTTACCGACCAGGAACACCAGCAGAGGCTCATCCCTTCCAAGTCGGAGATTCCGTGTACGTCCGTCGGCACCGAACGCAGACTCTAGAGCCTCGGTGGAAAGGACCATACATCGTCCTGCTCACCACCCCCACGGCTATAAAGGTAGACGGCATCGCTGCGTGGATCCACGCTTCACACGTGAAGGCCGCACCAGCATCTGCAACATCGGAATGGCGAGCCCAAAAGACCAGCAACCCGCTCAAGCTCAAGCTTCTGCGATCATCAGATTTATAACTTTAACTTTGTTACCCCTACTGACTGTGAGTAATTTTAGTCCTCACCTGCCCCAGCATTTAACCTGGCAGGTAATTTCCCAAACTGGAGATGTAATATGGTCTGTTAGCCATACTGCTGCTCCTTGGACCTGGTGGCCAGACCTTTTCCCCGATGTTTGTAAATTAGCCATAGGAGCTCCCAATTGGGACACAACACACTCCCATGATCGTCAAAATGCCCCATCCATACCCGGTCGGGCCGGCCAATACGGCTGCCAAAACTCGGGTACGCGACAGAAACTTAGCAACCCTACCTTTTATGTATGCCCGGGATTTCATCGCCATAGGTCCCTAAATTATCAATGTGGGGGAAAGAAACATTTTTATTGTAAAAGCTGGGGGTGTGAAACCACAGGAGACACCTATTGGAAGCCCACCTCTGGCTGGGACTTTATTAAGGTGACAGCCAATTATACACACCCAACCAACCCCTTAACTTATAGGCCTGAATGTACTAAATGGTGCCATCCCCTTAAGATCTCTTTTAGTGAACCAGAAAAAAAGAATAAAAACTGGATAAATGGCCATTCATGGGGAATCAGGTTTTATAAAGAAGGATATAATGATGGATTACTAATGACCATCAAACTAAAAATTGAAACCCCTACTCCAGTTCCTATAAGCCCCAACCCTGAGATAGGGCAGTCTTCGCTACCTTTGGCCCCTCCCACAGCGTTACCAGAGATAAGAAACCAAACTTCTGAGCCAAAAGGAATAACAATCAAGCCCAAGACCCACCCACCCCCCCCACCCCACCCCCCCCCCGGGACCGAATGCTCTCATTGGTCCAGGCGGCTTTTGAGGTTTTAAATGCCACAAACCCGGAGGCTACCAAATCATGTTGGCTTTGCTATGCTGCTCCTCCCCCTTATTATGATGCTATAGGATATAATTCTAATTATAATAATGTTAACACTCCAGATCAATGTCGATGGAAACAAGAAGGAAATAGTAAATTGACCCTGGCCTCAGTATTAGGAAACGGTACATGTGTAGGAACGCCCCCCTCGTCCCACCGACATCTTTGTGCCAATTTAAGCCTCCCACAGGGCTCAGGGTATCTCCTCCCTCCTCCGGATGGATGGTGGGCATGTAACACAGGATTGACCCCCTGCATTTCTTTAGAGGTCCTTAAAGCTTCAACCGATTTTTGTGTGTTAGTTCAGCTGGTCCCCAGACTCATTTATCATTCAGATTCATCCTTTCTAGATGAATATGAGGGCAGAGGAAGGTTTAAGAGGGAACCCATAACACTCACCCTGGCTGTACTCCTAGGACTAGGAATGGCAGCCGGGGTAGGAACGGGTACAACAGCCCTCATCCAACAACCCCACTATTATGATGCCTTAAGGCAAGCTGTAGATGTTGACCTCCGGGCATTAGAAAGTTCCATAACTCAGTTAAAAGAATCCCTCACCTCGCTTTCAGAGGTGGTAATGCAAAACAGGAGGGGATTAGATCTGCTGTTCCTTAAGGAGGGCGAACTATGTGCTGCACTAAAAGAAGAATGCTGTTTTTATATTGATCATTCTGGGGCTATTACCAAAACTATGGACAAACTTAGGGAGCGCCTGGACAAAAGACAACAGGAAAGGAAAAATCAAAAAGGATGGTTTCAATCGTGGTTTGATAAATCTCCCTGGCTTACTACTTTAGTTTCCACCTTGTTAGGGCCCCTCATTATTTTATTGTTGCTCTTAACTTTTGGACCATGCATTCTGAATCGCCTGATAGCCTTTATTAGAGAACGCATTAGTACGGTACAAGTTTTAATGCTAAGGCAACAATACCAAAACTCGCAAAAAGAAACTGAAATTCCATGATTGAAATTAGTTACAAAAAAAAAGGGGGGGAATGTGGGGCCTTTAGGGACTTTCCACCCCCTCACTTGTTCCCGTAAACCAATTCTTCTCCCTATCGTGCGCCACTCCTTCTCCCTATCGAAACCAATTCTTCTCCCTATCGTGCGCCACTCCTTCTCCCTATCGAAACCAATTCTTCTCCCTATCGAAACCAATTCTTGGAGTTTTTCAGTTGACGGGGACTTGCCAGACAGCGGGTAATTTTCCAGTTGCCCGTAACAGGTATACGCCCTAACCGCCACAATGAACAGACAACTATAACGGCCAGAAGGTGGGACAAAAGTTCCTAAGCCAATGAATTCAAAAGTCACCACATTTACCCAATCATTGTGAGAATATACCCGCCCTATGAGTAAATAAACCTATAAAAAGTATGTGATTCCGCTTTTAGGGGTTCCCCATCGGCCTCCTGCGTGAGGTTCAGGGAACCCCGGTGCATCGGCTCCTAATAAACCTCTTGCGTGTTGCAGCGGCTCTCGACTCTTGGCGGTTCTTGGGCGAGTTGGAATCCCTCGTAGACCGTTTGGGTCTAACAATAGCAGCATTATTCATAATAGGCAGAGTAGAAACAACTCCAATGTCCATCAACTGATGAATGGATAAAAAAATTAGTATACTCCTACAATGGAATATCATTTTGTTATAAAAGAAATGAAGTGCTGATACATACTACAACATGAATGAACCTTGAATAAGTAAAAGAAACTAGACACAGAAGGTCACTTATAGTATGATCCCAGTTGGTTGCTAGGGCCTGGGCAGAGTTGGGAATGGAGAGTGACGGCTAATGGGCCCAGAGTTTCTTCTGAGGGACATTTAAATGGTCTGGAATTAGATAGTGATGGTTGTTGCACTATTCTGATTATACTGAAAACAACTCAATTGTATGCTTTAAAAGGTTGAATTTTATCGCATGTAAATTATATCTCAAGCTGTTATTACAAAAATTATATATATACGAAAGCAGAACAAAGCAAAACAAGAAAAAAGTTGTATCCCAAAGTGGAAAGCCGGGAAGAGAAAACCATACAATTCTCTTCTGCCCCCCTCCAAGCTCCCCCTCTCCCACTGCCAGGCTCTCATCTCTGCTCCCCTGTGGACATCTGTTTCATTCTTGTCTCTGCATTGCAATTTTAAAGAGTTTTTTCTTGAATGTTCTAAAGATGGAAGGTGGACTATGTCTTTAGTGGCAACTCTTTTTATGTTCTTAAGGATCCAAAGAAACGACAATCAGTTGTTATTGGGGATGCCCTGGACTGGTGGAGTAATCCCAATGCAGATGTTTTAGATGGAGATACTGAGGTTTTTGTTTAATAACACAAAGAGCCATTTTTATTGGGGGCAGGTGTACCTCTGTCCAGATTATTGTAATGTCTCATTTCCTCTGTTGATGGTCTGAATTAAGTAGTTGGGGTCTCAGGACTTGGGTCAAGAGGACTACAGGAGACTCCCATCCAGGAGGTGCGGCAAGCTCCCACACCACAGTGGTGGCTGAGAGCTAAGGAAGGGGACCGCCAGGAGGGAGCCCCTAGAAAGAGCCTTACAGGGGAACTTTAGGAGCAGTGATATCCAATATCCACTTTTACGTTTTCTGCACTGTAATTCCCTTCCGTGATCCTTCAGACTTCATGAAGTTTGTTAAAATTGCAGCCTTATGTTAGCGGCGTCATGGGAAATAGAAAGAAGGTTTTCATATTTCATGGTAAGGTAGATATTAGAGAGTGACAGCCAGCTGGAAAAGCTGTTATAAGATGGCCAGAGGTGACTGGGGAAGAATTCTAGAGCAGAGCTACTGAGTATAAGGTGACCAGTGGAAACCAGCATGGATTGCAGAATATGTAAATACCTGGAAAGAGGAAAGGAAGGTAATCCAATAAAGCTGGAAAATCTGGATAATCTCTTTCTCTCTCTCCATATGTATATAAATGTGTGTTGTGTGCGTGCGTGCATACGTGTATCATGTATTTATATCAACATTGGATTTATGTCATATACTTTTTCCCGTTATATCATGAGTTTTCTTAGTATCTTTAAATATTATTCAAGTATATAACAAGTATATAATGAATAATGACCTCTTGGTACCCTATGGTATGATTATGCTCTGATTTACTTAGCTAATTCCAATTATTGGACTTTTTTTTCATTTTTTCACTTTTGTAAATAACACTGCAGTGACATATTCTCCTTGGTGTATTAAAAAAAATTATTTCTCAAGATAAGTTCTCAGAAGTCTATTTTCTGTGCCAAATGGTATGAACGGTTTTAGCCTTTTGATATAGATTGACAAATTGCCCGTTGGAAAGATCATACCCAGAAGGACTCCATAACCATTACGCCCCCATATTCACAGGGTAACTTGCACATTTGGGGGATGAGCTGTGCTCATTTAAAGAGGCTAAATGTGACAGACACAGGAAGGCATTTGCTTGTTACCAAGAGATTTCACAGAGAAATATGTCTCAATTTCCTTGTCAAAAGAATTGCCTTTCTTTACTTCCACAATGGTCTTTCTTTAGCAGATTTGGCTGTGAGGAAACACTGATATTCCTTACAGAGAGAACTCTCTAGCTTCCCTTAAAGGAAGCTTATTCTTAATTCTCTCTCTACTTTGAAAGCAAGGTAAAATAATCTATCTTCTGGTGGCATGAGTGAGGGAAAACCTTGTCTCCGACTCTCTCAAGTTTATCCCCACGAGTAGGTAAGTATCTTGCCTCTAGGTAAATGCCTACTAGGTCTCACATAACATACTTGGAGTGATCGTGACTTTACATATCATTATGGGGAATATTGATGGCAAAGTGTAATGCGGGCATGGAGACCACTTACAGGACCAGACTGACGTATGTAACGTTGTCCACTAGAACATGATGAGTTTCAGGGCTGAATTGATGGCATAGCCATGAGAGGAACATTACAAGTGATGTGCTCACTAGCTGTCCTGGCTCTCCCTTAAGTGCGTCCCTCAGTCCAAGGATAACCACGGGCAGCTCTGAGGCCCCAGCACCCCAAGTGTGCAGGAGCATGTAGGGCACAGTCCACTCAGAAACATCTACCATGTTGTTGAGCCTGCTTCCAAACAGGAGCAAACTGTTCTCTGTAAACCGTTCAATTTCTCTGACTTCATTCATTCATGGGAAGTAGTTCTCTAGAATTCACTAGAGCTCCATTCTGCACTTTCAACACTTGACGTCACAAATCCTCCACTGAGAAGATGTGAAAACTAAGCAAGAGGTTTAGTTGCATCTCCTGAATCGTAACTAAATCATGAAAGAACGTGGACTGGTGCTTTACATTTCCTTTTATTTGTTTTATTTGTTCTCAACAATACTGTTGCTGACTACCAAAGTAATGCGTGTGCATGGGAGAGATAGACAGAAGTACAAAGAATAAAATAAAAATCACCCATACTTCTAGAACCCAGAGATTGCCACTATTAACATTTTGGTACATGTTTTTTCCCACTCTTTTATCCATAGATCTATAGACATACAGTCATCTCTTTTGTAATCCTGAGATCATACAGTATTATTCTGCAATCTCCTTTTTCTCTGTTGTAGGTTGTTTTTGTGTTTACACCATTAAAAGTAATATTTTGAGGAGACTTGGTAGATAAAGCTTTGTATGTAGCTCTGATTATTTCCTTTGGGCTTATTCCTCAAAGTGAAGTTGCTGAGTTAAAGGCAGTCACATTTTAGGGCTTTTGATAAATAGTACTAACATACCCTCCAGAAATATGGACCATTTTCCACACCTATTAGCAGTATGTGAGACTACCTGTTTACCTGCCTCCTCATCTACACTAAACAGAATTCTTTTAAAGAGAAAATTTCCAAACTGATTTCTGGCAAATGGTATCTCATCTTAATTTTATTGCTTTTTCAATTCTTCTTCTTAAACAGAATTATTGGTGATCTGTATTGCTTCCTTAGTGAAATGCTTGTTCGTGCCCTTTGCCATTCCTACATTTCTTGACCTGCCAACGGGCCACTTGATGAGCCTGGTTTTGTGCAGAATCCTGGATGACTGAGACTGGCACTGATGAGAAGATGCCTTTCTCTCACCTTGTCCCTGGGAGGCCCCTGAGGCTCTTCCACAGAAATGGCTTCTCACTCTTGGATGAGAATGGTCCATCTCACACCATGGTACCTGGGTCATATCTCACTGCACAGGCTGGTGCCAAAATGCCACCATTTTGGAAAGAAGGTTTCAGGTCTGAGGTAATCTCATACCCATTTTAGTTCGTAGACTAACAGATTAATAGATCTTCCCAAAACTTCAGCTGTCACGGTTTCAATGGAAGGAAAGTGGCCAGGGAGGCCTTATCTGGAAATTACCATTCAGCTGAGTGCAAATTCCCAAGACCCAAGAATGAAACACCCCTATTGTGACTGGAAGGACTTTGATGATGAGCACCACTGGCCTGTGCAACTGGAAATGTTCTGCATTAGACCATTTCCACCTCAATCAAGCACTCAGTGTGGGCAAAACCAAGTTTTAGATTAGGAGGAGGGTGAGGAATGATATAAAAATTTCTTGACCACCTATCTGGAGACACACATACTCATGTGCCCACAAATGCATTCTGTTTGCATGTATTGTTTACATAAAATCACTAACAAAAGAAACTAAACGGAATGACATGATCAAAAGCAAATTATTCATTTTATATTTCTTTCTATCTTTTCCCAAAAATAATTTCTAAAGGCAAATTAATACAGTAACACCCATACAGCTTACTGCTCTGATGAACCTATGATAGGCACTCAGACTACCTCCCTTAAGTTTGCAGACAAAAAGGAAACTGCTTCTTAAACTCATTGGAAAAGCTTTACGTGCTTTAATTACATCCATGAAGAATCATAAACCAGGGATGGGAAATCTCCAGGTCTTTAATCTTATTATTATAGAGCACGTGTTTCACTGAGCTTAAGAACCACTCATGACTTCCTACTTTTCTAGTTACAATTTATCTTTTACATGCCGGTTCTTTACTCATAGACTTCTGACATTTGGAGAAAGATTGATAATAAAATAAATCTTACATTTTATGGTTTTTGTTATTTAAATCAGAGGCCATTTTAACTTTATGCTTTTATAAGATTTCTTTACAAGGTTTTGATCATGTATTTGGTCATTTAGCTATTGGATTTAAAATTTGGTGTTTCAGGGCTTCCCTGGTGGTGCAGTGGTTAAGAATCTGCCTGCCAATGAAGGGGACATGGGTTCGAGCCCTGGTCCGGGAAGATCCCACATGCTGCAGAACAACTAAGCCCATGCGCCACAACTACTGAGTCTGCTCTCCAGAGGCTGCAAGCCACAACTACTGAGCCTGCGTGCCACAACTACTGAAGCCTACAAGCCTAGAACCCGAGCTCCATAGCAAGAGAAGCCACTCCAATGAGAAGGCCGTGCACTGCAACGAAGAGTAGCTCCCACTCGCCACAACTAGAGAAACCCAACGCAGCCAAAAATAAATAAATAAAATAAGTAAATTTATTTTTAAAAATTGGGGGCTTCCCTGGTGGCGCAGTGGTTGAGAGTCCACCTGCCAATGCAGGGGACACAGGTTCAAGCCCTGGTCCAGGAAGATCCCACATGCCGCGGAGCAACTAAGCCCATGCGCCACAACTACTGAGCCTGCGCTCTAGAGCCCGCGAGCCACAACTACTGAAGCCCACGCGCCTAGAGCCCGTGCTCCGCAACAAGAGAAGCCACCACGATGAGAAGCCCACACACCACAACGAAGAGTAGCCCCCGCTCACCACAACTAGAGAAAAGCCTACACGCAGCAACGAAGACCCAACACAGCCAAAAATAAATTAATTTTTTTAAAAAATTGGTGTTTCAAAGCACCACAGAGTAGTGAATTTCTAGAAATGTGCAATCAAGATATCACCTAATGGTAGAGCTGAAATTAAGTTTCTAGTTAATCAAACTTGGTTTTTATCAGATTATCCACAATATGGGACAAAATAAATATGGAGGAGGAATATTTGACTTAGCTCTGTATGGGATATAAATTAGTAGAGGAAAGAATTTTCTGAGGAAATTAAGAAATTAATAAGGATAAGAAATTGTAATTTAGGGAATGGCTGTTACATTAGCTTATAGTACAAACAAACTGAAAAGTGGAATAAGGAGGACAGTAGTGTGGGGCGGGGAAAAAGCATCTACTAGGTAACTAGTGAGAGTCTAGGAAAATCAGGTTCTCCAGCCCAAGGAGGAAGCGGGAGAGAGGATTGGTAACCCTGGCTTGCAAGCATACTCAGGTACCCCAATTCTAAAAATTTGTGTCTTTATCATGCTTCGGCTCCAGTTAATTCTCTGCTTCTGCTCTTCTTCATTCATTAAGCAAACATTTATTGAGCACTTGCCATATGCCAGGTGCTTGTCTAGTGAACAATACAAAGTCTTGCCAAAATTCTTTAAACTCTAGCCTACATTTTCTTCTTTGACTTTCACACCAGCCTCTCAGTCTCCACCCCGCCCCCCAACCTGATTTCTTTCCCACTATCATGATAAAACAGCTCTCTAAAGACCAGTGACCTCCTAATCACTACATCGAGTGCCCCTTTCTCAGTTCCCATCTTCCTTGGATTCTGTAGCATTTAATAGCATCTAATTTCCATCAGTTTTTAAAACTCTTGTCTCTTTTGGGCTCTGTAATATGACACTAGCATGATTTGCCTTCTATGACTGTTACTGCTTTTTCCCTGACTCGTTCTCTTGCCTCTTAAATTTTAGTGGTCCTTCCATTTCCACACATTGTTCACTTCCATTTTCTCTCTCTCAAATCTTTTCCCTTGGTAATTTCTCATGGCTTAAATCATTGGCTCTATTTAGAAGTATCCTAAATCTATATTCCCAGACCTAGCCCCTTCCCAAACTTGAATCTCACATTTCAAACTGTGTGCTGGAGGCTTCCATCTGGGCATCTGCTCATGGTGCCAGTGCAATCTGTTTAAAACTAAAGGTAGTATTTTTTACCACACAAGGTTTTCAACTGAAAACAACAGAAACCCACTCTCGCTAACTCAAGCAGAAAACGAATTCACTGGGAAGATATCAGGTGGCTCACTGGGTCTACAGGGAAGCCAGAGGACCAAGCATGGAAAATGGGCAGGGACCCAGGCAGTCTAGGGCACACAGAGCACGGCCAAGTTCACTCCATAGGAGGAATCTGTTGAGGACGCTGCCCTCGAGCTGGCTTTCTCCGCACACCATCAAAGCTGGTCTTCAATATCTCAGCCACCTTCCAGCGTGGTCCCTAAATGTTAGTTTTTGTGTTATTCCCCCCAGACTCAAAGACCTGGGCTGGGGCTTCCAATTGGTCCAGGTCATGTGCCTGGACCCCAGCTGCCAAAGATGACTCCTGATTCCCTTCAGTTTCCCACAGAGGGAAAGGGGATCCGACACAGGCCAACCAAACAATGGCCATCGGGGCTTCCCTGGTGCTGCGGCGGTTGAGAGTCCGCCTGCCGATGCAGCGGACACGGGTTCGTGCCCCGGTCCGGGAAGATCCCACATGCCTAGGAGCGGCTGGGCCCGTGAGCCATGGCCGCTGAGCCTGCGCGTCCGGAGCCTGTGCTCCGCAACGGGAGAGGCCACAACAGTGAGAGGCCCGCGTACCGCAAAAAAACAAAACAAAACTGGGAGCTGAATCTAGATGATTTCTTTTACTCCTTTCTCTCCCTCAGCTTCTGAGGCAATGAGTCATCCAGGTTTGCAAGGATTTGTTTGTTGTTCTCATTTGTTCTTTTCCTTTACACTATTTTCTTCTTGGACCTTTCTGCAGCTCCTCCTCCCTCGTTACAGGCTTCAGATTGCATTCTCCACTTTCAGTGCCTCCTCCAATTTATCCCCCCGCAGGTTAATTTTTTCTACAGCAACACTTTGATCTTATCCTTTGCTGCTGAAACTACATTGTAGACCTCTCAGCCTGGCATTCAACGATCTCCACAATAGAATTCTAATGAGACAGAGAGGCAGACTGGTGCAGTGGAAAGTTCTTGACCTTCAGATGCGGATTGATACAGGTTCAAACCCCCATTTTCCCACTTTCTAGTTGTATATTTTTGAGGCTCATTTTCCTGGTCCAAAAAACGGGAATAATAAAACCTATCTCCTGGGGCATTTGTAAGTCAGCTTTGAAGGTTGGAATGGTGTTATGAGTTGTATTTAGGTTAAAACATCAACTCACAGATGCCTATGATGAACAATATTCAACTACAGACCTGTCTATTTCAAAACTTTAAGTAAGGTTGTCATCAATGTGGTTTTAAGGAAGGCACGTTAGGATCAGTATGCTACATGTTTTGGGAGTTAAGTGGAAATCTAACCAACATTTATAGCATTGTTCCTAATTTCAAACAGCTGACTTGCAAGTGACCTTTTGGAAATATTTTATTTGCAAGTGGAGAACATCCTGTGTTATTAATTTTGGGAGTTGAATTTCCCTGACTGGCCGCTTTCCACTATAACATTGCTATTTTGAAGTATTTCCCTGCAGAATTTCAATTTTGTGAGAGGCTGCTATGAATTCCTTAAGGGGAAAAAGTATATCGTTAGGGTGGACAGATGAAAATTATTAGCTATTATTTCTAAGGCTCACCCAGCATTCTGTAAATGTGGTGAAGCTCTAGCACATAAAAAGAAACTTTAAAATTTGTTCCACAAACTCAACCAGCCCCACTTCATGGCATAAATTCTGGGTCAGCACTGGGAAAATCCAGCTCTGCAGCCCAGGCTGGGTCTTCTCTCTGCTAGTCATGAATGGCACCATCAGAGTGACCAAATTAACCTCAGTCAGCATTCGTTCACTCCCTCATGTATCCACGCAGCAAATCCCCCTCAGTCAGGCGTGTTTGCTGAACCCCAGAGTGTAGATTTCAGTCTCATAAACTCTTGCCAAGAATTTACAGCACTGTTAATTGCTTGATTTTTTTCCCCTGAGGTCAGTAAGACTTCAGGTTGAAGATAACAATGGTACCAAGATTGGTAAAAGTTATTTAATAAGCATGATATTTTAAACCAGTCTCTGCAGATACAGTTTGTGGGTATGTGAGTTAATATGCACTGCAATGCATTTTTTGTCTCTCTAATGTTTTTTAAAATGAACACATGTTAATTATATGATTAAAATAATACTTATGATTATTAAGTATTATTTTATGATTAATAGTATGATATGATATACTTAAAAGTGAAATCCCCTGTAACTCTCCCTACATTTTCCTTCCCCCACTCAATTTCACTTCCAGCGGCAACTACTTTTTAACACTTTGGGGTATATCCTACCACACTTTTTTTTCTTTTGAAATAAGTTTAAAGTTATCCCTAGGCATTCCTTATGGTTAGAAGCTAGAACAACATTGCCATTTAGCCTCTGACAGACCTTGGAACTCTTCCATACATTGCTTATGTTAAACATATTATAAAAACAAAGAACTAAAAGAACCCTTTTCCCCCCACTTAGATATTGTTAATTTCTGATTCTGAAGGCCAAAGAAAAACATTTAAGTTTTTTTCTCTACCATATTTATGCTTATGTGGACTATATATTTATATAATCTACACAATTCCATGACCATAGGGTTTAGTTTTAAAAATAACATTAAGACAATGAAATAAAAGCGGAAAGCCCAGCATACTTAAAAAAAAAAACAAACCCAAACTTAATTGCTTTTGATGTCACTTTAAAAATGTCTGAGGGAGAGAATGTCAAGAAACCAAAAAGAGTTTCTAGTTACCTTTCAAGGTCATCTAGCTAAGGAGAGCAAAACAAAGAAACCATTATAGGAATTTTTATTTTTCTTCAAATCTTAGGTCAAGGCTTTGACAACAGGTGTTGTGTGTCTTCACAAGTATTCTGAAACCCCTCCCACAATAATCCTATTTTGACGTAGAGGGGAAGGTAGCTAAACACGGAGTCAAGATTCTGTGTATGAAGAAACTTTTTAATTTTTATTATTTGAGAGCTATATTTAGCCCTTTGCAATAACTG
Organism: Phocoena sinus; assembly: GCF_008692025.1. Lineage (NCBI taxonomy): Eukaryota > Metazoa > Chordata > Mammalia > Artiodactyla > Phocoenidae > Phocoena > Phocoena sinus. The sequence continues at coordinate 34,467,381 of NC_045775.1, forward strand.
AGCTCCTAAAAACTGGTGCCTATTTTTACACTTGAATTAAATTGCACTTAAAGGGTTCAAAGTAAGGGGTAAGGAGAACTCTGTATTGAAAATAATCTAAAGATAAATCTTTTGTTAGAGTGAAAGCTCCAAATAACCACCCAGTAATTGGTAACTGTTTAGTATATTGGATTTTTATGTGTGTTTCACGATAATGTGAAGCTATATTTTCATTTTGAGGGATTTATGTTAAATCTTTCACTTTATTATAGTAGTATTAGTTTACAAGATCTAATTTGATAAATATAATACAAAAAAATTAATACTGGCTGCTTTAAAGCAATTGGGCATTCGTTGTTGAAATAATGTTTTCAGAGTTCTATGTTTGTTTGATATTCACTAAATATCAAACAGCTACTCTGTAATAGGCACTCAGTATATAATGGTGAGTAAAAACAGATCCAATGCAAGCCTACTTTTAATAATATCAGCAGCTAATACTTACTGAGTACTTACAACATATGGGGCCCTGTTCTAAGGGCTTTTCATGTATTATCTCATTGCAGCCCCCCAGCATTCTAGAAGTAGAAATAGTATTATCCTCATTTTACAGATGAAAAAACTGAGGCACAGAGAGATTTGGTAATTTGTCCAATGTTACATAGCTAGTAAGTGGTGGAGCTGGGATTTCAATCTAGGCAGTGTGACTCCAGAGTCTGCACTCTTAAGCACTGGGATGTACTACCTCTCCCATTTTCTAAAAGCTCTTCTTGTAGTGTACAACCTAATGGGTAAGATACTAATTGAATAATCATTTAAGTAAATGAAAGATTATAACTCAGATAAATGCTATGAAAAGGAATATGGGAGAAACTATTTGGGTCATTGTTACCAAAATGTTTCTTTTTTCTTTCTGGTTACACAGACTATATTTCCTAGCCTCCCTTGCAGTTCAGTGTGGTGATGCAACTACTTCCGGATCATGGAATGTGGATGAAAGTGAGGTTCATACTTCCACGTCTGAACCATAAACTTCCTGACTGACTCCCCCTGTTCTTCTACCACCACCCCTATCTGCTGGCTGAAAAGTGTGGACTAACACAGAAGCAGCCTTGAATGACTCCATGGAGCAGAGTCCCTGATGATATGCACTGGATAGTGATAAGAGTAAACAACAAATTTATTATATTAAGCCAACTGAAATTTTGGGATTGTTTTTAATAGCAGTCAGCCTATCTTGAATGCAGAAGATGAAAACTTGAAGTTGAATGCTGCTGTAAAGAAAAAAACCTAAAACATATTGCTTTGAATTTGAGGTTGGGTCAGGGATGGTGTGGAAACAGATATTAGAGGTTGGAATACTCGAGAGTCTGTTATGTCGTGGCAAAAGATTTGCTACAACTGTTGCTTGTGACAACTTAGAAGATGGCACACTACTTGCCTAGCAGGCCTAAAGCTCTTGAAGAAGTTTTTGGAAAGAGGGAGGTAGTGTGTGTTAGCTACTATTTCCTAACTTTAGTAAAGCATTACAACAAAGAGAAAAGCTCAAGCAAGAATTGGCTGGTTTGTAAGCAGGAGTAAAAGAGTTAGAAGAAGTCCAGAAATTTGGGGAATAAAAGATTAGAAAGCTGACTACTTCTAGACACCGAGATAAGAAACAAAATATTAAAAACCTTTGAGTAGCAAAGGTCCAGTTAGACCCAGACTGACTGCAAAGACCTGATTAAGAGTGTGGTCTTCCCATCCAAGTTTAACGGCGTAAAGATAGCCGCCATTAAATTGAGAGAGAGAGAGAGAAACTGGGGAAGAAAAGCAAAGACATAAATCATGCTTGAGAGTTACGTATAGTAGAGAACTTTGGGTGTGGCACATGTTGCTGACTGGAAGCAAACAGATAAAAAGTCTACCAAGTTTTTGAGTGAATCATGTTCTCAAAGAAATGGTTTGATTATTTGAGTTGAAAGTAATCTTTGGATTTCATATTTGCACCAATAGGAAGTGAGCTGAGCAGCCTATGAGGAAGGTATATTCCCCAACACCCTCTTTGTAGAATAGCAAAGCTAGGGGCCCTGGAGTACAGTGGATAAGGGAGTTCCTTGGAAAGAAGAGTAAGATTTAAGCAAAGAACTTTCCTTACACTTCATAATATCTATCCCAGCAGAATTCTGTAATTGCTGTGGATGAGTGACTGCCGTATTTCTCCTCCCATTTGTCCTTTTTCTGAGTGAGGATTTATTTCATTTTTCCTGTCCTTTCCTGTATGTTTGTTTGTTTGTTTTAAATAAACTTTTGGTTGACTTTATTAGTTAGGATGAGCATGGATTACTTTTGTAAAAATAAAAGTAGCTAAAACAGAGGCATACTTAACATGAAATTAATGAAATTTAAGCTCTAAGGGATTTCTTCCAAGGCTCCAGGAAAGTGTCTTTCCACTACAACCTCTACTTTATCACATTTCCCTGATGTCAGGTGGTGTTGGAGTGACCCTGGATATTTTGGGTATCTGGCTAAGGGAAAGTTGAGTTGGGGATACGTTTAATTTCAGGCTTAATGAAACATAATTACATGGGTTACAGTCACATTTAGTTAAGTTATTGCTGGCCGTCTTTATTTAGCAACAGATTCCAGGAATATTCCTATGGCCCCCTGCACTGATTCACCTGGCATCCTGTCATGGAGGTTACAGGGCTAGAGGTTATAATGTGATATGAACACATGGCTGGCACTGGAAGTATGTGGGTAGTGTGGGAGAAACAAGGTTTGAAACATAAAGAGCCAGAAGCTAAGTCTAGGGAAAATCCTTCTAAATCCTTTTTAAATTCACCATACACTTTATTTCTTTTCTTTTTTTTAAAAAGGGAATCACATGAAGTGGTATTAACCAGAATTCCTGTGGCAATATTACAAACAGCCTATATGATATGTGTGAAGTGGATTTTTAGGCATCCCAACTGTCAAAAATAAAGACAAATTTGATCAACCATCAACTAGAGGAAAAACTAAAGTTCTTTTGTCCTCTCTATTAAAAACTCACTATCATATTCATAACACTGATCTCATAGGCTTGCTGTGACATTGAAATGGGGTTAGACATACAAAGTACCTGGATACAAAACCTTTCATATAGCTGGATCCCAGTACATAACATCTATTAAAAAAAGTTTTGCACGCAGACACAGAAGAGCAGCTGTCAGAACTGAGGTTGTCTCAAATATTAAAAAAGTATTGGAGATATGTTGGGCATTTAATTAAATGTCACATTTCTCAATTTTGTAATGTTTATAGTATTTACAGTCTTCTTAAAATGTGTAATGTATTGTGATTTCTTTTCTTAGTCTAAAGAAATACTCCATTTAACCTAATTTTGTATCTGTACATTTTATATTAGTTTTTCTTAAAAGTGCCCCGCAAATAGTAAATGCTTCAGGCACCACAAAACATGGATCTTTCTCCGAATTAAAAATATACATATATGTGCTGTATGTCAATTATATCTCAATAAAACTGGAAGAAAAAATAAAACTGGATCATATTCTTCTTTAAAAATTTTGGCAGTTTCTTAAAAAACTGAATGTACAGCTACCATACAACAAAATAACCCAATTCCAGGGTATTTATCCCAGAGAAATGAAAAGTATGTTCACAAAAAATACTTGTACATGAACATTTATAGCAAACCTATACATAATAGCCCTGAATTGGAAACATCCCAAATGTCCTTCAGCAGGTGAACGGTCAAACAGTGATAATCCATACCATGGAATTCTCAACAATAAAAAGAACAAACTCTTAGTACTCACAATGACCTGGATGAATCTCCAGAGAATTATGCTGAGTCAAAAAAGCCAATCCCAAACTGGTACATATTATATGATTCCATTGAAATGACATATTTATAGAAATGGATTACAGGTTAGTGGTTGCCAGGAGTGAAGGAGGGGGTGGTATCAGGAGAAAAAAAGCCGTGTTTATAAAAGAAAACTTGAGAGATCCTTGTGCTCATAGAAATGATGGAAATGTTTTGTATCTTGATTGTATCGGTATCAATATCCTGGTTGTGATATTGACTATAGTTTTGTAAGCTATTACCATTGGGAGGAACCTCGGTAAAGGATATTCTAACAAATACATGTGAATCAACAATTATTTCAAAATAAAAAGTTTAACTAAAAAATGTGTATATATGTATGTATACCAATATAACAATGCAAATTCTTATTCTTTTAATTGATGTAAGGCAGAAAGTTTTGCATGCAGACACAGAAGAGCAGCTGTCAGAACTGAGGATGTCTCAAATATTAAGCGATTAGACTTGGTAGCATCATACAGATATGAAAATGTCCATAGCAAAGGAAACACTGGGTAAATAACTTAATTTTGAAGAAACAGAAAACTTTAGACACCATTTTGTCTGTAATCTGAATTTATCTTGGCTGCCTTATGGCCATTCTCCACATAGTATGGTATTCAGAAGACACACAGGTCTGATATCCAAAGAAGACATTTAAAGTAATTTAGATTTTGGGGGCAAGATTTTTAAAGAGGCACCAAAGGGAAGAAGTATACTGCAAGACAACAAAAAAATGTTTAACAATCCTTTCAACCATCTAATTCCTCTAAGTCCCTCTCATGACAGTTGCTACTTCATTGTTCTCATCTCCCTTTAGTACCTCCCTCTCTCCTGCAACTCTGTCTACAATGACTCTTATTCTCTTCTAACTCAGCTCTTTATTATTGTATAGATCAACTTAGTTCCTGGGCACCTTACATTTCTTCTCAGTAACTAGTACTCTGATCCACAAAACCTAGTCCCAAGAGGGACTTGGGAAATCACTAGAAGGTCTTTAGAAGGATGGAGAATGTGGGTTGGGGAGGGAGGAGGAAGAAGAACGCTGTGTATACTTAACAGGTTTTGGTTACAAGTCCAGTCCTCCCTTTTGCAAATGAATAAAGTGAGGTCCAAATAAGTTTAGTGACTTGACAGTCACCTACTGAGTCACATGGAGTTGGGCCTGGAATTCAGGCTTACTTCATTTCAACCCTTTGTTATAGTTCCCTAGTAGGCAATCCTATGATATCCCCGATAAGGGGTGGCTTTGCATCCCTGGTGGAAAAAACACCAGGGGGATTAGGAAGCCTAGGTTCTAACTTTGCTTCTACCAGGCTCCATGAGCTTGCGCAGTTCATGTCTTTTCTAAGGCTCAGTGTCCTCCCTGAAGGGGAGGCAAGATGAACTCTTGGGTCCTGTCCAGTACTAACATTCCTTGCTTCTGGTATGTCTTAGGCTCTGCTGTGTGCCTTGGGTTGTGGCATGGTGGCCTTGAGCTAGTCAAGAAGACTCGCCCTCATTTGTCCCTCATCCTACTGGAGCAAAGGGAGAACCCGGGAAATTTGGACCTCTCCCCGCACTTGGTTGCCTCTTCAGTGTTCTAGGACACACGGGGTGACCATCTCCTGTTACAGGGGCTCCAAACGTAAGCTCCGATGGGTCTCCGCGGACTCCCCAGGGGCTGCGAGGAAAAGGAATCCCTAGAAGCTCCTGAGGATCCCATGCCGGAGGTCTCCCCTTATCCCCACCCATTCGGAAGCAGTTTCAAGCCCCAAGTCCCAGGCCCTCAGCAGGCCCATCGCGCAAGCGTAGCCACCCCTCCCGAGCGCGGGGGGCGGAACCCGAGGCCGAGGCAAGGTGAGAGGGAAGGGTCGGCAAGACCCCGCCTCCGGGTCGTCACGTGGGAGGCGGAGTCGGAAGCGTGACGGCGTACGCGGGGGTGGAGCTACCGCTGCGCGCGGGCGCGGGGGCGGGGCGCGGCGGGGCGCTCGCGGCTGCTGTCTGGGAGGGAGGCCGGGCAGGCGGCGGAGCGGAGCGGCGCGGCTCTCAACCTGACGGGGAAGTGGTCCGGGCGTCCGCGGCTGACTGCCCCGTGGTGGACGGACGGACGACGGAGGCGGGAGGTGGGAGCCGAGCCGGGCGCCCGAGAAAGCTAGCGGGTCAGGCTCAGCGTCGGAGACCCTAGTCGGTCCGCTGAATGAAGTGCCCGCCCCGCTGAGCCTGGAGCCCGGCGCTTTCCCCGCAAGATGGACGGTTTCGCCGGCAGCCTCGGTGAGTACGGCTGGGAGTCCTCCCTCTCCTGCGCAGGGTGGGAACCTTGTTCCCGCCACACGCAGCCCGGGCCTGCTCTCCACCCTGCCCCTCGGGATGGCGGCACTTCCACTGCACATGTTCCCCTCGAGCCTGCTGCCCTTCTCCGGGCTCCGGTGGACTCAGAACCCCTCCCCCCATGCCAGCCCTCCTCAGCAAGACCCTCCTTTCCTCCCAGCGTCCTCTTCAGTGCGGGGCCCTTCTTCACCGTAGTGGGAACCCCTTCCCTCAGCGCGGCCCCCCAAAGCTGGTACAGCCCTCCCCATACACTCACGGCTCCCCCCTTCAGGGTTAGGACACCTCTTTCTCAAACCCTGACCCCTTTTCTGGGTACAACATTCCTCCCCCTTCCCACATACCGAGCTCTCTTTCAGGTTGGGGACACCCCTTACCCACGCAGAGGCTCCCTTTTAGGGAAGGGACCCCCATTCCCTCTTCAGGAGGGGGGCACTCCCCCCCGCCCCACCAAGTACTCACTTTAAATTTGGAGTCTTCTTTTAGGTATTTCTCAGAGTAACTGACAACTTGCCTTCACTCCCTCCACTTCTCTGAACATTTTGCAGTGGTGGAGAGAACCAGAAGCACTGAAGCATCATTTGCCTAATACAGGAAAGGAAGAGGTGCATCTGTGTTGGGGGACCCTCTTTATTTTTATTTATTTATTTATTTTAACATAAGTGGGGTTTTAAAATTTTATTTATTTTATTTATTTATTTTTGGCTGTGTTGGGTCTTCGTTGCTGCGTGCGGGCTTTCTCTAGTTGCAGCGAGCAGGGGCTACTCTTCGTTGCATTGCATGGGCTTCTCATTGCGGTGGCTTCTCGTTGCAGAGCACGGGCGCTAGGCATGCGGGCTTCAGTAGTTGTGGCTTGCGGGCTCAGCAGTTGTGGCTCGCGGGCTCTAGAGCACAGGCTCAGTAGTAGTTGTGGCTCACGGGCTTAGTTGCTCCGCAGCATGTGGGATCTTCCTGGACCAGGGCTCGAACCCGTGTCCCCTGCATTGGCAGGCGGATTCTTAACCACTGTGCCACCAGGGAAGCCTGGGGACCCTCTTTAAAAGAGGAGTGAAAGCAGAACTATGCTTGCTGGCTCTGCACGCATGCTGGGGAGAAGTAATCCTACCCAGTTAATCCATAGGAAAGGGGGCCTCTGACAGGGAAAGAAAGGATTCTCCATTTTTGGAATATGTTGTCTTTGTGGATTGGAGAAAGGGAAGTAGGCTGAAGTATCCTTTCAGTGTTCCCTTTCACCCAGATAAAGGTAATAAATTTTGTAACTGGCCAAGGGAATCAGAACTCAAGGCTGGTACTCAGTCTCCTATAATCTCTGTCTGGAATTACTATTCTTTGAGGCCATTGGAATCTGGTTACTGTAAAGATTGAGCTCAGCTGTCATGATGGTGAGAGAAAGTTTCTGCTTTGGTTGATACTGCAGTTAACGTGATACCTGCCGCTGGATTTGTATATTGAGTATTTTATGTGGAGGTAGATTGTATTCAGATGCCTTTCTTTGCATTTCTTGATAATAAATTCCTAGTTGGTTAATGTTCATGGATCAGTGCATAATCTGGCCATAGGCCATACTTTATTCAGACACACTGAGATTAAATGGGTTTTTAAAAATCTAGACTTCCCTGGTGGCGTAAAATCTAAAATAAAAAAGTAGGTTAAAGAGCAATGGACCCATTATAGGTATTAAATAGTAAAAACCATAATTTTGGCCTTGACTTTCTTTGGGGAAAAACACACACACTTTCTTTGGGAAACACACACACAAGTACTTTGAGAGTGGAAATCCTAAAATAGGAGGCAACTGAGTGTTACTCTTTCCTCCCCAAAGGCACCTGTTGTCCATTATCTAACCTTTGATGTCTTATAATTCCTTACATTGTGAAGTTGTTTCATTCTTGGGCTCCTTTTAAAGAGGGATCAACTTTTCACTGCTTTTTTTTTCTTTAAGCCTTATGCCTGGATTTATTCTCTAATCATATTGGACTGAAAGACTTGGCCTTTATGTTCACGAAGAGGTGATCATATACTTAGCCAAAAAACTGAGTGTCTTGGGGGATGTGGTGGGACTGAGATATCTCTGAACTGTAGGCTCCTCAGCCTGTAGGAATGGCGGGATCACTGCTCAAATTAGAATCAGCTTTTACTTCTTTCCTGTTGGTTCTGAGGACGTCGAAGGCTTGCGGAAGCTTCATCTTCTGTGTTTTGTGGGAGTCTTTCTCACTAATTTAAGTTTATTTTGAAACAGTGGATATCCTTGTTAAACAGCTATCCCTTCTTATCCAGTTCATGAGGCAACTGATAGGAGAGACTGAGAGATGAAGATGAATTTTAGTTGAGGCTCCCACTTTTCATCAAGAACATTATAGCTGACCCTGGTGTTGAATTTTTTTATTCATTTGATAATTTTTTTATTTATTTGATGCCATCCTTGGATGGTACCTTGATGAGACTTCCTTTCTTTAAGTATGGTGTTGGTCAGGAGCAGGGGATATACCTGTATTTAAAGAGAGGAACCTATGTCAGCTGGGGGGCAAGAAATGGTTCCTGGCAGTATTTTTGGAGCTGCTTCTCATGAAGATACTTCTCGGCAGGAGCTCTGTGCTTTCTCTTTCTGTCCCCCTTGAAAGAGTAAAACTAGGCCCCATCTTAATTGAAACCTTAAAGAGTTGGGAGTGAGGGAAGGGTAATGCTGGTATATTTTATTGGTAGTCTTTAAACGTAGCTTTACCCAGCTCTTGCCAAATTGCTTGTTTCTATTCCCTGCAGTTCATTAGTCTAGAGCTTAGAGTTACATTGATCTTTATTTTATCATCACGAGAGCCATGAATGTAAAGGCAAGCTCTTATATTCTAGTAGATGTTTAAAAACTTTTTTTAACCAAACAAGAATTCAAAACATGTGAAGTTCTTCTGGGGTCACAAGTACTGAAAACATTTATTCTCAAGGAAGTGTATGTGTGTGTCTCCTTTTATATACTAGATGAGTTCTTGAAAAAAAGTGTAAGAAAACTACACTTTTATAAGCAGGAAAGCTCAGTGCTTTGTAAACAAGGGTTATAGAGAAGCTCATTATTTAAGGGAATGTTATGGTGCATCATTTTATAAAGTGAAAAACTTTTAAAATTCAAACTGTACCCTTGATTGTTGTGTGTTTAGATAAGGAAAACACTATTATGTGCATTTTATAAGATGTCTAATGGCAATTAAAACTGTGTGTAGTGGTTTTGAAATCACTGAGAGGAACGTTAGGTGATTGTCTGTGGGTGATTGTGTTATATGTTCCACATAGAAATTATATACCTTTTGTATTTTTTTTTACATAAAAACAACTAAAGGATGCTTTTAATCTCTACAGCTGATGAATTTCAGGCAGTTTGGCTGGCAGGTGGTAGTACCGTTTACTTCAGGCAAAGTGTCTTTTAGTTCACGAATAGGGTAATATAAAAAAACAATACTTTAGAAACAATTTTTTTTTAATTTAGTGAGGGGAAAACAATCTATCTTGATGTCCTGCCTCCAAATCAGTTTAGAATACACACACATACATGTACAAAACATATATACAGTAAATATTTTAAATCTCAGGTCTATGTGCAAAAGTGGGAAACTTGATACAGCTTTTTTTGTTGATTTTCTTAAGGCAGGGGTTAGGTGCATTTCATGCTTAGTTTTTTTAGCATCTCTTTTTCTTAATAAAGGTTTTAATTTTAAGACTTGTCTTGGGATTAGCCTACAGGTTTTGTCTGTGTTTATGCTTTAAAGAAAGCATATTGTTAACCACATCAATTTTAACTTTTTCTGCTCCAAAGGTTAAAAGCAAAACTCCAAAACTTCTTTTTAAAGACAAATTGTAGTGGATGAAATTGTAGTGTTAGTATAAGAAATGTAACAGTCTCAGTGCAGTAGTAGTATGCTTCAGTTTATGAGATATTTTAAAACAATCTCTTTAACATCACAATATTAGAACTTATTTCTCATCTCACGTATACTCTTGCTTTCTTAAAGGAACAGTGTAGTATATGATTTTTAAATATTAATCTAGTCTAAAGCATTCTGTATATATTCATTCATATAAAAATGTTTCCCATGTAATAATATTGGGGAATGTTTTCCTAACTTTTAATTTCTTAATGGTTGTCTCTTGAAGGGCTCAAGATAGGCTTACGTTATAATATGGCAGGAGTAGTAACTTGTACATCTGTAACATGAGTTAGCTAGAGTATTTCTTAATGTGTACCTATTTTTGTGACATTCTTATTGCCCTTTAGGAGCTTACTGTCTGGTTTTAAATACATATCTAGAGATTAAAGTACCAGAAATGGGAGTTGAAGGGGGAAGCACCATTTAGAATGCAGTGCTATGTATCAAGCGTGTAACTTCTGAGAGACAACGTTTGGAGATTCTGAATTTATCTCTATAGAGACTGGCCTTTTAAAACCATGAAATAATTTATTTAGAAGTCCAAATACTAGGGAATGATATTACTAGGTCTTTTTCTGCTTTGTATTTAAGTGTGAATGGCATGTAGGACAAGTACCGTATTAATTTTATGTATATGAGTCCCTTTCTATTACATGTAAAACTTCAATATTTGTTCATAAGAAATATGACAGGGCTTCCCTGGTGGCGCAGTGGTTAAGAATCTGCCTCCCAATGCAGGGGACAAGGGTTCAAGCCCTGGTCTGGGAAGATCCCACATGCCGTGGAGCAGTGAAGCCCGTGCGCCACAACTACTGAGCCTGCACTCTAGAGCCCGCGAGCCACACCTACTGACGCCTGCGTGCCTAGAGCCCGTGCTCCGCAACAAGAGAAGCCACCGCAATGAGAAGCCCATGCATCGCAACGAAGAGTAGCCCCCGCTCACCGCAACTAGAGAAAGCACGCACGCAGCAAGGAAGAGCCAACGCAGCCAAAAATAAATTTAATTAATTAATTAATTAAAAAAAAAGAAATATGACAACATTTTGATTTTATTTTAAAATTTATTTATTTATTTATGGCCGCGTTGGGTCTTCATTGCTGTGCGGGGACTTTCTCTAGTTGTGGTGAATGGGGGCTACTCTTCATCGTGGTGCTTGGGCTTCTCATTGCACTGGCTTCTTGTTGCGGAGCACAGACCCTAGAGCACACAGGCTTCAGTAGTTGTGGCACACGGGCTCAGTAGTTGTGGTGTTATAATGCTTTAACTTTGCATATTGCTTTATAGTTTACAAAACTTTATCTCATTTTATCTGCACACTAACCTTGGGAGAGAAGAAATTATTTCCTCTTTCATAGATGAGGAAACTAAGGTTCAAGGAGTTTGCAGTTTTTAAAAAGACTATTCAAATCCAGATTTTTCTTTTCCTTTTTTTTTTTTTTTGGTGGGGAGCCTAATTTGTAAGGTTTGTATCCAATGAGAACACAGTACAAAAGAAGAAAGAAAAAGAAATTATCTTTTGTTCTAGTTTATCTGTATTCAGCTGACGTTATCATGTTGATGTACTTGTTTTTACTCTTTTCCTATGTCTCCTTTTTTACACAGTGAAAATTATACTGTAGATATAATTTTGCATTCTGGTGGTTTTTTCATTAGATCCTAACCATTTTTTTCTTTCTTTTTTTTTTTTTTGGCTGCGTCGGGTCTTTGTTGCCTGCGCGTGGGCTTTTCTCTAGTTGTGGCAAGCAGGGGCTGCTCTTCCTTGCAGTGTGTGGGCTTCTCATTGCCGTGGCTTCTCTTGTTGCAGAGCATGGGCTGTAGGCGCGCGGTCTTCAGTAGTTACAGCACGCGGGCTCAGTAGTTGTGGCATATGGGCCCTAGAGCGCAGGCTCAGTAGTTGTGGCTCACGGGCTTAGTTGCTCTGCAGCATGTGGGATCCTCCTGGACCAGGGACCGAACCCGTGTCCCCTGCATTGGTAGGCAGATTCTTAACCACTGTGCCATCCGGGAAGTCCCCATTTTTTTCCACTTGAACTCAGATTTTTCTGATGGGGTCCAATGTTCTTTTCCTTACACTATTACTGACACTTTATAACCCACTTGTACATTGACTCTAACATACCTGAATCTGAGCTCCTCATCCTCTAAATCAGCTTCTTTTTCTTATTTTCCACTGTCTGTAAGGATCACCCAGCCTTGAAATCTTAGAACCATGTTTGACTCCTGGCCATTTTTGCCTACCACATTAAAATCTCTTCTAAGACTTATCAATCCTTGTCACCTTTTCCCATTCCTTACTTTCCTTTTCCACCACCACAGCTGAAGTCCTTATTTTTCTGTGTTTGGATTATTGCATAGCCTCAAGAATCTCCACTTGTCTATAATTTGTTGTGTGTGTGTGTGGGAGCTTCAGACTAATCTTCCTTAAACAGTGCTTTGACTCTCCCATTCACTCTTCCAGATTGCTTCATTGCCTTAATGACTAAATTCAAGCACCTTAACCTTGTTGTCAAGGGTCCTCCATTATCTGTTTCTACTGTCTTAACATGTTCTGGCCTAATTGACCTATTTCTTTTTCCCCATATTTGATTGGCTTTTTTCCATCCCTGTGACTATTCTCTTTTGAAGTACCCTTCAAGGCCCAACTCAAATATTGTTTCCTTTCTGAACACCTTTCGTTATTTGTTCTCTTTGATTCCCAGCTTAAAATATTCACCCTTGAACTTTTAACATAAGAACATTTTTAGGGCACTTATCACAGAATATTTCTTCTCAAAAGGTAGAAGTAATTATTACAAGTCCTAAAATTATTGTAAGTCTTATTTCCCCAGCCAAATTGTAAACCCATTGAAGGCTGACACTCTTATGTGTTTTTGAAATCTCATAGCAGAGCAGTGGAGATTTCATGACCCTATAAAATTGGGGGAAAAAATATTAGGGAACCAGTATATAATTGGCAGCTTACAACCTTCGCTCTTACCATGGTTGCATAAAAAAATAATAACTTGAAGACCAAAAAAATTATCATACACAATCTCAGAATCCTTTAAAATATTAAATAACTCTTTGTGTTCTTGTTTTCTTCTTATTTCACCTGAAATAAATGAAAACTTTCTTACGGACTTTTTTGGCAATATGGTAAAGAACTCTGTGCCAGGTTCTAGGGTAGTGTTTTTCAAGTGCAGGTCTTGTACATCACCTATTAAGGATTTAGAAATCAATTTATTTGCAGTCAAGACAAATACTAAAAAGAATGAGGAGGAAGAAAGAAAGATTATAAAATATTGGTGCTTTGCATGATATTGCTTCAAGAAACTTAATTTCAGTTTTATATGTTTGCCTTAGATGGCAGTAAAATTTCTTTCTTTCTAGGGGTCACAATCAGATGAAAGGTACACTTTTAGTGTCTGTTCCCTATCTTTGAGAGACCAGGTCGGAGGGCTTACATATATATATATATATATATATATATAAATGTGGATGAACAATGAGAAGTAGTTATAATGAATTGTGCTGTTTTTGAAAAGTTTTTAGAATCTGAATATAATGATTAGAATATAGTTAATATCAGTAGCAGCGAAAGTGTATCTATAGTTCTAGAATCAGTGTTATTCAGGCAAACTGCATATGTGGAAATGTGGCTCTATGAAACTGGTAGGCTAGGGTATGTTATTTACTTTGCAAAGCATTCACCATATTGTTTTTTCAGCTTTCCTGATGGAGTTGTATGTGTCTTGACTGGTTCTCCACCTCATTAGCTTTACCAAATCTATCCAGTCTCTAAGGCATGGCTCAGGTACGCTTGTTTTTTGCTGGAAGCTGCACCTAATTATTCTAGTGTTGCACTCAAACTTCTGCACTGTAGTGCTCCTCAAGTAGAGGAGACCGAGTGCTTACACCTAAGGGATCTGGGAGTGTAGCCAGAAATTGAGTCTACTTAACTTAAAAATTCATATGATTATTTTGCAACCATTATAATAAAGATTAGTCCAGACAGGAATCATTGATAGATGCTAAATCTCTGGGGATATTTTTGATGAGGAGCAGAATGTTTGCATGGTCTTAAATATCTCCCCATATATTGCTTAGTAGTTACAAGGGGAAAAAAATAGTAACTCTATACAGTGATGAAATCAGACAGCACCTTGAGTGCATGATCAAAATAAATAGCACCAGTGGACATTGTGTGCCTCTGAATGTGATGCCTGCGAAGAACACATCACTTACGTAGTTCGCCAGCCGGGAATGCATAACCTGAATGTAATCCTGAGGAACATTGAACTCCAAATGGGGACCATCCTGTTTTTTAAAAGGGTAGGGGGCGAGACTGTACTTTTTTAAATGTTAATATTATAAAGACAAAGAAAGGCTGTGGAAATGTTCCAGATTGAAGGAGACTAAAGAGACATGACAACTACTTGGAGTACCTGATTCTAGAATGGATCTTGTATTAGAGGGGGAAATGATATTAAGGATATTATTGGATCATTTGGCAAAAATGGAATATGGATGGTAGATTAGATAAAGGTATGGAATCAATGTTAAATTTACTAAAGTTGGTAACTATCCTAAGGTTCTGTAAAATAATGTTTTTATTCTTAGGAAATACACACTGAAATTTTTAGGAATAAAATGCCATGATATATAACCTACTCTCAAATGGTTCAGAAAAAATAATGTAACATGTATACATGTTTTATATATATATACACATATATGTATATATAGAGCTATGTATTTACGTGTGTATATATTTGTATGTTTGCGTAGAGAGGAGGAGGGAGGGTGGAAGGATGCTCTTATGCAAGTAATGCAAATGAGTAAAATGTTAACAATAGATGAATTTGGTTAAAACTGTACAGGTGTTTTTTTGTACTATTCTTGTTCTTACTGCTTTTCTGTAAGCTTGAAATTATTTTTAAATGAGAAGTTTTTAAAAATCATATGAACTTTGCATTAAACTCCAAAATGTTGCATTTTAAAAATAAAGAAATGGTTCCTCTCCCAGAAAATTCCAGGCAAGCTCTTGGGATAAAACTGCAGCTCCAAGAATATGTTCCACGTATATCATGTGGTTTCCTTTTATCCCTAGGCTTCAGTTTGAGAAACATGCCTCTGGGCCAGAGACAGCTGTGGTTCAAATTTAGTCGACAGACATGTTTTGTTTGGCCCTTTTGAGTGTGTTAAAAATTGGGAAATTTCACATAAAAATCTGCATGTTTGGTTTCTCTTGAAAAATGGAATGATATTGCCACTGTGGACTTGCATTCCAGATGATATATACTCACTGAGTGATGCATCAGGTAAACAGCCTCAGTTCTTGCTTTATGCCTAGCTTGTTTCAAGTATTTACCTTATTGCCTGGCCTCTATAGGCATATGTTTGCAGCCTTTATCTTACCCAAGAGGTGTTGGGAGTGTCTTCTTTGTGGTCGTGGCAATTTGAGAATTAAGTTGTTGAAATGATGCCCTAACACCTGCTAACATTTAAGTGTATATATCCTATAAACAAGGACATTCTCCTACATAACCACATTACAATGAAGAGAATGAGGAAATTAATATTGATACATTACTACTATTTCACCCTCAGACCCATTCAGGTTCTGCTAATTGTTTTAATAATGTCTTTTACAGCAGAAGGATCCAGTTCAAAATCAAATGTTGTATTTAGTTGTCATGTCTCTTTAGTCTCTTTCAATCTGGAACAGTTCCTTAGTCTTTCCTTGGGTTTCATGACCTTAATGCTTTGCAAGATTGCAGGCCAGTTGTTTTGTAGAAAGTCCCTAAATTTGAGGTTTCCTCCTGATTAGATTCAAGTTATGTATCTTTGGCACAAAAGCCACACAGGTGAAGCTGTGTTTTGTCTCATTGCATCCTATCAGGTGGCACACAGTTTTGATTTGTCCCATTCTGGTAATGGCCATTTTGACCATTTGATTAAGGTGGTGTCTGCCAGGCCTTTCCACTGTAAAATTACTTAAAAAAAAATCTTTGTAAGGGCTTCCCTGGTGGCACAGTGGTTGAGAATCTGCCTGTCAATGCAGGGGACACGGGTTTGAGCCCTGGTCTGGGACGATCCCACATGCTGCGGAGCAACTAGGCCCGTGAGCCACAACTACTGAGCCTGCGCGTCTGGAGCCTGTGCTCCGCGACAAGAGAGGCCTCGATAGTGAGAGGCCCGCGCACGGTGATGAAGAGTGGCCCCCGCTTGCCGCAACTGGAGAAAGCCCTTGCACAGAAACGAAGACGCAACACAGCCAAAAATAAATAAATATATACATTAAAAAAAAATCTTTATAATTAGTGTTTTGTAGGAGGTACTTTGAAACTGCAAATACTCTGTTCCTCATCAGACCTTCAAATTATTGGTTTATTTATATCTGTATGAATCAGGTATCCTATTTTTTTTCCAATGGGTTATAATCCATTACTATTTATTTTGATACTCAAATTGGTCCTGTTTTGGCTATCGGCGACCCATTCATACTGGCTTCTGTATTCTTTCGACATGTTCCCATCATTCTTTGAGGACTTTCTTGCTTTTTGGCACAATAAGGTGATTCAGGTGCACAATTCAGCCCATGATAACTTGCATATATATTTTAAGTAGGGTTCAGGTGAGATTTTTGAATTAAGTCATTTTAAGTTAGCGAACATTCTTTATGGTTCTTGTAATTTTGTAACTGCATAATAGTTTATCTTACACTTAAAAATTGTGTTAAACACATGGACTAGACCATTAATGTAAATTAGTTTGAAGGTGTTAGCTCTTAAGTGGGAAGCCATTCAGGATGTTTGTTCTTATGTTTCTACATTTAAACAATCAGCAGTTATCTTAGAGCAAGGTACTGTTAGGTGGTGTGTGTTGTTGGTAGGCTTGGGTAAAAGAAAACAGATTTAAGCAGCAAAATCAACCTTTTTTTCCCCCTTAAAATGTTGTGATCATCTTTCCTTCTCAGTGAGTATAAATATAAACTTTAATGCATCGTATTCCATTATTTGGACATCTGATCTGCCTAAGCTGTGTATATGGAACATAATTTACCTTATTCTTGACGACTGATGGGGGTTACTGTGAGCATTAGACATGGTTCTGTGCTGTAGTACAGTGATGCCTCTGAGAGCTATTTGTGTAGAACTGTTTGCTCCATACATTCAGTGACCCTAGACAGTTATAACTGTCTTCCTTGCTGTTTGTCACCTAGTGTCAATGTACTTTATCCTTTCCTTTCTTTTTATTTAATTATTTAAGAAATCTCACCCGTAATATTTGAGCTTATATATCTGGAAAGATGACTCTTCTCTTATTAGACCTAAAATTTGACAATAATTTCTTAATGTCAGATATCCAGCCAAATATCCCTGATTGTCTCAAAAGTGTCATTTTACAGTGGTTTGTTTAAATCAAGGTTTTAAACAAGATCATACGTTGCATTTGGTTGTTATGTCTCAAGTATTTTAATCTATGTATTTCCCTTCTCTTTTCTTTTTCCCTTTGCAATTTGTTAAAGAAGCTAGACCTTTCCTCCTGTAAAGTTTAACATAAGTACTGATTGTATCTTTTGGTGTTTTTTTTTTTCAAACATGTTTCTTTGTCTTCTGTTTATCCTTTAAATTGAAACTTACAGATTTTTATATATTTGATGTATTTTGATCTGCTACCATTACTCTTCTAAAATTTGATGCTTAGATTTTCCCATCTTTGACTTCTGAGAGTATCTTCACACTGCTTCCTGAGTCCTGGTCCTAGTGCTCTTTCTTAGCTTCCTTGCTTTCTGATGTGATAAGATGTTCAAACTTTTCTTTTACACTTCCTGTTCCAATTCTGCGGTCAGCTGTTTCTTTAAGAAGTTGTGGTTCCTGTTGGTAGGAAGTGGTACTCTAGGCTCTAGAGGTGCTCATTGTTAACTGAATTGGTTATTGTTTCTAATCTAGCCATTCTTTTGATTTCCAATTTTAAATCTGCTGTAGGCTAGGAAACCAAATAACAAAGCTGGTTTGACGTACATAAGGATTGTTTTGGACCTCAAAAAAGAACCCAGAGATCAAGGTCTATGCCTTTTTAAATTGAATGGTGTAGCACCTACGGGGACAGAATCATACCTAATAAATATTGCTAATGTTAGTAATATGTGAATAACATAATACCAGATGTTCCTCAGAGTAAAATAATAGACTTCTGAATGAGGCCTTTAATAATAATAAAATACCTGAGCTTTTAGTTCACAAACTTGATGATATGTGCATGTTTTAAATTATAGACAATTTATGCTCCCTGTATTTTCTTTTGTTGAGATTATCTTTCTTTTGTTTCTTTTGTTTCTTGTTTTTCTTTTAGGATAAATCTTTGGATCAGTGAGGTGTTAGTATCTTAGAGAGTCAAATTATGCTATATTATATTTGTCATATTCCATAATAAGAATACACTTCTTTTCATTTAAAAACTTTTTTCCAGAGAATGTACTTCTTCAGACTTTCCAAAATTGATGAGTTCCTAAAGTTGAGATGACTTGCTGTTTTAAAACAAAACTATTTAGTTTTGATATCTGACATTTTAAATCGTTTTTTACTCTTGTATGTTGGTCTCGAGCAACTGCTTATGCTGATCTTTAAGTGACACGTTAGAGCAAATGACAAAATTTGCATTTTTCTTTGAGCCATTTGTTCCAGAAAAGTGTCAAAACTGACTTCTGTTGATGAGTGAGTGGGAATTTTATTTTATTTTATTTTTTAATTTGAAGGATATCCGGTTTTCAGTTTAGTTGGGGCATAGCCTTTGATTTTCTTTGACTGCTTTGAGTACCTCTTGGCATTCATCTTATTTCTTTAATCCTCTCCACTTTTATTTAGTGAAGATATGGTTTTTGGCACAAACAACATTTTCTTAATTTTTAGGATCTATTATTATGGGTCATTTGAGATAAGGTATTGGGGAACAAAGTTTAGAATAAAGAGAATGGCTGGGAAAGTAATCAATATTTGACTAATTTTCTTGAAACTTTTGTGAGTGCTTGTGGGTGAGATTTCATGATTATATGCACACTGAAACTTGCACACTGTGAAATTCCTTATCTTGGTTCATTAGTGCATACTATAATGGGGCTAAGGTTATGGGTTCGAGTCTCATATAGGTCACTTTTTTGTGTGTGTTCCTGATCATAAACACATTCATTAAGTAAATAGCTTTTTTTTTTTTTTTTTAGTAAATAGCTTTTGATTAGCTTCTTTAGATCATACTCTGTGCTAAGTGCAGTGGAAAATTGGCTTATGAGACACTCGAAATCCCTGCTCTCATGAAGCTTATAATTCTGTGGGGGATTCAGGCAGTATTTATTCGGGAAATATTTATTGAACGCTTGGTCTGTGCTCAGCACTCTTCCAGCTATAAACATAGTCCTTATGGAGCTTATGATGTTGGCTTTTAAAATACAGAGTAATAAGGATGGTGATGGTGAAGTATAGGAAGCTTTGGAAACAAAGGAGGGCTGTCTTAAACCTCCACCATCCAGCCTTTTATGTTTTTTTCAAATGCATGTCTTTGTTTAGGGTGTAAGCAGAAAAATAGAAGTCAGGTCACAGTAGCCCTCCCAGCTCTTGAAAATGGCTTAAAGGAATGACATTTAGTTTTTTTTCCCTATTCCCATACACCTGAGAAAATGATAAACTACCAACAGTGCTCACTTTTGTTGCAGTTTTCAACCTGTGCGGAGACCATTGTCAGCTGTGCTCTCCTGGTGTCGTCCTAATTTAAGTCAATGAATTCAATAACTTCTATCCTCTCTCTGTTATCTGTACAAGTGATACTTTTCTAAGGTATTTTTCTATGTGTTTGTTGCAGTATGAGTCCTGTGATTAAATCTATGGTCTTCAATATACTTGCTTTAGGAAATAATCATTGATGCGGCAGGTTATGGACATGGATAACTTTTTGAAAGGGAGTAGCAAAGCAAAGGCACTAACCTTTATTCCGCTGTGATTTCAGGAACTATGTCAGACACTTTTCATAAATTAACTAATAACTAAACGGCAAAAAAAAATTGTTAATTTCAGTTTAAAAAAATACCCTCAAGGGTAACTTTTAAGTAGATTGAATAAAACTGAACTTGTTATTACAACCCTTCATATGAGGATGATGGTTATAGTGACGGACTTTTTGTGACTGAAATGAACTATTGATGCCAGTATGAAAATCTAATAATTCAGCAAGTGCTACGTGCCAGGAATTGTTTTCATACTGGCAATATATCAGTGAAGAAAAGAAACAAAAATTCCTACTAAAGTATATAGTATAATGAAGGGAGATAGACAGTAAGCAATTTTCATGAAATTATTCACTCTTCAGACATTATTGACTCCTGTATAAACATTGATGTCGCATTGTTGATTATAAATATACCATCCTTTTTTCATAGAATAGATGGTGATATAGCCTATGTGGACTTTGGTTGTGTCAGATAAGCTAAGGGAAAAGTAATTTTCGGGATGCAAAAACAGGTAGGTAAAACATTGACAACTGTGCTAAGCCTACTTTATCATCATACATCTTAGTCACTGTATCTGATCATATGACAGGGTTTTGGAATAGTATATATACTTCTTAGATGTCCATTCTCAGATTCTTAATTTGTCCTTTTTCATATTTAAGGCTTTATTGTTTACTAAAATACTTTTATGTGTTTGGACATGTATTCCCTTGAGTTTTAGTATTTTTTTTCTTGTGGAAAAAATTAATTATATTTCTATAAAATCTTTTTTTCCTCCAGGTTAATTACTATAGATCACTGTTTATCAACCTGGATTCACGATCCCTACTCAGTTACTAAGGAGAATTCCCAGGATGCTGTGGAGTTCTCCAGACAGCTGTTTGTGGGTGGTAGTGAGGGTAGAGGCAAACAGTGGGTTGTGTGACCAGGGTGAGGTCACCTCTTTTACCTTCTGGCCCTCTTTCTTTCCGGACTTTAACACCTACTTTGGTACTTAAAGCAGTTTGGGCTCTTGCTGTGCCCTGAACAGTTGTTTAGTAGTAGCACCTATAAGGTAATGTTAGATGTTTTTTTGATGGGACTCACGGGTGTGACTGTGTCAACAGCAACAACAAAAAAGTTGTTTCAGGAGTTTGAAAACCATTGATGTAGTTTTAGGCAGGTAGTTTTAGGCAATGTTTTAATGTCTAGAAATTAATGTCTTCGCATTTGATCTCTCCTGCTCTCATTTAACCTGCATATGGCCACTGGATTCTTTCAGTACAGCATTTTTATTGTCACTCTCCAGCTTAAAAGCTTTTTATCATTTTCAGTTTCTGTGAGATAAACTCTTAGCTTGGGCCACCTGGCTCCAACTTTACTTTTCCAGTCTCACCCCTTTTTGGGGAATGTTATGTGGATTCTCTCAGTATCCCTTTTCTTGCCTCATTTATTGCTACCTTGTTTCTTCTTATGCCATTATTTATTATATTATATATTACATATATAATATATTAACAGAGTTGCCATAATACCCTAGGGGAAATTAGGGAATTTGAAAACCAACAGGTAAGATTATGACACGTTCCTAAGAGTTGTATGAGAAAGTATCTTTAGAGCAAGGTTTTGTGAATTGTTTTCTTTTCCTGCTTATTAACCTGTTCCTTCCTCTCATCACTGGTATTTTGTATAACCCTGCATAAGCCAATCTGCTTTTTTGCCAAACCTCATTGGACTTCCTTAAAACTGAGTATATTCTGTTCCTTTGGGAATTTGGTAGTTTTGTTATCAAATACAATGCATTCTTGATAGCAGATTCTCACAGTCATTTGTTTTAAAACATCACCGAACACCTCATTATCATATCTTGATTTTAGTGAAAAAGAGTGGAACTACAGAGTAGTTTTGAGAATTCAAATTTTTAAAGTCAGCTTTATTGAACTATGGTTTACCTGCGATAAACTATGCCAATTTCAATTGTATAATGGGTCTTGAAAATTTTGTATAGTTGTGTATCCACTACCACAGTCAAGATATAGACCATCTCTCTTGTCCCAAGATGTTCCCTTGTACGTCTTTGCAGTCAGTCCCTTCCCTCTACCCCCACTGATCTGCTTTCTATCCCTATATTTTGTCTCTTCTATAATATCGTATAACTGGAATCTTATAATCTGTGGTCTTTTGTGCTTTTAACTTAGTGTACTTTTTAAAAATAAGTTTATTAATTAATTATTTTTGGCTGTGTTGGGTCTTTGTTGCTGCGCGTGGGCTTTCTCTAGTTGCGGTGAGCGGGGGCTGCTCTTCGTTGTGGTGTGCGGGCTTCTCATTGTGGTGGCTGCTCTCGTTGTGGAGCACATGCTCTAGGTGCGCGGGCTCAGTACTTGTGGCTCACGGGCTCTAGGTGCGCGGGCTCAGTACTTGTGGCTCACGGGCTCTAGAGCACAGGCTCAGTAGTTGTGGCGCACAGGCTTAGTTGCTCCGCGGCATGTGGGATCTTCCTGGACCAGGGCTCGAACCCGTGTCCCCTACATTGGCAGGCGGATTCTTAACCACTGCACCACCAGAGAAGTCCTAACTTAGTATACTTTTGAGATTCATCTGTGTTGCATGTTTCAGTAATTTGTTCCTTTTTATTGCTGAATAACATTTTACTGTATAAATATACCACAATTAGTTTATCAGTTCACCAGATGATGGGCATTTCAGTTGTTACCAGTTTTTGGCTATTAAGAATACAGCTGCTGTGAACATTGGAATACATGTCTCCCTGTAGCCCTGCAGCCACTAGTCTACTTTCTGACTCTATGCATTTGCCTATCCGGTGCTCATTTTTTAAAAAGTGGGTTGTTTGGCTTATTATTAGGTTTTGAGAGTTCTCTGTATACTATGGATGCAAGTCCTTTATCAGTTATGTGTTTTGCAGATATTTTCTTCCAATTTGCAGCTTAACTTTTCCTTTACTTAACAGTGTCTTTGAAGAGTGAAAGTGGGGTTTTTTTAAAGTTAATTTTTATTTATTTATTTATTTATTTATTATGCTGTGGGGCATGTGGGATCTTAGTTCCACGACCAGGGATCGAACCGAAGCCCCCTGCATTGGAAGCGTGGAGTCTTAACCACTGGACTGCCAGGGAAGTTCCTGAAAGTTTTTTATTTTGATGAAATCCAGTTTATCGATTTATTAAGATGAAGTTCAATGTATTATTTTTTTCTCTTATGGTATATTTTGTGTCCCATTTAAGAAATCTACCTAACCCAAGGTCACAAAGATTCTGAAAGAAAACTCTTTCTCTGCTCACAGCACTTCTGACACCAAATGTGTGGGTTTTCCACACCAGGCAATTCTAACACTACCTGGAATTAGTGCAGATCCTGCAGGTTAAGGGTTCAGTCCCTCAAGACTGCCTCCCTGCTCCAGATGCCAATTACAAGTTCAGACTTCAGGTACTTCTGACTGACCACTTATAAATGCGAGATTTTCATGCCCCCTTCTTGGGTTTAATAATATGCTATAACAGCTCACAGAACTCAGGAAAACACTTTACTTACTATTACTGGTTTATTATAACGGATATAATGCAGAAATACCCAAATGGAAGAGATGCATTGGACAAGGTACTTAGGAAGGGGTGTGGAGCTTCCATGCCCTCTCTGGGCGTGTCACCCTCCCAGCACCTTGATATGTTCATCAATCTGGAAGCTCTCTAAAGCCCATCATTTAGGGTTCTCTTGGAGGCTCCAATACATAGGCATGATTGATTGAGTCATTGGCCAGTGTGGTTGAGCTCAGTCTCCAGTCCCTCTCCCCTCCCTAGAGGTTGAGGGGTAGGACTGAAAGTTCCAACCCTTTAATCACAGGGTTGGTTCTTCTGGCAACCAGCCCCCACCCTCCAAAAGTCACCTCTTTAGCGTAAACTCAGGTATGGTTGAAAGGGGCTCCTCTCACCCCTATTACTCAGAAAATTCCAAGGGTTTTAGAAGTTCTATTCCAGGAAATGGGGACAGAAATCGAATATATATATATATATGTATATATATATATATTTCTTATTATGTCACAATTTCTCTCCTGTTATTTTCTTCTAGAAGTTTATAGTTTTTGCTTTTATTTTTAGATCGGTGATCCTTTTAGAGTTAATTTTTACATATAGTATAAGGTAAGAATCAAGGTTCATTTATTTGCACATTGATATCCCTTTGTTCCAGCAACATTTGTTGAAAAGATTAGCCCTTTTCCTTTAAATTTCCTTGGCACCTTTGCCGAAAATCAATAGACTATATATGTGTCAGTCTATTTTGGACTCTGTATTCTGTCCCATGGATTGTTATGTTTATCATTAAGTAAATACCACACTGTCTTGATTACTATAGCTGTAAAGACTTCAGTTAAGTTTTTTTATATTTGAAAAATAATTTAGAGGAAATAAATTTTTTTTATTAATTAATTAATTTATTTTTGGCTATGTTGGGTCTTCGTTTCTGTGTGAGGGCTTTCTCTAGTTGTGGCGAGCGGGGGCCACTCTTCATCGCGGTGCGCGGGCCTCTCTTGTTGCGGAGCACAGGCTCCAGACGTGCAGGCTCAGTAGTTGTGGCGAGTGGGCCTAGTTGCTCCGTGGCATGTGGGATCTTCCTAGACCAGAGCTCAAACCCGTATCCCCTGCATTGACAGGCAGATTCTCAACCACTGCGCCACCAGGTAAGCCCTAGAGGAAATAAATTTAACTTTAAAACTTTGTAGACTGACAGAAAATCACATTAATTCAATGATTGTTGTTAACATTTTATATTCATACTTTAGAGTTTACCTTTTAAAATTACTTTCAGGAATATGATCTCTTGATTCACTAACAATTTTAGGAGTTAGAGCAGACATTAATATCCATATTTCATAAATGAGGAAGCTATAATATTTAAATTTTTAAATTAATTTTTATTGGAGTATAGTTGCTTTACAATGTTGTGTTAGTTTGAGATCATACAATTAATAGTTTAAGATCATACAAGTAGTGTAATGAAGGAAGAACTAAAGCCCAAATGTTATGCCTTCAAAAATCCAGTATGCTTTCCACTATACCACACTACTTTCATTTGCTACTCTTCTCTTATGTTGAATGTTGGAGAATGAGTGTTTTATGAAAAATTCAATCAGTAAATTTAATTCAGTTAAAGTATAGAGCTATAGAAGAACCAACATCACAAGATACATTAAGAAGTTAAAACTGGGCTTCATTTTTTTTCTCCAGTGGTGTGTTTTACAACCAGAATAGGTATTTATAGTTTCGTTTCATTAAATGGAAAGCTGAAAAATTCCTTCTAAAAGAACTGTTTTAAGAAATGAGGGTATTCTTGCCAAAGTGAGAACAAGAACAATAAAACTTAAATTTTAGACTATTTGAGTGTGTGTGTGTTATCTGTAGTATTCTCTTATATTGCCAATGCCTTAAGTTCTTTCCCCCAAAATCCCCACAACCTCAGATCATAGTTAAGAGGTTTTTGCAGGAGTACTGGTAAAAGATGATGACAGCTGGGGTTTGTGTGGAGGTGAAAGAAGTGGTAGCATTTGGAATGTATTTTGGAGAGCCTATTGATGTGCTGATGGATGGATGTAAGGGATGAAGAAAAGGAATGAATCATGATCCCATGATTATCCACTCGTAGTTTTTTAGCCTGATCAACTTGGTGGGGCTATTTACTTGGTGTGGGGAAGACTTAGATGCATTGGAAGAGTTACACAGTGGAGGAATGGAAATCAGATAGAAGCTGTTAAAGCCCTCTTAAAAAATTTTTTTAACTTAAAAATTTTTTTAACTTAAAAAAATTTTAAATTAATTTTTATTGGAGTGTAGTTGCTTTACAATGTCGTGTTAGTTTCTGCTGTACAGCAAAGTGAATCAGTTATATGTATACATATAGCCTCTCTTTTTTAGGTTTCCTTCGCAGTTAGGTCACCACGGAGCACTGAGTAGAGTTCCCTGTGCTATACAGTAGGTTCTCATTAGTTACCTGTTTTACACATTGTAGTGTATATATGTCAATCCCAATCTCCCAATTCATCCCACCCCCCCTTCCCCCCTTGGTTTCCGTAAGTTTGTTCCCTACATTTGTGTCTCTGTTTCTGCTTTGCAAGTAAGTTCATCTGTACCATTTTTCTGGATTCCACATACAAGTGATATTATACGATATTTTTCTCTTTCTGACTTACTTCACTCTGGATGACAGTCTCTAGGTCTATCCACATCTCTGCAAATAGCACTAGTTTGTTCCTTTTTATGGCTGAGTAATAGTCCATTGTGTATATATACCACATCTTCTTTATCCATTCCTCTGTTGATGGACATTTTGGTTGCTTCCATGTCCTGGCTATTGTAAATAGTGTATCTTCTTGAATTATGGTTTTCTTCAGGTGTATGCCTAGGAATGGGATTGCTGGGTCATATGGTTGTTCTATTTTTTAAAATTTGGTTTTTATAGAAAGTAATATCACATCTCAGACTGAGAAGATAGAGATGAGATGAAATTATTTATGCTCTTACCTTTCTAACAGTCATTTAAAGTGTTTTGGTGTGTGTGTATTTACAGTCTTGTATAGAAGCTGGCAAACTTTCTATAAAGGCAGCTACTCAACTCTGTTGTAGCATGAAAGCAACCACAGACAATATATAATAATTGGGTGTGCTTGTGTTCCAATAAAACTTTATTGATGGACACTGAAACATGAATTTCAATTAATTTTCACATATTGCAAAATATCCTGGTATTGAGTTTCCTTGCAAACATTTAAACATGTAAAAATTATTCTTAGCTCACAGGCCATACAAAACCCACTGGCAGGGCTTCCCTGGTGGCGCGGTGGTTGAGAGTCTGCCTGCCGATGCAGGGGACATGGGTTCGTGCCCCGGTCCGGGAGGATCCCACATGCCGCGGCAGCGGCTGGGCCCGTGAACCATGGCCGCTGAGCCTGTGCGTCCGGGGCCTGTGCTCCGCAGCGGGAGAGGCCACAGCAGTGAGAGGCCCACGTATCGCAAAAAAAAAAAAAAAAAAAAAAAAAAAACAAAAAAAAACCCACTGGCAGACCAGATTTGTCTTATGCATTTGTTTTGTGATTACAGTAATATAAGCCTTGATAAACCTAAAGTTTATGAAGTACTTTTATATTATTTCTTTTAATTCTTGCAATAACTGTAGAAAATATTTACCATGCTTAACATAAAATGCACATTATGTACATAATTGAGGGCAAGGGTGTGCATTATCATTGGAATTCTTTGTCTCTTACCTCCACTTCTCTGTATGTATTGATTTTGTTCTTTGAAGTAAGCTTTATTCAGCAGCAGGGGTCATCCCAGTAGCTCTGCAACTGCATCCTCAAAGTTTCCTTCCCTTAGCACTAATTTGAAAAATCCAAGGACAGGACTTTGGTCCTGCTTACATCAGATTTTTATCCCACTGCTAATCATTATGTTTTTCGGAAGGGCAAGGTCATCATGTAGGACAGTAACAGTTCTCTTTTGGAACCAATGTTTAGAATAATAGGAGGGGGATTTAGTAGTTTCTCAAACGAAGGTCTAAAGGGTAGCACACACATGGCCACCTGGGGGAATTATGATTTGGACAGCCATACCAAAATCATGTGTATTTACAATCATTGTTTAATTTTCGGATTTAATTTTGTGTTCTTTTCATTTACTTGTTTGTATCACACTCAATTCTCTTTCCTACATTCTAGTTTTCATTGCTACTTACTTGTTTATGTATTATTAACACCATCTCAAACTGAATTTTAAAAATCCCTAGTTTTGAATGTCTCTTTCTCAAGATTCTAGGTCTTATACCTCAGTGAAAGTTACTCTTTTCTTTTAAAAAGTTTGTACTCTTTGCATTGTTTCCTGACCACTCCAGTCCCTCAAATACTAATACACTTTTATGGCAAAGACCTTGGTCCAATCTCTTGTCACTTCCATAACAACAAGGATAGATGAGAAATAAGTGAGGATCATTTGGAAACTTCAGGCACTAAAATATGAGTATATTTAGGTAGAATAATTGGCTTACCCTAGAATTCAAAAGCCCCCAAAGCAGTTGCTGCTGTCTTAGAGTTTTCAGAGAAATTGATTCCACTCTCACTTTCAGTTTTCTCCAGTCGTTATCTAGAGAACCCGAGATTCTTGATGCATCTGTACAAAGCATTCAGGGTTTTGCTACTGTAGAGGAGTGATAGGTGAAGCCCAACAGTAGTAAAATTGTTTTGCAGGATCTGAGATTGTAGAGAGTTATGGCTGGGAGGCTGTGGAAATTGACATGTTTCGGCTGGTTGGATCCATTAGCTAAACATTGGTCTTTAGCTACATCACAGCATGCTTCATAGTAAATACTGCATAGTGTGCGGGCAGTTTATTCTGCTGAAGGAAAAATTAATAAAAGGTGGTTTGAGGATGAAGAATTAAAAGAAGAAAATCATTTAGAGTTATGTCTGTTATATAATTGTTTAGACGGACAGTGGAAAAATTTCTTAGGAAAGAAATTACTGTCGAGGTTTTATTTCTTAGGGCCAAACCCAATCTAATGCTGTAATGAGGACTAAAACGATTTAACTTCATTTAAGTTTTGGCTGTTTTCATCTCAGATTTCTTGAAGGGACATTTTTATATACTTTGTTTTAATTTTTTCATTTCTGTTAATTTTTAAGAGTTATATACATTCTTACTTTTAAATGTGTTGATATTACTTTATTGTCAGATGGTTGTAAGATTTCCCTTTTATCATTTTTAGGGCAATTCATGTTTTGCTTATTTTAAATCATATTTGTAATATATTATTTTTTATAGCCTGTACATAAAATACATATAAAGAGATGGTTACCATAAACTTTTCACTTCTAATGTTAAGGGTTTATTTATTTATTTATTTTGGGGTGAAGTAAAAAAGAACAGCTTTATTGCTTTGCCAGGCAAATGGGGACGTGTGGGCTAGTACCCTCAAAACTGTGTGTCCCAAGCCAGGGTGGTGGCGGGGGTGGGGGTGGGCGGATTTGGTGAGGAGTTTTATAGCAGTGGTTCAAGGGCAGGGTTGCTGATAAGGATCAGGGTGTGTTCAGGGCCTGCATTCCTTTAATCTGGCCTCAGGTGGTCTCTGGATGAGCTTCTGTGGTTCTCCAGGTTATGAAATGGTGACCTTCTCTCTGGAATGAAGAATGCTTCATCAAGTCTTCCATTTGTTGGAGGGTTTTACTTCTGGTTTCAGGATTTAATGAAGCTCAGGTTCTTGATGTCTCATCGCAGAAAGAATTCAGTGAGAGACAAAGTGATAGGTAAGAAGTGGGTTTATTTAGAGAGAAACACACTCCACAGAGTTTGGGCCATCTCAGAAGGTGAGAAAGGCCAAGGGTTTATTTAAAAATTAAAATATCCTACAGTATTTGTTGAAGAAAATCAAGTCTTTTAAAATAAGATTGACAAAATTGTATATATTTCAGTTATTTTATTTTTCACTTCATATACTTTCTGTTTGATTATTTATACTTTTATTGTGGATTTGTTGTACTTATGTACTCTGAATACAAGTCCCTCCACACTGTGGCTTGTGTAGTTATTTTCTTAATGGTGTCTATTTTTTTTTTAAGATGTTGGGGGTAGGAGTTTATTAAATAATTTATTTTTGCTGTGTTGGGTCTTCGTTTCTGTGCGACGGCTTTCTCTAGTTGTGGCAAGTGGGGGCCACTCTTCATCGCGGTGCGCGGGCCTCTCACTATCGCGACCTCTTTTGTTGCGGAGCACAGGCTCCAGACGCGCAGGCTCAGCATTTGTGGCTCACGGGCCCAGTCGCTGCGCGGCATGTGGGATCCTCCCAGACCAGGGCTCGAACCCATGTCCCCCGCACTAGCAGGCAGACTCTCAGCCACTGCGCCACCAAGGAAGCCCTTAATGGTGTCTTTTGATGAGTAGGAATTTTAGAACTTTTGTTGAAGTCTAATTTGTCATTTGTTCCCTATGACTAATGCTTTTACTTTTAGATAAGTGACAAATTAATTATACTTCAAATTAATTATACTTCAAATTAATTTCTGTATGTGGTATGAGGTAAGGGATAAAGATAATTTTTTCCTTATGCTCAATAACAACACTGTTAAAGACCTTGCTTTACTTTCCTATTAGGCTTGAATATTACATTATAAAATAATTGTTGAAGCAGTTACATAGTTAGCTAGCTCATTGGTTATAGAAACTGCTTCTAAGTTTAGTATTACAGGTTCATTCCTTCAGGATCCAGTTAACTTGGCCTTGTTTTGTGGCCATAGATGTATTTCTAATCTGCTTTAGCCATTTGGTAGACTTGTATTGTTCTGAAGTAAGAGGATATAGCCTAACTCCATTGTGCTACCAAATAAAACATTAGAGCATATCCCCTAATGATAATTCACTAATTTGATTTTGTGTGAAAGACAGTACATTATTACATCTTTTAAGCATGTAGTATGCATATTAATATAGTGCCTAATGTGGCATGCTCAGTTTTTGTGCCTTACTAAATAAGCAGAAATACATTAATTCTAGTGAACATTAGGTAGTAATTTTCCAGAGTTTTGTATAGAGTAGAAAATAGAGACATGACATTATAAAGTCCATTCGTTGTTAGGTTTTGTGGGTAAATGATAATTATTATCAAAAATTTAAGACACAGGAAAATTTTAAATGTAGTTCTACATGTACTTGTGTCAGTATATAGACACATTACATAGACCCAATCATTGGTTTACATTTTTGAGATACCAGCATTAAACATGAGTTATCTTTTAAGAGGCTGAATTTGAATTATATTATTCTGGTAGGATTTGTGCCAGCCTTTGGTTAATCATTATCTTGTTGATTATGTTTGGTTGAAGATGACTCATTTTTCAAGGAGCTTTATTGCAACATTACATATTTACTACAGGAAGCCTGGACGGAAATGGAGCATCAGGTCATCGGAGATTTTTTTCTCTAATCTTTATTGTACCAGGTGTTATCAAAGTTAATTATTTGTCAATAACTGAATTCTCTCTAGAGCCTAGTGTTTCATTAACCAAATGGTATAGGATTAGTTATTCCTTTTTCATGGCAAACAGGCATATGTTTGATGATTGTTTAAATGTTGATCATACTTCACATCATACTTTTGACTACATTTAGATAAAATATTTTATTTTCGTTGAGTATTATAATTGAGAGTTTTGAAATCATAGAGATTAGAGTTGATGAAGATGTGACTATATTTATATGCTGAGGGCAAATGACCAGTAGATTGGTCAGATGTGAGGGAAGGGGGCCATGTATGATGGACATAAGCTTTCCACAGATAATAGTAGGGGATGTACTATGGAGCACTAGGGGAAGGATTAGTTTTTAACCAAAGAGACAGCTGTTTCACTGAGTTGAGGGAAAAGGAGGTAAGGATACTAATTTGGGGAGGGGTATTTCTACCTGCAGTCTGCTCTTTTCTCTTTAAAAGAAGAGGTGAGGACACTTTCAGAGAGTACGTATGAGGTAGAAATGGTGGAGTTGAAAGCTGGAAGAGAGTTGTAAGAATTTGAGGTAGTTACTGAGGCTAATGGGAGTGGAGTTTACTTGAGAAATGTAGAGAGACTCAGATGAGTTTTGATGGCCGTGGATTTTGTGGTGTCCTCTGTGTTGTGTATCGCCCCCCACCACGCAGTACTCTGGTAAACGTGGGGGACAAAATTTGAGAAAGAAGGAGAATGGTGTGAGAAGAACCAGGGACCAAAAAATTAAAGGTATTGTAGTGAGAGTGATTGAAAGGCTATATCTTGGATGTCTAGGCGGGATAGGGAAAGAAGTGAAGCCAAAACAAGGCTGATAGGGAGAAAATGGAGGAGTGTAACACCAGAAGTTTCCGTGAAGCTAGAGTAAAGTGTGATGGGGGTGAAAAGTGTGAAAGAGCTGCAGGATAAGGATAAGAACTGGTGATTATAGGTCAAAGCCATGAATTTTAAGATTTCAGGTGAATAATTGTTCTGGGTGATAAGGTCTAGAGTGGTCATAGAGGTAGATTGTTCAGTTGAGTATTGGAGGTAAAGACCAGTGTAGTTGGATATCTCCTCACTCCTTAAGGAGGAGAGCAGCTAGGATGTTCACATGGATTTGGAAGTCAACAGGTTGATGATATCTGAAAAGACAAGTGAGGTAGTGAGACAGGCATTAAAACTTCTCTGTTAAGTTGGGGAGTGACTGGGAAGTCGGTTGATGATAATGATGAAGTTTAAGTAGAGCCTAATTACAAATTCGGGAGAAAGTAGACTTTTGGAGTAATCATCTGTGTGCCACAATAGGAAGAAGATAAGAAAATGCTGATATCTCCTGGTCTATTGTATGAGGTACAGAGAAAGATAGGTGGAATGAGGTTCTGTAAAGGGTCTAGGAAAGTTTATTCATGAAAGAAGGAGCATTGCAAATGACATAATGAAAAGCTTTGGAAAGGAAGGCGACCTATCAGGAGAGAGGATGGGTAGGAAAGAGAAGGAACCAAGCTTTACAGAAATTTGAGGTCTGTCATTTATTAGTCAGATGGTGAATGTGTTAGGGAAACGAAAGTGATTTATGTGTTATTGTGGAAGCATGGAAGGAGACCATTTGCCATGAGATGGTGATATGATAAATGGCACATCATTTATGCCAGTATCCGAAAACAATTTTGTATGGTATCATTCCTTAATGAGATGAACAATGGTTGCTTAAATAAGGTTGCTAAGATTTAGAATAGAAATACCAGTGCTCTGTACATTTGAGTAAGGAAGTAAGAATTTCAGTGGTAATTACTTAATGACCTTTGCTATATATACACATATGGCTACAGACAGCAACCTTTTGTGAATTCAGTGTAAATGCTTATGTGGATAAATATTTATTTGTGGTTGTCAAGCAAATTAGTTCATTTAACAAATATATATATTGAGTTCTTATTTGCTGGTCATTGGGATCAAAAGCTGTCTTTTGCTTGAACCCTCTCTAGTTGAAAAGATAGTTTCAGGGGGACTTCCCTGGTGGCCCACGGGTTAAGAATCCACCTGCCAATGCAGGGGACACGGGTTCGAGCCCTAGTCCGGGAAGATCCCACATGCCGCAGAGCAACTAAGCCCACACGCCACAACTACTGACCCTGTGCTCTAGAGCCCGTGAGCCACAACTGCTGAGCCTGTGTGCCACAACTACTGAAGCCCACGCGCCTAGAGCCCGTGCTCCGCAGCAAGAGAAGCCACTGCAATGAGAAGCCCGTGCACCACAACGAAGACCCAACACAGCCAAAAATAAATAAAAAAAAATAAATTAAAAAAAGATAGTTTCAGAAATTATGGCACTAACTCAGACTCAAAAACTTTCTTTGTAGAGACAGTAATCCTCAAGTTCAGCAGTTTAGCTCTAAACATCACAACAGTTCTGAATACCTAAAGGAATATCTAACTTTTGGGTAGGACTGTGATAAAACTTTACTTAAATGGGTGAGACTGTGATAAAACTTTACTTATAGTCACTGAATGTCATGTAATTTTCTTGGGTCCTTTAATACTGTTCTTTGAATTCATTTTTCAGGTGTTTAAAAATATGAAAAATCATTCTTGGTTAGCTGGTCCTACGAAAGCAGGTTGTGGGATCAGATTTGGCTTGTGGGCAGTAGTTTGTTGACCCCTGCAGAATGGCTTGATGTAATTGTTCTTTACCCTACCAAGGATAACCAAGGATAACAGAAACGGAGAATTCTTAACAGTTCTTTAGAATAAACTAGTATTGTTAGGTACAGTTACAAGTTAGAAGTGAATCTAGGTAAATGTTCTTTTGAGCAGATATTCATGAAATGCTAAGATTATGAAACTCTTTAGTATTTTATTTCTTATTACCATACCATATGCTTTTAGAAATCATAAATATTCAACTCTTAGTCACTCCTATTAAACTGCCAGTTCTATAACCATCAAAATATTTTGATTCTGGGCCTTTTCTTTTTGTAATTTGATTCTTCTGTTAAGGGAAAAGGGGTGTTGGAAATATAATGAAGGGTTCTCAAAAAAGATGGTTCGTGCAGAGTTTACAAAATTGGCATCTTAGATTACAATTTGTTATTAACCTTGTAGAATGAATTTAGTGTAAGATTGGTTTATGTGCAACAAAAAATACTTCCAGATGTGATCACTGGTATATGATTCTGAATTAAAATGCTTAATGAAACTTTTAGTGTTGACACATCGACACTGATAAAAATCTGTCCCTACGCATAGTGAAGTTTATCAGCAAAAGTTTACCTTTTTATATTTGGCAAGGAAAGGAGATATACAAAAATTAAATTAGTTTCAGTTTCACCGATAACAGTTATAGGTGTTGACGGTGTTAAATGGCCATTTATAAGGACTATATGGTTGGTGCTGAGTCAGCTTCCCTGGCCTGCCTAACCCACAATAAGGATTCAATATACGTGTCATACTAAATTCTGTGTCAGCAGGCACTCAAGTGGAGGAATCAAAAGATCTGTTAGTACAAAAGGAAAGGTTCTTTTAGGAATTGTTTAGTTGATTGAATCAGTCAGATTCTAGACAGAAATGGGGAAATTACTTGTATTAATAATACTATGTCAGAATCATTTAGTGGTTGGCTATTACATATAGTATGATATCCAATTTTCTTTGGGGTAGGATTCAAAGCGCTCCATAATTTGGCCCTAGCCTTTCTTTCCAGCCTTGATTTTCATTCTCTGGTGTTAACAAACTGTGTAGTCAATCTCTGTTACTCATTTGTCCACAAATACTCTCTCTGGAATTTTCTTCTTTTTTCTGCCTAGCCAGGTTTTGCTTAAACTTCAAGACCTGAATCCAGTCTCTTTTCTTTCAGTAGGACAACTTTATCCATCGTGATCTTTTTTTCCTCTAAATTTCTAGCACTTACTGCTTCTCTCACACATTTGACAGTTACTGCTTTGTGACATTTCTTATAAAAATATTATGTATGTGCTTTGTCATCCCAGCCAGATGGAAAACTCCTTGAGAACAGAGACCATATCTTGTACTTGTTTTGATGTATTTTAGACCTTGGGAGGAAAGTAAAAACTTCATGAATTCCATGTTTGTGGGTATGAAATTTTTTTTCTAAAGATTATTATTTCTCCTTTCTTTTTCTTCTTTAACTTTTATTTTGAAATAGTTTCAAATATATGGAAAAGTTACAAGAATAGTTCAAACAAATGAATGTTCTTCACTCCAATCCAAAATTACTAGCATTTTGCTGTGTATGCTTTATTGTTCTTTCTCTACATACATTTTTTTCCTACTGAGCCATTTGAGAATAAGTTGCAAATATTATGCCCCTTTATGCCTAAATATCACAGTGTACATTTCCTAAGAGTAAGGGCATTGTACAACCATAGTACAGTGATCAAAATCAGGAAATAAACATTTGTACAATACTAGTTTTAAATCTGTAGACATTATTTATATTTCACTGATTTGTTCCATGTAGCATTTTTTTTCCCTCTGTTCTAGTCCAGGATCATGCATTGCATTTAGTTTTTGTTTCTTTAGTCTTCTTGCTTTCTTTAATCTGGGACTGAACCATTCCTCAGTCTTTTTTTTTTCAATGAGATAAACATTTTTGAAGATTACCAGCCATTTATTTTGTAGGATGTCTCTCAATTTGGGTTTGTCTTATGTTTCATCATGATTAGATTTAGAATATGCGTTTTTGGCATACGTATACTCTATAAGTGATGTTGTGTCCTTGGAGTGCATCATATAAGGGGCACGTGATAGATGTTTTTTTCTGTTATTTGTGATGTTTTCTTTGAGCACTTGTTTAAAGTGGTTCTTTTTTTGCTTAACAGGACCTAAGTGCTCTCCTACAGTGGAGCTAGTTAATATAAGAAATAGTTGAGGGCATTACCTACATTAACTTGAGGGATATCAACTTCTGTTTAATTTGGTAAATAATAAAATTTGAATCATCACAGTGAATTTTAATAGTCACTAGTGAATTTGAATAGCACAGCGATCAAGAGAGGCCTGGGCATTTATCCAAACACATTCTAAAGATTACTGTAAAGCTGTAATAATCAAAAAAGTGTGGTGTTGGTAGTCGGATAAATAGGAAAAATATTTTGAAAACAGACTCAAACATATAAAGTATTTGGCATATGATGAAGGTTACATTTCAGATTAGTGGGGAAGAGGATGGATTCATTAATGAATTATATTTGGGAAAAATAATTAGAACCATTATGTATCTGTCACATTCAGTTGCAAAAACCCAGAGTCTTCTCTAGCTAGTTTGAGCAGAAAGGAATTTATTAAGTGGTACTAAATGGCTTCCAGAGTCATTAAGAGGACTGAAAAAAAACAGACTATAAGCTAAATCTCCAGGAATTTAAAAAAAAAAAAAAGACAAGCTTGAGTTCAGATTCTGGACCTACAGTGATTGCTTATGTAACCTTTAGCTTAACCTCTCTTTGCTTAATTTCTACACCTGTAATATGCAGAT
This sequence comes from Phocoena sinus, assembly GCF_008692025.1. Lineage (NCBI taxonomy): Eukaryota > Metazoa > Chordata > Mammalia > Artiodactyla > Phocoenidae > Phocoena > Phocoena sinus. The sequence continues at coordinate 34,503,898 of NC_045775.1, forward strand.
AATTTAAATACTTTTTGTAGGTCAAAAAAAAGTTGCATATTGACAGTTTCATATGGCTCTGTCTAATATTTCTGGATTTGTGAAGATTAAATGAGACAGTGCATGGAGGACTGAATAAATCGTCAATACACATGAGTAATGTAACTGTTGTTATTTTCAATATACTTCTATAAAAATACTATTAAAAGATGTCAACATGATTATTGATTACATTCTAAAACGAAGTCATTTTTGTATTGGATATATAGCACCTCTATCTGGTATTATCATTTATAGTTTTACATAAGTGATTTTCAAACATAACCAAAATTTTAATAAATATGTGTATAACTAAATATATGTGTATATATATACAGTCTCCAACTATATGGTAATATAATAATATCAGGTATAACTAATTTTCACATAAATAATTTTAAAAATACAACTAATACCTCAAGAGTGATTGAAAATGTCTTAAGGTAGTTTGCCTCTGCACTGAATGATCTTGGACTGTAGGCCTTTGATTTCTTGTGTCTTTTTAAAAATAGTTGTGTTCTTATTGGTGAGCTGTTCTTGCTTACCTTAGCAGCTTCACCTGAACCACTTTTTAATTTACTGCTTTTCATTTGCTGTGAGTTGGAAAACCAGATTACTTTGGTTTGTACACAGTTTTAATGAACTTAGTTAAGACGTAAATTATGAGGACCAGAGGAACCTTCCTGAAAATAAATGAAGTGGTTTTCAAACTTAGTATTTTAACTTCATGGTTTCAGTTTTAACTGTTTTAGGCTCCTTTTTTTGGTTACTTCCTGGTTCTTGGCTCAGTTCTGGTTGGTTGGAGCTGAAAAATAAATGACTTCTCTGTGAATTTGGCATAAAATGAAATGTTAATTCACCTTTGCTTTCCTGATGAGTCATTAATTTCCTGATTGTTCTTTATTTTAGACAGTCATATTTGATCTGCAGTTATATTTGTAGGACTTCTTCCCCTAACTTAAATGTTGCAATACAGGTTTGTAATGGGGAGTCCTCTGAAAATGGTAGTATTTGGAGATGAGCATGCTTATAGTATTGACACCTCCTGGAATCAGATGAGAATGAGTATTTGAGATCCTGCTTTGTGATGGCCACTCAGATTTTTGTCTCATCTCTTCTTCTTCACTGGACAGATACAAATTACATTTGTCTACCACGCTGGTTTTCAACCCCATTTGTGTATTTATTCCACTTGTTCTTCCCACTTACCCTGGAAGAGAAGTCATATTTTTATCTTTTGAGTAGAGAGGTTAGTGATTTAAGAATATTTGTTACACTCATAAGTATTCAGATTTTGAGGTGAACTTCCATTCTCATACCTGCTTTGAAGCTGAAGCAGTTTTGCCTCACATCATTTAGAACCAGAATTTTTTAAGGTACCAATTTTGTATATACGTTTATAATCAAATAACTAAGATAGACTTATATTTAAGATTTTGTGTTCGCAATGGTTAAATGTTGTTTTACAATATATATTTTTGGAAGCCTGTTTCCTTTCTCTTTTTTACCTTTTATTGTAAAACTAAAACAGGTACAGAAAGCCACACAAATGTATAGCTTAGTAAACTACAATACTATGAAGTGAACACCCTTGTAACCACAATTCAGAAGAAGAAATAGACCTTTGTCAGCCACTCCAGAAGCTCCTACATATGCCCCTTCCAATCACAGTGTCTTCTGTCCAAAATTACCTACCAGTCCTGGCTTTTGTAGTAATCACTTCATTTTTTCCATATGGTTTTTATCCCCTGTAAGTATCCATCACTGGGCACTAGAGTTTAGTCACACTTTTTTTTTTTTAAAGTACTTACAAATGCGTGTTTTTTTTAATCGGATTATAAAAAGAATGAGAAATTATAATAATAAAAAATAGCACTAATATTATCATAGTACTAAAAGCAGTTATTTGGAAACTCAAGGCTCCACATAACCAAAAATGCGATTTCAAAACATGAAGTAATTCTTTTAGACACTTATATTTTACCTTCTTTGTGTGTGTGTTTGTGTGTGTGTGTGTGTGTGTGTTTTCTTTTATACACAAGTACCACAAAGCAGAATAGTATTTTAACTTTACTTCACTCAACATGCATCTTTTTTTCCAGGAGAATATGTTATATTCCTTCGTACATTGAATAATATATCTACAGGGCTTTAACAGCTTATAAAGCAGATATTCGTGATCTGATTTAATCCTCACAACAGTCTCATGATGTCTGCATGTTCTTCTTTCCATTTTATGGGTAAGGAAGTGGTATAACTAGTAGGTGGTAGAGCCTTGATTGGACCTGGTGATTGAAAAGGCTTTCTTTCCTCCTAAGTGTTTTCTGAACTTCAGTCATCTGAGTACTACCTTCATAATTTTTCCCAGTCTCTTATAACTGGTACTGTTTTACTTAATCATTTTATGTGGCATGACCTTTTTTTTAAATAGACTATTTAGAACAGTTTTAAATTTACAGAAAAGTTGAGTAGATAGCACAGAGTTTCCACATTAACCCCTGCGTGCAGACACACACGCGCGCACACACACACACGCATGCACACACAAAGCTTCCTCTGTTATTAACATCTTACGTTAGTATGATACATTTGTTATAACTAACAAACCAATATTGATACATTATCATTAACCAAAGTCCATAGTTTATTCAGATTTCTTTAGTTTTTACCTGGTGTTCTTTTTCTGTTACAAGTTCCCACCAGTTGTCATTTCTGTTTAGCTCTTCTTGGCTGTGACAGTTTCTTAAATTTTCCTTGTTTCTAATGACCTTGACAATTTTGAGGAGTATTGGTTGAGTACAGCGTAGGATATCCCTCTACTAGAATTTGTCTCATATTCCTCATGATTAGACTGAGGTTATGGGTTTTGGGGGATGAAGACCACAGAGATAAAGTACCATTCTCATCACATCATATCAAGGTACATAGTAGCAACATAATTTATGACTTTTTTTAAAAAATTTATTTTTGGCTGCGTTGGGTCTTCCTTGCTGCGCACGGTCTTTCTCTAGTTGCGGCTAAGCGGGGGCTACTCTTCGTTGCTGTGCACAGGCTTCTCATTGCGTTGGCTTCTCTTGTAGCGGAGCACGGGCTCTAGGCGCCTGGGCTCAGTAGTTGTGGCTCGCGGGCTCTAGAGCGCAGGCTCAGTAGTTGCGGTGCACGGGTTTAGTTGCTCCGCAGCACATGGGGTCTTCCTGGACAAGGGCTCGAACTTGTGTCTCCCCTGCATTGGCAAGTGGATTCTTTTTTTTTTTTTTTGCGGTACGCGGGCCTCTCACTGCTGTGGCCTCTCCCGTTGCGGAGCACAGGCTCCGGACGCAAAGGCTCAGCAGCCATGGCTCACGGGCCCAGCCGCTCCGCGGCATGTGGGGTCCCGGACCAGGGCACGAACCTGCGTCCCCTGCATCGGCAGGCGGACTCTCAACCACTGCGCCACCAGGGAAGCCCGGCAAGTTAATTTTTAACCACTGTGCCACCAGAGAAGTCAGATTTATGACTCTTGATATTGACCTCTATTACTTGGCTAAGGTGTTTATCAGATTTCTCTGCTGTAAAGTTACTCCCGCCCTTTTTCCATAACTGTACTCTTTCGAAGGTACAACCCACACCTAAGGAATAGGGAGTTATGCTCTACCTCCTTGAAGGCAGTGTACCTTCTTAATTTGAAATTCTTCTACATGGGGTGTTTATCTCTTTTCCCCCATTAGTTGATTTTTTCATTTATTTCTATCAGTATGGACTCATGGATATTTTATACTTTGGGTTATAATCCCTTACTACTTCATTTGGTGCTTAGATTGTTCAGCCTTTTTTTTTTTTTTTTTGAGAACTTCATTACTTTCTAGCACTATAAATTGACTTAGTTTTTAGACAAGTTTATTTAAAAATGAAATTTTAGGGAATTCCTGACGGTCCAGTGATTAGGACTCCGCACTTTCACTGTCAAGGGCCCGGGTTTGATCGCTGGTTGGGGAACTAAAATCCCACAAGCTGTGCAGCTGGCCAAAAAAAATAAAATAAAATTTTGTATCACTCAAAATTATATCCATAAAAAATTATGGAAAATTCTCATGTTTATCTTAAAAATCAGTTATGTTTAAGTATTAGAGTGTTAGAGAGTTATTAAAAACTGAGACTTTCTTGAAGTAATCAGAAAGAAGAAGCCTGTGTAAACTTCTGTCTCATCTCTCATACACTTCACCGGAGCAGGCCACTTCCTGTGCAATTATAACTCTTTTTTTAGTATTTGCTTCAACATTTATTAAAATGCCTATAATGTGGTGGGTACGGTGGGAGATTTAAAAGTAGGAAATATGGTCTCCTATCGTGAAGGGGCTTGCAGTTGGATATGGTTGACAGTCTAAAAGCACAGTTGAGAAAAATCAGTTATATACTTCTGGGTAGAAAGTACTAAATGAGAGAGGTGAGGCTTATGAGAGTTTAGGAAAGCAAGGTTTCAATGTTGAATAGGATAAAAGGAGGAACTTACTGGAGGCGAGAAGGGAGTGGGTCCTGAAGGTAGGATATGGGAGATGGGCAGAGTTGTTTTAGACCAGAAAGTGAATTGAGTGAGCATTATTATCTGTAGAACGATGAAGAAATTGGCTTAGGTGGATGTATGCTGGATATATACTTGGGATATATACTGGAGTAGTTGAAAAGTATCTGAACCAATGGATTCCCTCTGTCTTTTGTAATGAAGTTTAAGGTCACTGCTTTAAAGTGTGACATGTCTAAAGGGGTCTGTTCTAATTATTAAAGGACTTGGATATTTAAAATCTGCAAATACAATGTTATTAGGGATATTGAAATCTATCCTTCCAGGAAGGTTATATACTTCCTGATTGAAATAATGGAATTTAAGTTGTATAACTTTGCTCCTGTTACTGCATAGTGTGTTGTCAATGTTCTGATTAGGGTAAGATTTACCCTTTGTCTGGTGGGTAATATAAACTTAGGCTGGTAGCAAACAGTAATATTTTCTTCCCAGACATGCAATAGCCCACTTAAAAATGGTATGTAAACATGTATGATGCCATTCTTTAGTCATCATGGTACTTGACTACTTTGGGCCATTTGATCATCTGTTAAGATTATAAAGTTTTTGTTGGTTTTAATTTCTTAATGAAAAATTTCTCATTTATTGCATTTTTTTTAACTTACAAAGTAGTATATGGTGTTTGAAATTTGAACTAGTGTGTATTTAAAGTCACTTTTAATAAATTACATATTAGACTTCCAGGTTTACTTTTCAGTATCCATTTAAAATTTTTATTTAACTGCTTCAGCATTTTAAAGAGAAGGAAGGGAAATATATTTTAAAAATTACTGCAGTAAATGTTTTTAGCTACATAAATTTTATCACAAGAAATCAGAATGTTTTTTTTTTTTTTGCGGTACGCGGGCCTCTCACTGTTGTGGCCTCTCCCGTGCGGAGCACAGGCTCTGGATGCGCAGACCCAGCAGCCATGGCTCACAGACCCAGCAGCCATGGCTCACAGGCCCAGCTGCTCTGCGGCATGTGGGATCTTCCCTGACCGGGGCATGAACCCATGTCCCCTGCATCGGCAGGCGGACTCTCAACCGCTGCACCACCAGGGAAGCCCAGAATGTTTTATAAATGTTTGAGACTATTTTGGGGGGTCATTTTTAGAAGCTTCCCTTCCCCAACAAGTCACTACTAAAATTCTATCTTAGTTTTCTTCTCATTAGAACTTTTTTCTATCCAATTAACAGATATATTGACATGACACTGACAGATACATTTACTATATGTATGTTATTTGGTACCATAGTAAGGCAGATTATTATCCCTTTCTTGCATTTCTGTATCTTCATAACATTTTCCAGTGTTCCTTCTGGGGCAGCATTGTACCACAGTACATTGATCAGGACTTGGGAATTAGGAAAGCATATCTGCAGATATTGTAAAAGCAGCTACTAGAGAAAGAGGATTTGACACTATTGTATAGTAGTAAAGCACTGGAATAAGAGTTTGGAGGCCTGTGTTCTAGTCCTGGTTCTGCTCTGTGTTATGTAAACTTGGAAGTCAATTTCTGCATTCTCATTTGGCTTATGTGATTTCCAAGCCACCTTCAATAATTATATCGTTTTACACCATGGTTCTGCAGATAAATTAGCATACAGTGTGAAGTATCAAGGGTAAAATGTTGGAATGAGGTATCACCTCACACCAGTCCGAATGGCCATCATCAAAAACTCTACAAACAATAAATGCTGGAGATGGCGTGGAGAAAAGGGAACCCTCTCGCACTGGTGGGAATGTAAACTGATACAGCCACTATGGAGAACAGTATGGAGGTTCCTTAAAAAACTAAAAATAGAACTACCATAGGACCCAGCAATCCCACTACTGGGCATATACCCTGAGAAAACCATAATTCAAAAAGAGTCATGTACCACAGTGTTCATTGCAGCTCTGTTTACAATAGCCAGGACATGGAAGCAACCTAAGTGTCCATTGACAGATGAATGGATAAAGATGTGGCACATATGTACAATGGAATATTACTCAGCCATAAAAAGAAATGAAATTGAGTTATTTGTAGTGAGATGGATGGACCTAGAGTCTGTCATACAGAGTGAAGTAAGTCAGAAAGAGAAAAACAAATACCATATGCTAACATATACATGGAATCTTAAAAAAAAAAAAAAGGTTATGAAGAACCTAGGGGCAGGATAGGAATAAAGACACATGTAGAGAATGGACTTTAATACACGGGGAGGGGGAAGGGTAAGCTGGGACAAAGTGAGAGAGTGGCATGGACTTATATATACTACCAAATGTAAAATAGAGAGCTAGTGGGAAGCAGCCACATAGCACAGGGAGATCAGCTCAGTGCTTTGTGACCACCTGGAGGGGTGGGATAGGGAGGGTGTGAGGGAGGCGCAAGAGGGAGGAGATATGGGGATATATGTATATGTATAGCTGATTCACTTTGTTATACAGCAGAAGCTAACACACCATTGTAAAGCAATTATACTCCAATAAAGATGTTTAAAAAAAAAAAGAGGATTAAAATGTTGGGAACTTCCCTGGTGGCAGTGGTTAAGAATCCACCTGCCAATGCAGGGGACATGGATACATGAGCCCTAGTCCAGGAAGATCCCACATGCCGCGGAGCAGCTAAGCCCCTGTGCCACAACTGCTGAAGCCTGTGCACCTAGAGCCTGTGCTCTGCAACAAGAAAAGCCACTGCAATGAGAAGCCCACACACCGCCACAAAGAGTAGCCCCCGCTCGCCACAACTAGAGAAAGCCCGCGCACAGCAACGAAGACCCAATGCAGCCAAAAATAAATAATAAATAGGAAAAAAGAATAAAGTGTTGGAGGGACTTCCCTGGTGGTCCAGTGGGTAAGACTCCATGCTCCTAATGCAGGGGGCCCGGGGAACTAGATCCTGCATGAATGCTGCAACTAAGAGTCCACATGCTGTAGCTAAGAAGCCCACATGCCACAACTAAAGATCCTGCACGCCACAACGAAGATCCCGTGTGCCGCCGCTAAGACCTGGTGCAGCCAAAATAAATAAATAAATGAAATAGAATAAGGTGTTGGAATACCTCTGCTTCAGGTGTAAAAAGATAAAAATCTTGTAGCTTTGCCCACCCTCCACCCAAGTAAGCTTTTTTTGTTTGTTTGTTTTTGTTTTTGTGGTACACGGGCCTCTCACTGTTGTGGCCTCTCCCATTGCGGAGCACAGGCTCCGGATGCGCAGGCTCAGCGGCCATGGCTCACGGGCTCAGCCGCTCCGCGGCATGTGGGATCTTCCCAGACTGGGGCACGAACCCATATCCCCTGCATCGGCAGGCGGACTCTCAACCACTGCGCCACCAGGGAAGCCCCCACCCAAGTAAGCTTTTAATTAACGTAAGCATACATACAAAAAAAGTACACAGATCATAATAACACAGAACATGGATCACAAAACATTACCAGAGTCTCAGAAGCCCCTTAGTAATTCCTGGTCACTCCTTTTCCTCCCCTGTCAAAAGATAACTGCTGTCTTGACTTCTAACATCGTAGATTAATTTTGGCTGTGTTTTGAAATCATTCAGTATGGCTTCTTGTGTCTGGCTGCTTCTTTCCCTCAGCGTTATATTTGTAAGATAAGTAGAGTTGTCGTTTGTTCACTTTCTTTTTTTAAATTTATGTTTAAAATTGAGGTATAGTTGATTTACAGTACTATATAACTTTTAGGTGTATAACAGTGCCTTGTTCATTTTCATTGCTATGTAGAGTTCTTAATATAAATATACATTGATTTATCCAGTCCTCTGTTGGACTAATCATAAAGGAAAAAAATAAATTGAACTACCTTAAAGTTAAGAACTTCTGATAGTTTTTTAATCTTCAGGGATTGAATCTTTCCAATTTATACTTTTATATACTGTTTAAATGAGACTTCAAGTTGCGAATGGGTTCTTCAACTTAAAGTAGCCTAATGTCTCCCTTTTTTGCTTTTTCCTAGCAGCCACTTGAATCTTGCTCTGCTGCCTTTACCGGAAGAAAGGAATAGTTTGATTATTGTTTTAATAGCATGAAAAAACTCTAGAAGCATACATATTAAAGAAATAAAAGATTAATAAGGGCAGTAATTTAATATCTTCTGAATTTTCACTTCTAGGACAGATATAAGAATTATAGTTTTAATTCCTATTTTATAACTATTTAGAAGGTACTTTTGTGTTTTCTTAAAACAAGTATAAAATTAAGGGTATTAATGACTATGTTATTTAGATGCATCAACTTATGGTTCTCTCACACAATTATAATTTATAAGCTGAGTGTGTAGACTTTTTATATTCATTCCATCAACATTTGTCAAGCACCTGTTACATGTATAGTCATAAACTTTTTTATTGCCTGTATCAAGTATTGTGTTAATTGGTGAATAACATATATGAGTTTGTGATCCCTAAATTTTTCTCAACAAGTCACTGAAAACCAAATTTCACTGGTAGAGGCTTAAGACATTTTATCGATGCAGTCAGTTCTCTATTAACTTTTTTTTTTTTACTTTTTATTTATTTTTGGTTGAGCTGGGTCTTCGTTGCTGCGTGGGCTTTCTTCTAGTTATGGTGAGTGGGGGCTCTTCTTCATTGCAGTGCACGGCCTTCTCATTGCAGTGGCTTCTCTTGTTGTGGAGCACGGGCTCTCTAGGCACATGGGCTTCAGTAGTTATGGCTCGTGGGCTCTAGAGCGCAGGCTCAGTAGTTGTGGCGCATGGGCCTAGTTGCTCTGCGACATGTGCGATCTTCCCGGACCAGGGATCAAACCCGTGTCCCCTGCATTGGCAGGCGGATTCTTAACTACTGAGCCACCAGGGAAGTCCCATCTATTTTTTTTTTTTTATAAGCAGGTTCTTATTAGTAATCTATTTTATACATATTGGTGTATATAAGTCAGTCCCAATCTCCCAATTCATCTCACCACCACCCACCCCCAGCCCCTGCCCCCCGCTTCCCCCTTGTTTGTTCTCTACAGGGTCCCATCTATTAACTCTTTATTAAGGTAGCAACTTGTATGAGAGTCTCAGAACACTGACAGTGTCAGTTGGTGGATTCAGTATGAACTTAAATAGCAAAAATTACATCTACCACATTTGCTCTTCTGTACATATCACCCAATATGTAAAAATTTAATGGTTTAAGAAATAGCCTGCTATTTGTTGCTTAGCTGAGTTTTTATTAGACAGTGAGTGGGGTGTTTATATTTGAATAGGCTAGGCAGTGATATTTCTAACTAACTAGCCCTTTTCCTTATTTTTTTATTCTCACTTGCTTGGCCTAGAGATTACAGGGTTCTTTTTTATTTTTCAGTACATTGAGAATGGATCATTTTATAAAAATGAAGGATTTGGACTAAATATTTACTGTGTAAGGTATCTTATTTATGTATTCTGGTTTTTAAAAAGCACCCCAAAACTTGGCAGCTTAGGGGCTTCCCTGGTGGCACAATGGTTAAGAGTCTGCCTGCCAATACAGGGAACACAGGTTCGAGCCCTGGTCTGGGAGGATCCCACATGCTGCTGTGCAGCTGAGCCCGTGCGCCACAGCTAGCTGAGCCCACGTGGCATAACTACTGAAACCCATGCGCCTAGAGCCCATGCTCTGCAACAAGAGAAGCCGCCGCCATGAGAAGCCCGTGCACCTCAACTAGAGAAAGCCCATGCGTAGCAACAAAGACCCAACACAGCCAAAAATAAATAAAATTAAAAAAAAAAAAAAACTTAGCTTAAAACAACAATCACGTTATTATATAATCATATTGTGGGTCAGAAATTTGGGCAGAGCTTAACTAGGCAGTTCTACATTAAGGTCACTCGGTGATATTTGACTAGAAGGTCAGACAGTTTCATGTCTGGTTCACGTCTGAATGGCTGGCAGACTGGGCTTAGATGAAACTGTCAAACGGAGTACATATATGTGGCCTCTCTGGCATGGTGTCTCAGACTAGTTAGACTTATTAAATGGCAGCTCAGTACTCCTGAAGAAAGAAACCAGAGTCTTAGAATATGCAAGGCTTATTAATATCTAGTCTTGAAAGTTATGCAACTTCTGTTAGTCAAAAAGTAAGTCACAGGGCCATCCCAGATTCCAAGAGGACTATGGAAGGGCATGAATACTGGAAGGCATGGTTTATTGGGGCTGTCACCTTTGGAGACTAGCTATACTACAGGATCTAAGGATCTATAACTCTGCATAGTATACATAGAAAACTTACTTTTTTTTTTGAGAGGATGGTGTTCAAATCCCATAGCCCAACTACCTTAATATTTTTATTTCCCTATAAAATCTTCCAGAGTACTCTGCAGTTTATATTTTCCCCTAGAAATGTATGTACCTCAGATATAATTTTTTTCTGTTTTATTATGAAAACTGTTTAATGTACAAAAAGATGAAGTAATTTACAGTGAACATCCATATAACCACCATTTAGATTCTGTAATTAACATTTTGCTATACTTGGTTTATCACGTGTCTGTCATCAGCCTGTCTTATTTTCTGATGACTTCAAGAGGTGCAGGTACTCAGATGTAGATATAAGGTACTTTTTCCTTCTGATCCTTTTACCTTGGAGGATAGTCAGAATATATAAAGAATCTCTAGTGCTATATGTTCTCTCTTTGAGAACTTACCTGTTAGGAACTTTTCAGCCTGCCTTATTCATTGCTTATCCAGCCTAACTTTGGTTTAGTTTTTGACAGCTCTTAAGCCTGAGAGTCTCACTAAGATCTTTGAGGGAAAAGAAGAAATCATTTTTTAAGTTATAAAAACAATTACCCACAATCCCAGCATAAGCACTACTCTCATTAAGTGTTCCTGTTCTTTTTCCATTTCTAGTATTTTTATAGTTATTTCTGGTGTGTTGCACAGTAGACCCTTGAACAACGTGGGGATTAGGGATGCCAACCCTCCATGGAGTCGAAAATCTGTTGATAACTTTACAGTCGGTCCTCTGTATCTTTGGTTCCTCTGTATCTGGGTTCCTCATACACAGATTACACCAACATTGCACTGTGTATTACTGTAGTAGGTATCTGTTGAAAAAAATCCGGGTGTAAGTGGACCCATGCTGTTCAAGGGTGAACAATATGTAGTTTTTAAATCTTTTTTTAAAAATATGGGAAGTTTTTAGATTATTGTATTATAGCCTGATAATTAATGAGTGTTTGATATTTCATTGGCTTGATCATTGTTATTAACCGTGCCACTTTTAGACAATCAAGTTGCTTTCCAATTGAGAAAAGCTATTGAACCCAATGAACTGTTACTACTTATTGTGTGAAATCGGTTATATACAAAGTTTATCCCACCCCGCTGACTTGCACAACCTTAAGGGTTGAAAATGATGAAATGGCAGAGAAACAGAAGTTAGAAGGAACAAAGATGAACTTCAGTTCTGATTGACTTTGTAACTGCATCAGGAGGAAATAAGGAAGTTAGAAAAAAAATTATACTTTCAACTTTGATGGAACATTTTTGTCAATTAAGAAATTTTCATGTTTACCAGTATTCTCAGTTAGGCTGAGTAAATTTCCTACTTAAAGTCTACCTTCAAGTTTAAGCATATTAGAAATCTTTGGTGTCAGAGTATAAGGACTAGATATGTATATTATATTTTCAGTGAATTTTATTCCTGTTGTGGAACTCCTCTGTGAACCCTGAGAAGCAGTAACCAGTTAACTACCACTTGCTAATGTACACTTTCATAAGTGGTGGTTTCAAAATTTTCTCCCAGCTTGAGCATAATTAGCTAATTAGAGATATTCAAACAAATTGAATTCCTTAATCTTAGGGATAACAGTCTTGTAGAAGATAATTTATGAGTTCTCCTACAATGATATAGGATTATACTTACCCATCAAAGCATTTAAATCTTGTTTTATTAAAAGATTTTTCAGAGAAAATAGTTCTTATTTGTCAAGAGTTATTCTTCCTAGAATTAACCTTTACCGGTAAAAAAAAAAATAATTCTTTTGTATCTAAGTCCTATGTTTTTTTTTTTTAATTTATTTTTAAAAATTATTTGTGTTGGGTGTTTGTTGCTGCGCATGGGCTTTCTCTAGTTGTGGAGAGCGGGGGCTACTCTTCGTTGCAGTGCGCGGGCTTCTCATTGCAGTGGCTTCTCTCGTGGAGCACGGGCTGTAGGCGCGTGGGCTTCTGTAGTTGCGGCACATGGGCTCAGTAGTTGTGGCTCATGGGCTCTAGAGCGCAGGCTCAGTAGTTGTGGTGCATGGGCTTAGTTGCTCCGTGGCATGTGGGATCTTCCCAGAGCAGGGCTCGAACCCGTGACCCCTGCATTGGCAGGCGGATTCTCAACCACTGCGCCACCAGGGAAGCCCCAGTCCTATGTTTTTCATGTTATATACTGAGTATACTTCATCCTGTTTGACCCTCTCTGGAAACAGATGATTACTGTTTTTCATATAGTAACTTTAGATACTTTAAACCTAACATTGTCTTTTAGGTTTCAGTGTGCTTGAATTAAGTTATTTACATAATACAGGCCTAAACAGAGCTTTCTGCCCATGAAAAAGATGCATCTCTTAAAATATGCTTCTGGACTACGTTTGGTCATGTTTGTGTGTGCATATATTCATTGTCTTAATGAGTAGTTATGTAATTTGAACTACACTGCTTGATTGCTGGGGCTTTTAGAACATATGCCCAAGTATCAGATCTATCAACAAATATTATAGCAGATTGCCTCACTAGAGAAAATGGTCTGGATTTGATCTGAATTTTGAATGTGTAGATTTACTTTGGGGAAGACATGGGGAATTTGATCTGGGTTCTGATCATCTCACTTTTGGAAAATTCCTAGAATGTAGGATTGATCCTGGGGTTAATTTATGTGTCTGAGTCAGGTCTGGGGTAATCCCGTAAGATTGCACCGTCCTCTACAAAGTGGGCTCTAGGACATCCCATGTGTTCTACACTTGAGAATTACTACTTGGATCTATTGTTTATATGTATCCTCCAGAGCCCATCTGAAGAGAATAGAGGGTAGAGGAAAGAAGAATTAAATTTGTCCCATCATATTTACTTTGATGTCAGCCTTTCATTCTTGGTTCCTACCTGGACCACACAATAAAATTCCGTACTAGGAATATATGGGTACTCCTTTCAATTTTGAGGGTGCTTTACTTTGACAATAAGAATATTTGGGCTTTGGGGATTTCAGCCAATAGTATGGTAGTGGCTTCTCCTTTGTTTTCTTCAAAATCAGTGAAAACTTTTAGTATAGGTATAATGCAGTTGCGTAGTTCATTATGCATTTTATTAAAATTTAACTGAGACACATTTGCCTTGTTCATCAGACACATTTGCCAGTTCATCATTTAAACAGTTATGACTCTTGGCAACGAGGAACTCACAGTGAATATAGAAACAAGTGAATTCTGAAGCCAGGAATAAGTTTAATTGTAGACCCTGAATTGATTAATTATTGCAGAAAGAGCATCAATTGAAGAAGAGCCCTGTTTCATAAGGAAATATCAGATGTCTTTGAAAAGGACTACCTCATAAATTTCCAAGTTATGCACATCTTTAGATTGCTTTAGTTTTTACATTGATTTTTCATTTTCTTTTCACAAATTAAAAAATGACAGATTGTGTTTAACTTAAGCTTTAAAAAGTTAAGTTTGTTGATACATTTGGTGGTTTGTTTTGGTGCGGGAGCATTTGAAACCATTTTGCAGCCATGAGTAGTAGCTTCTTTGAAATTTCTATGTTAAGAAGGGGCTAGGAGTGTCAATTTGTGAGTGTGTGTGATTTGTTTTTAAGCTACTTTTTAATAATAAGTGCATTATTTTCACTCATACTGTACGTTATAGATCATTCAAAGCAGCGAAGTTCTCCAAAAATGATCTTATTTATATATAATGCATACATAACATCTGTGATTTTAAAAATACCAATTGTCCATATCATATACATACTTTGTCAGTTGAAGAAAGTTACTCTTTGGGTAACTTTGATAGAGAGGCTAGTAATAAAGGTAAAGGGAAGGGGGAGGGTAAAGCCACCCATTAACTCCACCGCTGACGGTAATCTGCCCCTTTATTTAGGTTGCCACTGCCTTATTTAGATGACTGTTACCTCTAACCTGCATGGTTCTAGCAGCCTCTTATCTGTTGCCTAGTCTCATCTCTCTCAAACCTATCCTTTGCCTTTCATCCTCCATTTAGCTGCCAGGGGGATGAGCTACTTAAATTGTGATTTTGATCTGGCCACTCTCCTGCTGTCCTCCAAGACAGTGGTTTTAAGAGTGAGGTGTAAGATGGTTTCTTGGTGGTACAGGAAAAAATATTAGAATTTTTAAATTTACCTTTTAAACCTAAAATAAAGAAATTATGCCTTACCAATATTGAATAGAACAATTAACATGCTTCCTCATTCAGTCTGTCAGATAATCCTCTATCACATAAGCAGGAGTGGAAGTTCCGCACTGCACAGGGATTGACGGTTGGAGCTGTCGTTCATATACTGTCCATGTATTGCAGTATATTGCTATTTACCTGTACTTTATTAAGTGCATTTACTTGTCATATTATCTAAATCTCACAAAATAGATAAGTGATTTTAAAAGATTTCTTCGAAGAAACCATAGGTTTAAGATAATGTAAGTCAAGCACAGGAGAATAATAAGAAAATGGCACAGCTGATCCTTCTAGTCTTAGTTCAAGCTCTTTGTCAGCCACATTACAGTTTTAACACCAGTGATCTAATCAGGTCTGATAAATCTTGCCAAAGTCAGTATTATTGAGAATACTTGTTTGAACCCTAAGTGTATGTATTGTGCCTTAAAATGTTAACTAATGATTGAAAAACCAAAAAGTAGTGTGTCATGTCTTAATATTATTCATTGCTCCAGGTCTGCATAAAATTTAAATATTATATGCATCTTGGGGATTAAGTCCTATTGGGAGAATAAAGCAATGTATTGAAGTGTGTGAAAGTAGTAAAAAAAAAAATTGCAACCACAAGATTAAAATATTTGCTTCATTTGGAAGAAGTAAGTATGCTGTTTTCCAGCAAACACACAGAAACAATCTAATGAAAGTATGAAGCTATTAATACTAGCAAGACATTTAAGATATCATTATTTTATCTTTATTCCATAATTTTCATGTTTTTATTTTTTATATATGTTTTGTAGAGTTCATAACATATTACCACGGTAGTACTTGTATAAAAATATACGTATATTGGGGGTGTGAGCTCAATATTTAAAAACCTTTTTATTGCTGTATAACATATGTAATCATAATCCAGGTCACTAAAGAGAATATATCGAAAACCCTCAAAAGACCCACCCCCCTTCTTATGCTTCTACCAATTACTACCCCCTCTCACATCTCTAATAATAACTTCTGTCTTGATTTCTGACAATATGGTATAGTTTTGCACTTTAATGTAAGTGGAATCATAAAGCATATATATATACTTTTTAATTTAATTTTATTTTTGGCTGCGTTGGGTCTTTGTTGCTCTGTGCAGGCTTTCTCCAGTTGCGGCGAGCGGGGGCTACTCTTTCGTTGTGTGGCACAGGCTTCTCATTGGGGTGGCTTCTCTTGTTGTGGAGCACGGGTCCTAGGCTCACGGGCTTCAGTAGTTGTGGCACATGGACTCCAGTAGTTGTGGCTCACAGGCTCAGTAGCTGTGGCGCACGGGCTTAGTTGCTCCGCCGCATGTGGGATCTTCCCCGACCAGGGCTCGAACCCGTGTCCCCTGCATTGGTAGGCAGATTCTTAGCCACTGCGCCACCAGCAAAGCCCCAAAGCGTATATTCTTTTATGTCTGGCTTCCTTTGCCCAATATTATGTTTGTGAGATTCATTTGTGGTGGTCTATGTAGCTGTAGTTCATTCAGTATCATGGTTATATGGATATGCCACAGTTTGTCGATTCTAATATTGATGGATATTTAGTTTGTTCCCAGTGTCTATTATGAATAATGCTGCTCTGATTCCTGTATATATTTCTTGGTACACATGTGTACACATTTCTGTTGGGTATAATCATAGAACTGGAATTGTTGGGTCGTGGGATATGTTTTTATTCCACTTTAGTTGATCATGCCAAATAGTTTTCCATAGTGGTTATACCAGTACATAGTCCTACCAGCAGTTCCAAGAGTTCCTGTTGTTCCACATCTTCACCAGCACTAGATATTGTTAGCAC
This sequence comes from Phocoena sinus, assembly GCF_008692025.1. Classification (NCBI taxonomy): domain Eukaryota; kingdom Metazoa; phylum Chordata; class Mammalia; order Artiodactyla; family Phocoenidae; genus Phocoena; species Phocoena sinus. The sequence continues at coordinate 34,520,628 of NC_045775.1, forward strand.
AGGCTCCGGGCGCGCAGGCCCAGCAGCCATGGTCCACAGGCCCAGCCGCTCCACGGCATGTGGGATCCTCCCAGACCGGGGCACGAACCCACGCACCCTGCATCGGCAGGTGTACTCCCAACCACTGCACCACCAGGGAAGCCCCGGAAAATAACTTTTTTTCTGTCTCTCAGTCAGTTCCTTATTCACAATATCAAATCCTTTGAATACTACATGTTGGTGATTTTTAAAAAATATGCTCTATTGTGGGAAGCCTAGGAAGGTTTTTCTGAAAATGTGAGCATATTTATCCTCTCATAGAGCTCTGGTTGAGTAGCCTCATATTTTTCCTCAGATGCTATGTTTCTGTTCTTTGTTGTAGAACTTTATCATTTCTACCAGCTTGAGAACCCTCACTATAAATAAGCAAAGGTTTTATTCTCTGAAGCAAGAAGTACCATGAAATGCCAAATTCTCTAATTTGGGACTAAAAAAAAATTTAAAGTTACCTTCTTTATTTTCTCCTTATTCTTCTCTCTCTGTAGCCATGGAGTAATAGAGTCATAAAATTAATATGCCACCTACTTTGATTATGGAGAAGACATTTCTTAGTCTTATTAATAAAAATTACTTTGTCAATAAAACTGATTACTGTCATTTGAGAAGAGAGATACTTTTAAAATTATATATTTTTAAATTATAAATTTGCTCATTTTAACAAGTCAGACTTTGCACAAGATAACTCTTGCTAACAGTTTAGTTTGTATTCTTCTGCATCGGGGATTGACAAACTATGGCTCTTGCACCAAATCTGTTATTTTTGTATGTACATCATTGTGAGCCAGGAATATTTTTTGTATTTTTAAATGGTTGAAAAGATCAAAAGAATAATATTTCATGACACATGAAAGTTACATGAAATTCTAATTTCAATGTTCATAAATACAGTTTTATTGGAACATACTTCATTTGTAGAGATACTGTCTATGGCTGCTTTTGTTCTGCGACAGCAGAGTGCAGTGATTGGAATAGAGATCTTTGACCTTCAAAGCCTAAAGTATTTACCTTCTGGTCCTTTACAGAAAAAGTTAGCTGACCCCTGTAATACATAAACAGGTTTTGTCATTTGTTTTTTTCAAAAGCAGGGCATAAAATACAGTGTGTGTGCAATGGATATGCATTATACTTATTGGTAACTAACTTTTTCCGCGTATCCACTGCTGATCGATAGCTGTCCATACTACACTGATATATAGTGCACAGCATTCCATATTTAGATACCATATTTCATTCACCTGATCTCATTTAGGTAGACCTTTAGGTCTGTTTATACATACTATATACATTGTTGCATCAGAGTATGCATGTGTAATTCTGATTATTTAATTTAAGTAGCTATTACTAGATTACTTTTCAAAAAATTCATAGCAGTTCACAAGTGCACCAGTACAACTGCCTGTGTCCTAACACTCTGGCTACTATTTGTTGTCATTTAAAAAAAAAATTGCCCCTAAGATCAGTAAAAATTATTTTAGTTTTCAATCTCCTGCTGACTAAAGAAGCTAAGCCATTTACACTTATAAAGACATGCTTTAAAGGAGCTGAAGTTTCATCATCTCAACATTTCATTTTTCTTTCTGTTTTTGAAGAGATCTTAAATGTCAGCAGCCACAAATTACAATTTTTACTCTAGCCAGTCATCTTTCCTCTCCTTGCTTACAAGAAGTCTGTCCCTATTACAAGAGTACCATTTGAGAGGTTTTGACCTACGTAGCCCAGATCTCTCTCAGTATATGAAAAACATCCTCACTAAAACACATCTAGATACAGTGAGTAATATCTTTGTTTACAGAGGCCATTAAATTTTTGTTAATCTTTGGACAATTTAGTAAATAGAGACAATAGTCTTCTAAGCAATGCTGGCTGTAAGCTACATTATGAAAAAATTGAAGTGCTTACAACTCCAGCTTCTCTTTTTCCCCTCATTTGTACCCTTATTTAGGTGATTCCTGTACCCTTTTTGCATACTCAGTAATGCCTCAGTGTGCTCTTCTGCCAGTCATTTATACTTTTGGGAAAATGTCAACTCTACTTATACCTTCTAAGGGAATTTACAATTTAAATTATGAAATGAAAGTTTTTGTTGCTTATTGAATGAAGGGTTTGTTGTTGGTTTGGTAATAGCTTTTTTGCACTATAATTCATATACCACACATTTCAACTATACAACACTGTGGTTTTTAGTATATTCCCAGGGTTGTACAACCTTCATTACAATCAATTTTAGACCATTTCCATCACCACAGGAAGAAATTCTTTGTTTTTCAGCCATCACTCCCCATTTCCCCCATCTCCTATAATCTATAGGCAACCACGAGTCTACTTTCTGTTACACATTTGCCTGTTCTGGACATTTTATATAAATGGAATCATACAATATGTGACTGTCTTCTTTAACTTAGCATGTTTTCAGGATTCATCTGTGTTACAGCATATATCAGTATTTCATTCCTTTTCATGGCTGAAAATAAATAATATTCCATTGTATGGTTATACCACATGAGTGAATATCCATTCATCATTCAGTGGACATTTGGGTTATTTTTACCTTTTGGCTCTTACGAGTAATGCTGCTATGAACATTCATGTGCAAGTTTTCGTGTGGACATATCTTTTTGTTTTTCTTGGGTATATATCTAGGAGGGAATTGCTGGGTCATATGGTAACTCTATGTTTAACTTTCTGAGGAGCTGCCAGACTGTTTTCCAAAGTGGTTGCACCATTTACATTCCGCACAGCAGTGTGCGAGGGTTCAGCTTCTCCACAGCCTCACCAACACTAATTGTCATTTTGACTGCACCCGTCCTGGTGGGTGTGAAGTGATACCACACTGTGATTGTTTTGTGTGTGGTGTAATATTTTTGTGTGGTGTGATTTTTTTTATTATTGTGATAAAATATACATAACATAAAATTTACTATTTTAGCCATTTTTAGGTATATAATTCACAGTGTTGTGTAACCATCACCACTGTCCATTTTCATAACATTTTTTGTCATTCTAAACAGAAACTTCATACTCATTGAATAATATTTCAACATTCCCCTCTTTTCCCAGCCCTGGTAACCTCTGTTCTACTTTCTGTCTCTATGAATTTGCCTCTTGTAGATACCTCACTTAAATGTAATCATACAGTAGGTGTCCTCTTGTGTCCGACTTATTTTATTTAGCATAATAATTACAAGCCATGTTGTAGCTCGTGTCAATTTTATTCCTTTTTAAGGTCAAATAATATTCCATTGTATGTATATACCACATTTTGTTTATTCATCTGTGGGTAGTCATTTGGGTGGTTTCACCTTTTGGCTATTGTGAATAATCTGGTATGAACATTGGTGCACACGTATCTGTTTGAGTCCCTGCTTTCAATTCTTTTGGGTATATATCCCTAGAAGTGGAATTGCTGGATCTATGTTTAACTTTTTGAGGAACTGCTGGGGTGTTTTGAACAGCAGTTACATGATTTTACATTCCCACCAGAAGTGCACAGAGTTTTAATTTCTCCACATTCTTTCATGTACTTATTGGCAATTTATATATCTTCTTTGGAGAAATGTCTATTCAAGGCCATGGCCTATTTTTGAGAGTGGGGTTGCTGGCTTGTAGAGAAAGTGTACCTTCAAATTCAGTAAATCTTGCTCCCAAGTAGTTTATTAATGTACACTTTCCTTCAAAATGTATAAAAGTTCTGATGCCAACATTTGGTGTGGCCAGAATTTACAGTTTTTGTTTATTTAATGGATATGAAATAGTAGCTTGTGATTTTAATTTGTATGTCCCTAATTAGCAGTGAGGTTGATCCATCTTCCCTACAAACAGAAGTTTGCCTATTCATATCTTTGTCACATTTTTTCTCTTAGGTTGTCTTTTCTTATTGATCTATAGGCAATATTTACATATTTCTTATATGCATTATAATGTCTGTTTAAAATTTTTGCCTTTAAATTTTTTACTTTTTGAAGTGGGAAGAACTGAATTTGAATTTGTGTCCTTGGGTTTAATATGGTGCCTGACAAATTAGTCACTCAGTAAAATGTAGAATGAATAAATATTTTGTGGAAATATAAAAATTTGTTTTATTTTATTATTTTAATTATTTTTAATTTATTTATTTTTGGCTGTGTTGGGTCCTTGTTGCTGTGCGCAGGCTTTCTCTAGTTCCGGCGAGCGGGGGCTACTCTTCGTTGTGGTGCGCGGGCTTCTCATTGCGGTGGCTTCTCTTGTTGCGGAGCACGGGCAGGCTTCACTAGTTGTGGCACAAGGGCTCAGTAGTTGTGGCTCACGGGCTCGAGAGCACAGGCTCAGTAGTTGTGACGCACAGGCTTAGTTGCTCTGCAGCATGTGGGATCTTCCCGGACCAGGGCTCGAACCCGTGTCCCCTGCATTGGCAGGCTGCTTCCCAACCACTGCACCAGCAGGGAAGCCCCTGTTTTATTTTTAAAGAAATAATGCTACCTAAATTAAGTGACAAATGAGTGCTAATGATTTGCACCGCCATGTGTAAACTGTACCTTTATGGTTATCTAATAGTGTATTGGGTCTCCCATTGTTTGAGTGCCCTAGGTACATTTATTTGCAAGTGGATTAGAAGGAGAGTTCTTGTCAGTTTGGGCTTGGTCTGAAAGTCTTTTAAAGAAGAGTTAATCTGTTAGATCTTCCAGATACACTTAAATTCTGAGTAAAGATGCACATACTGCAGATAATTCTCAGGCCTGTGATGGATGGCAGTTGTATAAAAATACAGTTTTGATTGCAGTAGCAGGATCCCACACAATTTCTCTGAGGTTCAGCAAAGGGAATCCCCTCAGAAAGCAGGATTTTCTTGGGCCTTGTACTGTACTTGTTTAATCCTGTCTTTTTCCACTTTTAGTTTTATATACTATGTAAAATGGTGTCCCTTCTCCTTTTCAGTTTTAAAGAATTACATCCTACCTGCTTTCAAAATTGATATGGGCCTGTTAAGGCTATTCCTTTGACTACCTCTCCCCAACAAAGAAAAACCCTAAACGTGCTCATGGTCAAAGAATTCAATTTTGTGTGACAAACTGCAATACATATGCCCTTCAATTACATAGTTTTAGGAATGAAATTGATGAGTTTTGTAGATACAACTGGTGGTTGTTAATTGATATGTTTCCTCTGGGTCTCTTCCTCTCCCTTCCTCCTCCTCCTCCTCTTTTTTAATTTTTATTTTTTTTTAAGTAGGTAAAAGTACCATGTACTCAGAGTTTATCATTTAATATTTGATATTCAGTACTAATAATCATATCATTTGGGTTATGTCTGTAATCTTATTATTTAGAAGTTAACATTTTTGCCTTATGTTTAATAGGCTTACATAGTAAGCTCTCCAGTTGCATTGCTTTTTAAAAAATTCTCATTGGGGGCTTCCCTGTTGGTGCAGTGGTTGGGAGTCCGCCTGCCGATGTAGGGGATGTGGGTTCGAGCCCCGGTCTGGGAAGATCCCACATGCCGCGGAGCAGCTGGACCCGTGAGCCATGGCCGCTGAGCCTGCGCGTCCGGAGCCTGTGCTCCGCAACGGGAGAGGCCACTACAGTGAGAGGCCCACGTACTGCAAAAAAAAAAAAAAATTCTCATTGGTATTTTTCTTTTAACAGAAAAATAACTTGTTCCAGAGACCAGACCTTCTCCACCATTAAAAATTTTGGCTAACTTCCTTTTTCGGGTCCCACTATTTTCTGTATATGTTTATCAGGACAACTGTTGTATTATACTCTATTGTATTTATTTGTTTACAGTTTCTCTCTCCCCCACTCATCCATGCCTCTTAGGTTTGGAGACCATCTTATTCAAACTCTTAACAATGAATGGCATATAATTACAAATTCACTGAATGTTAAAAGTGATTATCAAATAAATAACACATATTTTTGTGTTGTATTTAATCTTTTCTGCTAATTCCAATTTAGTCTTTTTAACTTCCTGATGATGAAATGGAATTTAGTGAATAAATAATTAGTAAAATAATGTAACATCTCTTTCTGCTGATGTTTGAGAGTGTTTCAGGAAATCTTTGACCTATTTGGGTACCTGACCACACAAATCTTACTAATCATTAAGAATTAAGGCAATCTAGGTGTGGGTTTACCAGGCCTTTATTTTAGAATCTTAATAATTATTTTAGTTCTTACTTTCATTTTTTTAAAATGTGCTTTGGTGATTTATCTATTAAATTTTCTATAATTTTATATGTTAGGTGCTCTTAGCCTCATTTTAAAGATGAAGAAACTGGGGCATGGAGAAGTTTAAAAATTTGCCCAGGGTTATACATTTATTTTTATTATTATTATTATTATTTATTTATTTATTTATTTTGGCTGTGTTGGGTCTTCATTGCTGCACACAGGCTTTCTCTAGTTGTGGCGAACAGGGGCTACTCTTCATTGTGGTGCATGGGCTTCTCATTGCGGTGGCTTCTCGTTGCGGAGCATGGGCTCTAGGCATGCAGGCTTCAGTAGTTGTGGCACGTGGGCTCCGGTAGTTGTGGCTCTCAGGCTCTAGAGCTCAGGCTCAGTAGTTGTGGCGCACAGGCCTAGTTGCTTCGCAGCATGTGGGATCTTCCCGGATCAGGGCTCAAACCCATGTCCCCTGCATTGGCAGGTGGATTCTTAACCACTGTGCCACCTGGGAAGCCCCCAGGTTATACATTTAGTAAATGGCAAGGCCAGTTTTTGAATTCATAGAATCTAAACCCAGCATTTTATTCTTAACCAGTGTATGCAAATTAAATAAGTTTTCAGTTACACATGAACTTTGTGTTCCAGGAACAGTTTTTTTTAACAAAAACTAATATGGTAGAATAGTTTTCTTAAAAGCAAGACATGCTATATTTTCTACCAAGGCCAGTGATTTACCAGGAGTGTGTGTGTGTGTCTGTGTGTGTGTGCGTGCGCTCGAGAGAGAGAAAATGTGAGTAAATTTAGGACTAAATACCTGGAGAAAGCTATGAGTTTGTGAGAGGAGTTAAGGAGGGGAATAAAGTGGGTTTTTTTAAAGAGAAATATAAGCATTTGAGCTCATTTACTTATGAAAATAAGAAAAAGAAACATCTAGTGGTGAAATAAAGTCTGGGTTGAGGCACAGTACTGCAAAAATATCCAACCTTTTGATTAGGCTAAATCTCTAAAACTGTGACAGCAGTAACAAAAATGTACTTCATTTTAGGCATGTTGTGGCAGAGAGAGGAGGAGGAGGGGGAGGAAAGGCAGCGAGATAGGTAGGTAGGTAGGTAGGTAGATGGTCTCAAAGTCCAGTTACAAAAGAGGAAAGGGGGATATTCAGAAAAAGAAGCTGAAAAAGGAAGAAGTATTTAAGGTAATGAAGAAAATAGGAGAGAGATACCTATCTTTTCTATCATGTAGTCATTGGCTGAAATTGTTTCTTCTAGATCCTCCTCCCAGTTCAGTGAAACTTCTCATGTGGGGGGTTTTGTTCTTCTAAAGCATCCTCCGTCTTCTGCATGTCACTAAGGTAATAGGGGTTTCTATCTCATCCTTTGTTTTATCCTGTCTTTGCCGCTGGTTCTAAAGTACAGCCACGATAAATCAACCACTATTTGAAGAGTTACTGCTACATGTGGTACTTCCAGGTGTAGAGGAAAACAAAAAAGAAATAGCTTCTTCTCTAGAGGACTTTACAATCTAATTAGGGATTTAAAATGTAACTTTGTTAAAAGATGATTATAATATCCTGCATTGTGATGAGTCAGATGGTATAAACAATTCCACACTTAGCCACTCAGCTTAAGCTTTAACCAGCTCGGCTTAGCAGGTGACCTTGTCTCCTGCTTCACAAGATAAAAAATTTAGGTATAAAAACAAATATGTGGGGCTTCCCTGGTGGCGCAGTGGTTGAGAGTCTGCCTGCCGATGCAGGGAACACGGCTTCGTGCCCCGGTCCGGGAAGATCCCCCATGCTGCGGAGCGCCTAGGCCCGTGAGCCATGGCCACTGAGCCTGCGCGTCCGGAGCCTGTGCTCCGCAACGGGAGAGGCCACAACAGTGAGAGGCCCGCGTACCGCAAAAAAAAAAAAAAGAACAAATATGTGGGCCTGCTCTCATATTCTCCCCTTCATTCTTAAATAAAACAGTGTCCTTTTTTTTGTATTTTTTTAAACATCTTTATTAGGGTATAATTGTTTTACAATGGTGTGTTAGTTTCCCCTTTATAACAAAGTGAATCAGTTATACTTATGTCCCCATATCTCTTCCTCCTTGCGTCTCCCTCCCTTCCACCTTCCCTATCTCACCCCTCTACGTGGTCACAAAGCACCGAGCTGATCTCCCTGTGCTATGTGGCTGCTTCCCACTAGCTATTTTACATTTCGTAGTGTGTATTTGTCCATGCCACTCTCTCACTTTGTTCCAGCTTACCCTAGCCCCTCCACGTATCCTCAAGTCCATTCTCTGTGTCTTTATTCCCGTCTTGGCCCTAGGTCCTTCTGAATTTTTAAAAATTTTTATTCCATATATGTGTGTTAGCATACGGTATTTTTCTCTTTCTGACTTACTTCACTCTGTATGACAGACTCTAGGTCCATCCACCTCACTACAAATAACTCAATTTCATTTCTTTTTATGGCTGAGTAATATTCCGTTGTATATATGTGCCACATCTTCTTTATCCATTCATCTGTTGATGGACACTTAGGATGCTTCCATGTCCTGGCTATTGTAAATAGAGCTGCAATGAACATTTTGGTACATGACTCTTTTTGAATTATGGTTTTCTCAGGGTATATGCCCAGTAGTGGGATTGCTGGGTCCTATGGTAGTTCTATTTGTAGTTTTTTAAGGAACCTCCATACTGTTCTCCATAGTGGCTGTATTAATTTACATTCCCACCAACAGTGCAAGAGGGTTCCCTTTTCTCCACACTCTCTCCAGCATTTATTGTTTGTAGATTTTTTGATGATGGCCATTCTGACCAGTGTGAGCTGATACCTCATCGTAGTTTTGATGTGCATTTCTCTAATGATTAATGATGTTGAGCATCCTTTCATGTGTTTGTTGGTGATCTGCATATCTTCTTTGGAGAAATATCTATTTAGTTCTTCTACCCATTTTTGGATTGGGTTTTTGTTGTTTTGTTATTGATCTGCATGAGCTGCTTATAAATTTTGGAGATTAATCCTTTGTCAGTTGCTTCATTTGCAAATATTTTCTCCCATTCTGAGGGTTGTCTTTTCATCTTGTTTATGGTTTCCTTTGCTGTGCAAAAGCTTTTAAGTTTCATTAGGTCCCATTTGTTTATTTTTGTTTTTATTTCCATTTCTTTAGGAGGTGGGTCAAAAAAAGGATCTTGCTGTGATTTATGTCATAGAGTGCTCTGCCTATGTTTTCCTCTAAGAGTTTGATAGTGTCTGGCCTTACATTTAAGTTTTAATCCATTTTGAGTTTATTTTTGTGTGTGGTGTTAGAGAGTGTTCTAATTTCATTCTTTTACATGTAGCTGTCCAGTTTTCCCAGCACCAATTATTGAAGAAGCTGTCTTTTCTCCACTGTATATTCTTGCCTCCTTTATCAAAGATAAGGTGACCATAGGTGCGTGGGTTTATCTCTGGGCTTTCTATCCTGTTCCAGTGATCTATATTTCTGTTTTTGTGCCATTACCATACTGTCTTGATTACTGTAGCTTTGTAGTATAGTCTGAAGTCAGGGAGCCTAATTCCTACAGCTCCGTTTTTCTTTCTCAAGATTGCTTTGGCTATTCGGGGTCTTTTGTGTTTCCATACAAATTGTGCAATTTTTTGTTCTAGTTCTGTGAAAAATGCCAGTGGTAGTTTGATAGGGATTTCATTGAATCTGTAGATTGCTTTGGGTAGCATAGTCATTTTCACAATGTTGATTCTTCCCATCCAAGAACATGGTATATCTCTCCATCTATTTGGTCATCTTTAATTTCTTTCATCAGTGTCTTATAATTTTCTGCATACAGGTCTTTTGTCTCCTTAGGTAGGTTTATTCCTAGATATTTTATTCTTTTTGTTGCAATGGTAAATGGGAGTGTTTTCTTAATTTTTCTTTCAGATTTTTCATCATTGGTGTATAAGAATGCAAGAGATTTCTGTGCATTAATTTTATATCCTGCTACTTCACTAAATTCATTGATTAGCTCTAGTAGTTTTCTGGTAGCATCTTTAGGATTCTCTGTGTACAGTATCATGTCATCTGCAGTGACAGCTTTACTTCTTCTTTTCTGATTTGGATTCCTTTTATTTCTTGTTCTTCTCTGATTGCTGTGGCTAAAACTTCCAAAACTATGTTGAATAATAGTGGTGAGAGTGGGCAACCTTGTCTTGTTCCTGATCTTAGTGGAAATGGTTTCAGTTTTTCACCATTGAGGACAAGGTTGGCTGTCCCTTCTTGAGGCTCGTCCTTTGGTCTGTGTTTTTTACTGTAGTCCTTCACATCGTCTCTAACACAGGAGCTTTGCTGCGTGCCCTCTTGTGTTAGTACAGCTCACTTTCTCATCGGTTCCTTCCCCAAACCCTGTAAATGTTGAACAAAAGCCCCTTCAACAACCTTGCACAACTCATTCCCCACCTCATTCCATTTTCCCCCTTTCCATCTTCAACCAGATTCCTTAAAAAGACTTCTTTACCTCCAAGTCACAATTCACTGAAACTTCTCTGGTAAAGGTCTCATAATAATTGCCAAATCCAGTGGACCATTTTCAGTCCTTGTCTTTTGATGTCCTTTCAGTCTTTGAAATTATTATTCTTTTCCTGAATCTATTATTACCTTTCTGACAGTTTTTATTCTGTGTTATTTGCACGTTCCTTTCCTTCTGGCGGCCCTAAAAATAACCTTGGCCCTATTCTCTTCTCACTCCCAGTCAATTCTAGTGACTCTAGCTATCATTTATATCCCAGTACAGTTTTCAAAAGTACGTCTCTAGTTTAGGCCTTTGTCTTAAGCCCAAGACCTAGTTATACTTTTGTTGCAGTGACCTCAAACTCAGCAGGTCCAAAAGTGCTCATCATTCTACTTCCTCATTCCCCCCAACCTTGTTTCTTTTCCTTTATTCCTAGCTCAGTGAATGTTATCTAACCATTTGCTCACTATTCCAAATAGAACAAGGAGACCCTTCCCTACTTTTCATCCCCTCATCCAGTCAGTGACCATATTCCATCAATCCTGCATCTTGAGTAGCATCTCTTAAGTGCGTCCTTTAATTTCTAATTTCTAGTAGGTAAAATTCCTTTTAATTCACCTCAGCATCTCGAAGAGATTCTGTACATCATAGTACTCAAATACTTGAATGTATGAGTAAGTGTTTTGGAAAGATTGACTGTAATAGTAAAGAGAGAAGATGATTCTTGAGCAAAGAAAAACTAAGCTGAGATTAGGAACCACATACTTTCTGGCCTGACATCAAATTTTGATTTGAGAAGAAAGGAATGCCCAAGGTATATAATCTACAAATTAGTAGCAGTTTACAAATGGGAGGTGGTAAAAAGAAGCCCATGTACTGTAGTGTATGTATAAGGGGAGCCTTTTTGTTACGTACTAATTACAAAGCACTAGGTTGCAGAACTTCTTGACAGTCCTTCTCTAACCTTAGGAGTCTGTGAGCAGTCATTTAATTGGGCTGCATTTGTTGTAAATAAGAGTAGTTGAGACCTAAATTATAAAACTATCGTCTTACATTTGTCTGTTGACTGAAGAGAAACAATAAAGTACAATCTGCTTCAGAGCTTCTCACCAATCAATAGCAAGAATTTGAACTCCGTCCTAGTCTGTGCCTGGCATTACATTTCCTTTGTATCATTATATTTCCCATTCTGTCTGCTTTTATTCATCCTACTTGGTATCCCCTATTTGTTTCAGACACATTACACACACCCCAGCCCATTTAATTCCTATTAATCTTCCAAGTAGCTCCTGTATTTTGATGAATCTGTACCAGGTATTAATCTATAGAGAAGAACTTTCCCAAGTCTCACTTTAGGAAACACTCTTGATGGTTCCCACTTTCTTCTGTAAATATTAATCTAGGTCATTTTGCTTCATTCCTCTGTCTTTTATCAGCTTTGCTTTTAGTTTATCCTCATCTCAATCTTTGTAGCATAGCTCTTAATGTTTGGTTTAGGTTTTATCCATTTCACAGTATTGTGTGTGTGTGTGTGTGTGTGTGTGTGTGTGTGTGTGTGTGTTTATAGTAGTCCAGTTGTTTCTGTTTTACTTTGGTTTGGTTTAAATTTGCTTTTCTTAATTATAAATATAAAGCTTAAAAGCAACAAACTGAAGAGATGATCTGTCAGTAGCTTTGTTTTGACACTTATCTCCATGAATTTGTTCTTTAATTAGCTTTAGAAGTAGTTATCAAAAGAATAAATACACGTTTCATTCATTAACTTTCACCTGCTTTTACATGGTTTTATAAGAGAGACTAAAGATATTTATAATTTCAGTTCCCTTATTCTTTTACATTATTGTAAGCATATGTGATTTGATATCAGAATTTCTGACCAGATGTAAATCATTATAGGTTACTACTAATACAGTTGTATTATTTTAAAATAATTTGGAAAATTAGTGAATTAAGAAAAGGGACTATTCTCATTGTTAATTGTATTCATTATCTTATTCTAGTGAAATGGTTGTAATAAATCAGCCATGTTACACTTAGGTTTTAAAAATTAATGAAAAGTGATCATTCTTTTAGTTTCTTTACAGTTCATGTGGATTTCATTTTATATTAAACAAAAGCAAAAGGAAAAAGGAAATGTGACTTGCCACTTTGCACACACATTGTTTATTTAATTTCCTAGTAGAGAAAAATACTCATTTGGGGGGCTTTAACTCTGTTATTTATAGAAACTATTTAATATGTTTTAGTTTCAGAAGGCAAAAACTGGGTTTTGCATTTGAAGCAGTTGTACCTTACTCTTAACCAATTGAAAGAAGATCAGAAAAGTAGTGCCTGAGGACAACCAAATAATTGTAGTGAATATTCATTTGGTGCATTAAAAATGTGTTTCTGCCTGTGCCTGGAATTTAGCCACTCCCCAAAGCAGCCCAAGTTTTTTTTTTCTGTATCTTTACCCTCCTTTTGCCTGCGTGCTCTGTTTCCTCTCTCTCCTTCAGTTTCTTTGTCTCTCTTTATAAATAAGTAGAAAACTTTTCTTTAGATCAGAGAGCAAAGGGGCCGGAGAAAAAACTTCTATCTTAAGAAGTTTTTATTTGTGCCAACATAGAAGTGCTTGGTGGTAGGCCATCTGGATCGGGAGGATTTCCTCAGAATGTAAAGTATGTCGTGAGATTTAGGGAGCTGGGATTTGCTCTGGAACTATCTGGGAAGGCAGCAGGAAACGTAGACAGAACTGGTTTATACTGCTTGTAACGTAGGTGGCAAGAATGGAAGACCGCTTGCCTGGTCTCGCTTCAGTGTGTGCTTCCTCTACATTTAGGAGCTTCTGCACTGGTAACGTATCTTTCCTTTCCTGGGGATTCAGACTTGTGTCACAAACTTTACTACTCGTGACAAAAGAAATCTGAGGATGTGGGAATGCATCTAGGTCTCTTCCGTGCCTCCCCTCCTCCTTCCTTTAAATGTATGTGTCAATAATGGCATAAATATTTGCCTACCTACTTTTATAAAGTACTTAAGACTGTACCCCCTTTATAAGCAAATATATCCTGTTGTAAGGGCAGAATGGGCTTTGTTCAACTTGTTCTTTCCCTGCGCCCCGCCCCCCAAAAGACAGTCATCATATTATTTGTGAGGAAAAAAATTAAGTTTTTAGTGGAAAACAGTAAAAAAATAAAAGCGCCTCTCAAATAATAAGAAATCAGAATTGTGTAATTAAGCTTGACTTCTGCTTCTGTGAAGTCTAACCAAAAAACGTCAAAAGCAGAATTATCCAATTATCTGTTTTTAATTTTGTTTTAAGTGAGACTTTGAAAAAAGTCTTAATTGTGAATGAATCCTAGCGATAGAACAAAGTAAAGTCCTTCCCTGGGACTAGCCTTCATGTCCGGAGTGCTGTAGCAAAAGTGGTTTTATATTTTATTTAATACAATTTCTTATATAATTTATGCCAGCAGGGGAATTTTTAGTAAGAATATCTTACAAGGAAAAACAAACTTAAGTTTTTAAAAGTAGAAAATATAAGTCAACATTGTTTGTGTTATTCAGTTGAAGACAAATTAGATAGTCTTATTTTCATATAATATTGCTAGGTGGAGGTAATTAATATTGTCATTTATTAGAGAAATAAAATATCCAAGCTTTAACAGTTAAAATGCCTTATTTAATTAAAACTTCTTTGAGAGAAAAATTTGACTTTTAGAAGTAGAATATTAAGATAAATAGGAAGCATTAATTCCTGCATAAATATATCTTTTTATGAGCTGTTTTTATGAATATATTTTCTTATGGTTTATTTCCGAAAGTAAATTTTAGCTGTTCTAGAATACATAATGCATAACTTTTTGATATAATACTTAAATATTTGTCTTGATGAGACAATATTTAAAGATAACTAATTCCATTTTAAAACAAAGAAAAAACCATTTAAGTTGCTAAATGCTTTCTGATTGGAATTTACTAATGTGACAAATCAGTTGTGATTTTGTTTTGTTCTTTTGAAGAAATGATGTTTAAAGACCCGATTTTCCTTAGGGTGTATTGTTTTGATTTTTGTGTCTCTTATTAGCTTGAGAATATTTCTTTCGAACATTATGAGATGTATACTTTTACAGAAATGCTTTCATTCACTATGCATAAAAATCTACATGTTAACCAAACTTGTATTGAAAATTTGGGTGCGTTACTAAGTAGGTTTACATCACAGCCTGGATTAGCTTTGCTTTTCTTTACTGAGAAAATAGTTTGTTTGGTTTTTTTTGGTTATTTATTTATTTATTTATATTTTTGGCTGCCTTGGGTCTTTGTTGCTGCGTGCAGGCTTTTCTCTATTTGCGGCAAGCGGGGGCTACTCTTCCTTGCGGTGTGCGGGCTTCTCATTAGGTGGCTTTTCTTGTTGCAGAGCATGGGCTCTAGGTGTGCAGACTCAGTAGTTGTGGCTCATGCGTTCTAGAGCGCAGGCTCCGTAGTTGTGGTGCATGGGCTTAGTTGCTCCGCGGCATGTAGGATCTTCCTGGACCAGGGCTCGAACCCGTGTCCCCTGTATTGACAGGCAGATTCTTAACCACTGCACCACGAGGGAAGCCCCAATAGTTTAAGTTTAATTTACAAAGAATTTTGCTTGTTTTGCAGAAAATTCATCTAAAGTAAAAGTATAAGTAAGCAAAATCGTCTGAAATCCCACTTGCCAGAGACATACCTCCAGTCTCTCTATACATCTGTAGGTGTATGTATGCCTGTGGATATACAGTTCTACACAGATACAACTACACTATAAATGTTGCCTGCAGTTTTTTTCTTTATAGTATGTTGTTACTCCTAGTAAACTTTCTTATTTACGATTTTAAATATGTACCATCCTTTTTAAGAGTTCCGTAGTGTACCATAATACAACTATTTATTTAATCAGTTCCCCATTGATAGTCCTTTAGGTTAGTGCCCTCACTTTTTTTAACTGTAAACAATGCATGGTGTTGTTACTGGTTTCTCATGGTTCTTCACCCATATTAGCTCTTCTAATCCTTGCCACTACCATTCTACCCATTAAGGCCTGCCCAGTGTCTTAACATAAGTGCTTTAGGAAGGGGAGATCAGAGACTGTTTTTAATTTTTTTTTAAATATTTGTTCTTTGGATGGTATTATATCTCATATCATATACCTTTTTGAGATGGACTTTTTTTTCCCCAAAGATTCATAGGTAACAGCTAATCTTAAGGTCATTCCATTAGCCCTCAAAGCAGTCATAAAAACCACCTGGTTTAGTTGTTTTTATGACACAGAACCTCAGGGTTCTTTGGAAGTACAACTCTATCTGTTTTATCTGTTTTGGGATTTAATTTGCAAAAATGGTTTCATTGTTCTTAAAAAAAAAAAGTGAGTAATTATATAGTCTAGTCATCCACGTTCCCCATCCTCTCTCAGAAGAGAAAAATCACTAACTTCCACCTCAAAAAAGTATAATACAATATATGTTTTAATTGTCTTTATGACATAGATGTTCCATTACCTGTGGAGGCCTCCCTGTACTATCCCCTGCCCTACACCATTAGAAGTAACTATTGTCATAAATTTTGTATATGTCATTCCCTTGCTCTGTGGTTTTGTTCTAAGCAATATATTATTTACTTTTGTATTTTTTGAACTTTATGTAAAGTCCGACTTGCTTTTTACACTCATTATTATATTCCTGAGATTTATACATGATGTTTCATGTAGCCATAGTTTATTTTTACCACTTTGTAGTATTCTGTTGAATGTTTATATCACAATTTATTTACACATTTTATAGTTAATGGACATTTAGGTTGTTTCCAGTTTGTTTCTATTGTGAACTTTGCTGTTGTGAACATTATTGAACATTTCTGTTGGTGTATGTATGCAAGAGCAGAGGTTGGGAAACTGTGCCTGGCAGGCCACCTGTTTTTGTTTGTTTGTTTGTTTGTTTTTGCGGTACGCGGGCCTCCCACTGTTGTGGTCTCTCCCATTGTGGAGCACAGGCTCCGGACGCGCAGGCTCAGCGGCATGTGGGATCTTCCCGGACCTGGGCACGAACCCATGTTCCCTGCATCGGCAGGCGGACTCTCAACCACTGTGCCACCAGGAAAGCCCCTCCAGGCCACCTGTTTTATAAAAAAAAAGTTTTATTGGAACATAACCACACAATTATTTACGTACTTATAGCTGTTTTTTTGTTACAAAGGCAGATTTGAGTAGTTGCTACAGAGATGATGTGGTCTGCAGAGCCTAAAATATTTGCTGTCTGGCCCTCACAGAAAAAGATTGCCAACCCTGCTGTAGGTCGGGGTCTATACACCCAGGAGGGGAATTGCTGGGTCATAGAATGTGTGCATCTTCAGTTTTACCAGATGATGCCAAAGTTGGTGTTACTTTTGTTTTTGTTTTTTAATCTCAAAGTCTTGAAACAGTTTACCGCCTACCAGTAATATATGAGAATTCACATTACTCTGTATCCTAGGGAATACTTGATATTGTCATGCTTAAAATTTTTTGCCTGTTTGGTGAGCATAAAATAGTGTTTCATATAGTTTTAATTTAATTTTCCTTTTCAAGATTATTAATGAGGTGCTTGAGCCTCATTTCATATGTTCATTGGCCATTTATGTTTTCTTTTCCATGAGGTGTTTAGTCAAGGCTTTTGCCAATTTTTCTGTAGGATTGTCTTTCTGATTGATTTGTAGGAATTCTGTATTCAGGATCCTAATCCTTTATCACTTGTAAGTGTAAGAACTATTCCTCGTTTGTGAATTGCTTTTTCTCTTTACTGTGTCTTTTAGTGGACATGTATTCTGAATTCTAATGTAGTTTCAATATTTACTTTTATGGATAGTGCTTTTTGTATCTTGTTTAGGAACCTCCTCTCTACTTGCAGGATATGAAAATATTCTCTTATTATTTTTCTAAAGGTTTTATAATTTTGCCCTTAATTCTTTAATCTGCTTGGATTTGATTTTCATGTGTGGTGGAGATAGGGACTTCAATATACTGAATTTTAATGAATTTTTAAATTTTAATTTAACTTGGGAAGTTCTGCCATTATTTTTTCACATACTTTTTTCATCTAGAATCTTTTTCTCCTCTTCCTCTGGGACTCCAGTGACACAAATATTAGGCCTGAGTCTGTGTCCATTTTTTTCCTCTGTGTTTAAATTGTATACATCATATATATAATCTATTTGCATATAATATACATACATAAAATAAATTTTTTAATAGAAGAGGTCCTAATTTCAGAGATTATTTTTTCTTCTTATAAACAGTTCAAAAGGATTGGTTATCCAATATCCCATAATGTAGGAAATTAGATTAGAAAGGAGTATTGCTATAGACTGTCATAGTTAATACTAACTGCAAAGAAAGAAGCAGAAAAGGTATGAAGAAAGATTATAAGTTTGAAAGTGTACTTTAAATTATTTAATTAGAAATATAATAGCCTCCAGGGTGTCATTTTATCACAGTGCTTGCAGCACAAAGTAATATTTTCAGTGAAGACTGAGTCATCTAGAAGTTGCTGTGTTATAATTATATGCCCTTGTTAAGAAGACAGGAAAATAAGTGATCCATTTTAGAAAGATTTACATAAAACCACTGATACTCAAAAGATGCTAGAATGTATAGGCATGCCTCGTTCTGATGTGAGGCTGGGTTGCCAACTTTTAGATACTTAGCATAGAATACCTCTTCAAAGGTAACATGTATTTCTTGACAGTTTAGAAGACAAATTAACTATGATTCACTGTAGTAAAAGCATGAGTGACTACTGTTGTAGTTTAAAAACTGTCATATTGGATATGAAAGTTTACTAGTTACTTTTTTTTTTTTTTTGCTTGCATCTCTAATAAAAGAGACCTTACTTATGCCAATAAATAGATTAGACTGATGGAAAAGAAGTTCATGGACTTCTTTCTCTTTTCTCTCTTTCTTTCTTTCTTTTTTATTTCCCCCCCTTAATGAGTTTAATAACCCTTGGGAATTTATTTGTAGTTCATATTTTAACCCTCAAGGCTAGAAACTATTTTGAGAAGCAGCAAGGAAATAAGAGACTACCACAGTATAAGGAAAAGGAATCAATGTACTTGCATCAAGAAGGGGGAGTGGAATTAAGCCCCCAGAAAATAGATATATTTACTGAACATATGTATTCTTAAAAAGTTTATTGTGAATGAGCATGTGGTACATTAGAGATTGGGAGAGAAAAACATAACAAAGTTTTGAAAATGGAAAGAGCAAGAGCGATGGGTTCTATTGAGTCATCTGAGGAAGGAGCTCTAACTCCAGTTTGCTGTGTGCCCAGGAGTAACTCACCTAATTTCAGTCTTAGTTTACTTATCTATAAAATGGCAGTAGGGGCTGTTGATCTTTAAGATAGTCTCTGTTCTAGCTTTTATAATCAATGAATGCAAATTTAAGTTAATTGCCTTATGCTCTGATATGTTCCTTTATGAAATTGGAATGCTGTGTCTGAAGGAAACTTGCTTTAAGAAATTAAGCTTCAGAAGCACTGTATATTAGCTTAAATATAAGTTTAAATAACATATGAAAAGTAACATATGATACATTTTTGTGAAATTCAAATAATATAGAAATACACTAAAAAGCAAAAATTTCTCTTTACCCTTATCCTTCTAATCTCACTCTCCGAGTCAAAAGTAACCCCATTACCAGTTTGATGTGTATGCTTCTAGACTTTTTTCTATGTGTACATTATATACATATATAAATATGAAGTTTTTTGTTTATTTTTTAGAAGTATGTTTCAGTGTGTGTGTTTCAATAAATTATTTAGTACATGTTGTTCCCCAATTTGCTTATTTACTCCACTTGAGTCGTCTTATAGATCTTTCAAACTTCTGGTTTATATACTTATTGTTTTTAATTGCATGGCTTTCTGTGGTGTGAACATATAGCTTATTAACTCCATCCAGGGACTTTAGGTCATTTCCAATTTTGTAGCAATAATAAACAGTGTAGTAAAGAACACCACTATACAAAATAGTAACTTACTGAACCCTCACTGTATGACAGTGCTGTGCATTATTTCACCTAATAATCTCAAACCTGAGATGAGTACTAATTAGCATGAAAAAATTACATGAGGAAACCTGTCACAGAGCTGGTAAGTAGCAAACAGATCTATTCAGGCAGTGTAACACCAGAATTTACGCACAGTTCTACTTGCCTCTGAAAAGGTGAAGGGCCAAGATATTAGGAAGATGTTACAGGGTTTCAGGGCTATAATCAACTACTATGCCACTTTGCATCTCTGTTGTTGCTGTTGCCTTAGCTTGAGTGACCCTGTAATTGATCATTCAAACTGGGAAAATTTAGAGAGAAAGAAGGAACGTTGTAATGTTTTTACTGAGATAGCAGACATGTTTGTCCTGGACAAATCGAGACACATGAACACCTTACTCCTAGCCTAGGCCACCTTCACCTTTCACACGGGTTACTGCATTACCCTCCTGCCTGCTCTCCTTACATTTACTCTTATTCTGTTCCAATCCACTCTCTCACAGAAACCAAAATAACCTTTTTAAAACAGAAATCTGATTATATCACTTCATAGTTTAAACCCTGTCTGGCTTTGTGAAAGAATAGATTTATTCGGTCCTCCTGTGATTATTGTTAAGATGCAGCATGAAATAGAGTAAAGGGCACTTAAACTGTGAGTCAGGAGTCCTCTGTTTGAGTTTCGGATATCAAGACGAGTTTGGTGACCTTGGGCAAGCTATTTAACTTCTCAAGCTGTTTCCTCAAATACAAAATACAGATAGACCGAGGAGGGGGATGAGGTAATAAACAGGAAAGGTACTATATAAATGCAGGACATTGTTAATAGTTAACTTTTTGCTTGTTATGGCCTTTGAAAAATTGTCCTTGTATCTTATCACAGTATCTAGCAGGTTGTGGTAGGATTTTTACAAGCTGAACCACCTTTCATGTGACTGTCCCAAGTTTTACAAAATAAAAACTTTAGTCATTTTTTAAAAAATCAAAGTCTGTAAAAGTTAAGTGACTTACCAAAAGTAAAAGCTAGTTACCATGCTGGTACTAAAACCCAGGACTATACCCTTGGCATTATAGTCTGATAATCTTTCCACTAGCCTTTGCTGCCTTCTCAAAAGAATTAAGGAGATCATGTGTTTATAAAAATCACATAAATATTTTACCTGTGATTATAATTTAGATATATAACCCATCTTTCATAAATTAAGAACAATTTAGAAAGGCATATCTGTATAATTTACTGACTTAATCAGGACCTTTGGCTTACAAGTGATGGCTTGTAAAAAGAGAGTTTATTAGGTTACATAATTAGTTAAAAGAAATATTAGAGTAGCTCTCAGAATTGAAGGTCCAGGGCTTCAGAGACTAGAACTGGAACTCAGGGCAGCAAGACTCTTTATCACTGACAGCCCTAGGTCTGTGTGTCCTTATAGTTGATAAACCAAGAAGGATGGGCTACACCTCTCTCTCTCTCTCTGAAATTTGGGAGGACTCCATTTGGCCTAACCCATATCTCACAACCATTTTATGCTAGTATTAGGTTGAACCATATGAAATTACCAATAGTCCTATTTTTACCAACTAAAAAGGTCGCTTCCTTCGCTTCAACCTATTAATAGTGCAGGGTGGTAGAGAGGAGAATGAGGCATCCTAGATTGACAGCCCTAATGGAACCTCAAAAACTGGTGGAGTTCCACAAAACAGCTGGTGTTCTCCTACCAGAAGAAGGAAAACAGGAAAGTATTCTGGGCAGACAAATATAATAGTAACCATAGTGTAACACACATACAGAGTATGGATTAGCTAGAATTCAGCTAGAACACTCTGGAAATGAAAAAGACCTCAAATATAAAAACTTCTAAAACAAGAAGCTGAATTGTTCTTATTAGTCCTTTTCTTAAGCACCTCTAAGTTTGACATATCCGCCTTTTATGTAATACATGGGCCCAAAGCTCTCAAATGATACTTTTTGTACTTTGAAGTTGTGTGTTAAACATTTATTGAATGTCGGACATGTCCTGGGTACCTTCCTCATAACAATATTTAAAGACAAAGAAACTGAGGTTCAAAGAGGTAAAATAACTTTCCTAAGATTATACAACTGATTAACTATGGTACTAGAATTTGAAGTCTAAATTGAAGATAAAACCCAACTTTTCCTTCTATTCCAGTACTTCTCCAAATATTGTCATTGGAATACCTCTAAAGACAGAAGAGAGTGCATATGTATGCCTGAGCTGTCTGTAGGCATATAAGGTCTTAAATATGAATATGTTTACTGCTCCATAATAAAGGGTGATAACTTTGGTTTTAAAATGCTGAGGGTTTTGTTGTTGTTGTTGTTGTTGTTTTTTTGCGGTATGCGGGCCTCTCACTGTTGTGGTCTCTCCCGATGTGGAGTGCAGGCTCAGCGGCCTTGGCTCACAGGCCCAGCCGCTCCGCGGCATGTGGGATCCTCCCAGACCGGGGCACGAACCCGTGTCCCCTGCATCGGCAGGCGGACTCTCAACCACTGCGCCACCAGGGAAGCCCTGTTGTTGTTGTTTTTAACTCAAACTTTGAGTTAAATTGTCTGCTTAAGATGTCTGGCACATTATCTCAATATGAGAAAAATGGCACACTATAGCTTAGTGTGTGAATGACTGACCCAGTATATCTCACTCAGGTCAAACCATTCTTCTGTGAGAACCTAATTTCCCCCTTGAATTTTCCTGCTTATAGTGAATTAGCCAATAGCAATTGATCTTTTATAAACATTTGGATTCAGATTGATCTAACAAAGTAGTATACTCTCAAGTTACATAGCTTTGGAAGTAGTTTGTAATTGCTATGTTACAGCCGAACTTTATTTTGTCGTTGTTCTTGTTACATACCTAAGGCAGATATTAGCTATGTGCTGTATAGAAACCACCTTTTTTTTTTTTAAGAGAGGTTGAGGCATTGGGGAGAGAGAAGGAGCAGCAACAAGTCTTTTACTAATTACGTAGCCATATTTGGGGAGGGGATTCGGAGTATAATAATAAAGATAGAAGTAAAGAATGCTTTCTGATCATTGATGCTGAATCTGATACATAAAGCAAAATTGAAGTGATTTGTACTCCTTATTTTCATAAATAATTATGATAATGATATAATAAGTAAGAAGGATGCTTTGAATAGTTTACAGTCTTGCAAGTTTCCAAATGTCTACAGAGTGATATATTTAGGGAACATTTTGGTGAAAAAACTATTACAGTGATGGTATAATATATGGAAAATTTGACTGTGGGAAAATTTTCATAATTTTAATTACATGTCAGCTGTATTAACTTTTACTATTTTAAATTAGTTCAAGTAGCTATGAAAATCTTTACAGAAATTAATCTGTGCAAAAACAATTTTTTTTTCAATTTTTCTCATCTTTTAAAAGACTTATCTGGTATAGTTTTTCTTATATGTCATTAGATTCTTTCTTAAGAAGTTTACTTTAAAAATATTCCATATTTTCTTTTCTTTATAGATGATAGTATTTCTGCTGCAAGTACTTCTGATGTTCAAGATCGCCTCTCAGCCCTTGAGTTACGAGTTCAACAACAAGAAGATGAAATCACTGTGCTAAAGGCAGCTTTGGCTGATGTTTTGAGGCGTCTTACAATCTCTGAAGATCATGTAGCCTCAGTGAAAAAATCAGTCCCAAGTAAAGGTAATTAAGTGTGTTGTAAGGAAGAGTTTTGCTTTTTGCAACATTTTCTTTGAAATAGTATATTAAACGTGTATTTTTTCAGTGACATTAAGATTGGGAATATAAAACTATAGTTTCTCTTTTGGATTACTTATGACTATAGTTTATTTTCCATTTCCTTTTTCTTCATCCCTAAGAAATGCTGAAAGTTTATTATTTTAAATTGGGAATTTTGGGGTAATGCCACTGATTGTACTTACTGGCTTTTATGTCATAGTGTTTGTGTGAATTTAGTATCTTTCAACTACATAACAAACTTAGTGCAGAGGGGGTGGGATGAACTGGGAGATCTGGATTGACATATATACACTAATATGTATAAAATTGGTAACTAACAAGAACCTGGTGGCGCAGTGGTTAAGAATCCGCCTGCAAATACAGGGGACACGGGTTAGAGCCCTGGTTTGGGAAGATCCCACATGCTGCGGAGCACCTAAGCCCATGCGCCACAGCTACTGAGCCTGTGCTCTAGAGACCGTGAGCCACAGCTATTGAGCCCTCGTGCCACAACTACTGAAGCCCACGCGCCTAGAGCCTGTGCTCCACAACAAGAGAAGCCACCACAATGAGAAGCCCGTGCACTGCAACAAAGACCCAACACAGCCAAAAAATAAATTGATTAATTAAAAAGAAAAAGAGAACCTGCTGTATAAAATAAAATAAAATTCAAAATTAAATTTACTGAGGGCAGGAACTGGATCATCTTTTTGTGTCTCCCATAGACTTCACATTGTATGTTGAACATAGCAGGTAGGCACTCATACTTTTTAAATGAACTCTCTTATCATTACAGAAAGGATTTAAAGCATTATAGTTCATATAGCTTCATTCTAAGCCTGTGGTCATTAGTCAGCAGAATCATGAAGAATTTAATTTAAACTCTGAAACTTACTGCCAACCCCAGTTCGATGGAAATTTTAACTTCTAGACACTGGGGATTTTCACAGACTGGAATAAACTGTTATCAGGACCTTGTTACTCTGAGTTTGGAGCAGATGTCATGTAGCTTTTCTCTTCTTCCAGCCACCCAGAAGGAATCTTAACTTCTTTAACATTAATCAAACAGTCAAACATATCATTTCATATATCTCACTGATTTCTTGGTAGAGAAGAGTAGATGGACATAGGCATGATTATCCCCATTTGGCAATGGGAAAAGGAAAAGATTCATCAGCTTACCTCTCTACTGTAATATGTCAACGCAGATGATTAACCTAGGGAGGAGTCTTACATAACTCCTGGGTTTTAGCTGGAGATTAGATAGTTAACCAGAATATGAGGAGCAGATGTGGAAGAAAGATTATGAATTCAGTTTCCGAATGTTGAGTTTGAGGTATGTGTGGTGTATAGATAGATACCTGTTGATAGCTGAATTATAGGTCTAGTGCTCAGGCTAGTCTTGGTTAGGAATAAAAATTTGGGAATGTTCAGCTTATGGATGATAGTTGAAGCCATAGAAGGAGGATGTAAAACAAGAAAGTGGCTCAGGGTAGTTCTTTCAGGAGCTCCAATATTTCAGCATAGTAAAGAAAGAGTGATTCATGTTGCCAGCTGCTACAAAGAGGTCAAGTAAAACAAAGACTGAGAGGTGACCATTGGATTTGACATTTATGAGAATATTAGAAACCTCTCCAAAAGGAATTTTAGTGGAGTAATAGGATTACAAATCTAATTGCAGTATTTTGAGAAGCAGGAATTGAGGAGAACTCTGGAATTAAGAGCAGCAACTGTAGCCAGCCACTTTTTTCAGAAAATTAACCTGAGAGGGGAAGAGGGTAGTAGAAGAGGATGCTAAATCGAAGACTAGTTTTAATGATTTTTATTTTTTAAGACGTTATAGACTGTAGCAGAAAAATACATTGAGGACAAAAAGGCAGCAGAGAGGAAGATGATGTTGGTGAGAGAGGGGTGGTGGTAATTGAGGCAAGTTTCCTGAGAGTTTGAGAAGGGATGTTAGAGCAAGTTAAAAACTATTAGTCTTAGATGGAAAAAAGACTACTTCTGAATATTGAGATATCCATTCCAATAGAATGGAAAGAGATAAAACTAAGTGGAGGTTGATATATATTCACAGTTGTCAGGGCTAGAAGTTTCATTCCTTATCGCTTTCTCCTCAGGAGATAGTGATGCCGTCTAGGAAAGTAAGGCAGTTCCTGGCTGGTGAAAAAAAAGGCAGTCGACATTTGGAATGGTAAGAGAGTAGAAAATGGAAGGCCACAGACATGAAAGAAATGCTCAGGGACCCTGAGGGTACTGGCTACCGAGTTGTGAAACTTTGAGGGAGGGGCATTCATTCTGCCTGGTTTTCTGATTCCCATTCTCATACCTCCCACCCTCTAGCACTCCAGGCCTTTGTGTTAATGGTGGAGAGTTAGATAGCTGGATGGTTCTTTTCCATTACTGGTTAGTAGGATAAATGTGTCAGTGGCATGGGATAAGTAAGGGACCTGAGAGTTTGGCAAAAGACTTGATTGAAACCACTTTGGTTAATAATGTTATAAGTGGGTTTTTAATTTTTTGAGGATTGCCAAGATCAAGCCAGGAAAAAAACACTTATTTGGTTATAAATTGATTTTTCTAAGAGAATTCTAGAGCTGTTAGAGTATTAATGTATATGGGCTTTACAGGGAAGGTAAACTGTACATTAAGAGAGAAGAACAGGTTTCTATAATTAATATGTGTACCCTCAGCTTCTGGCTCTATATTAAAGTATTTTTAAATCCTATAAGACAAAATGATATAGTATTTGGTTATTATCTCATTTTAAAAGCTTATTTTAAATAATTTGTATTAACCTACAATTTAAAAAAATTTTATTACGCTAAAACAATAGTACATTATAATCTTGTGTTGAGAAAAAAACGTTTTTTCTCATTGTTTATTTACTAAGGTATTTCAGTAAAGAAATATTTATAGAGAAATTTAAAGACTGCTCTTTTTTTAATTTGGCATACAGACGATATTTTGTATGACACATCAGTTCCTTAGCACCTACCTGTTTCAGTTTCATGAAGTACAAATACAGTTTAAATAGCTGGAGTTCCTGTCCCCTAGGAACATACTTTCTGTAAGTTGTCCTTTTCTAGTTGTCATTAATAAATCCTTTGTCTGTAAAGTGAATTTAGAATCAGTTTTGTTACAGGCTCTTTAGTGGAGATTTATCCAGTTCTGGAGCCACCTGCAGCTTCTACATTGGAACTTTTTCTTTCCACATAGTACCGGCTCTTACTTCTTATTAATAACTTTATTAATTAGAGAGATACTAAGTTCCTTTCCATTAATTCTATGTCATAAGTTTACTTTGACTGCCGTTCTTATAATAGGCTGATGTGGTTCACATTTTGAAATGGAGTCCACTAGTGAATATTCTTTAAGTTACTTTGTTACCTTAGACACAGACTTTGAATTGCTGGATATAAAATGGATTGCTGGGGAGAAGATTGATTATATAATAATTTGGGGAAATATTATTTAAGAAATGAGCATAATTCATTAAGGATTAACCACTGGATTTCCCATTAGTGAAAAAACTTGCCTGACCAGTTATGTTCTGTAATATTGATATTAACACATCAAGAGAAATACATATTTAAAGTTTTGTTAATTTTATTATTTGCAATTCTAAACAGCTTTATCTTGAAATTTATATATAGTATACTATAGAAAGTAATTGGAAAAGAAATATTAAGTGATTCTTCACTATTGTCATTTGTATGTAACCTTAAAAAGATCAACCATCAGTTTTGACAAAACAGGATTAATATATTAATGGTATAAATATTTGGAATAAACACTTTAAACAAAGTATTTTCTAACAAATGAAAAAAAATATTTTTGAAAAAAATTTTTTTAAAAACAATGAAATTATTTTGCAGGGTTTTTGTATTTTCTCCTTCAATTAAAAAGTAAATTAAGGCTTCCCTGGTGACGCAGTGGTTGAGAGTCCGCCTGCCGATGCAGGGGACACGGGTTCGTGCCCCGGTCCGGGAAGGTCCCACATGCCGCAGAGCGGCTGGGCCTGTGAGCCATGGCCGCTGAGCCTGCGCGTCCGGAGCCTGTGCTCCGCAACGGGAGAGGCCACAACAGTGAGAGGCCCACGTACTGCAAAAAAAAAAAAAAAAAAAGTAAATTAATATAATGTTATATGTCAATTATACCTCAATTTTTTTTAAAAAAAAAAGTAAAATCATTTCTGATACTGTAGGAAAATTTTATATGGAAATGTTTTAGTCCCTTGTGAAATTAGAATTTGTAGTATTCACTTTCACACAAATTACTGACAGGACAGTAATCACTACCATCTTCTTAAGATATTTAGAATTTCTAGAGGATTTTTCTTTAGAGGGGAGACTAAACTACCATGGATAAATAGGTGGAAACCTTTTATGAAGCTGTGCTTAAAAGTATAGGTCCGCTTCCTTATTGATGAAGACAACTATTACAGTTTTGCTAGGTGGTGGTGATATGGAAACATGACTTGGCTTCAGGTATGGCTAAAACTAAATGTGTATGCTAATGGGTTAACGACATTCTCTGTCATTTCATAGTAGTATTGCCATTCAGTAAATCCCAAAATCAGAAACACACCTAACTAGTCATTACAGTATTTTTAGTTCTGTTCTTTTAGTTTGTCCTCTCCAGTGTGCCAGCAGTATTAAAAGCTAAACCCCATTTTTTCTTGAATATATTATATCAGACACTTAGGTAGAAAGTTTTCCCAATAGTTTTTAAGGTGGCCAGTCATTTAAATTTCTCATGTACCTTCTCTTCTGTTGGAGAATTCTTTCCTTTTGACGGCATATGTTCATAATATATGCACCAGTTGCAGCTGAATCCTTGCCAAAAGGAAAAAAATTACCTGTACTTTGGAGCAAAAGGAAGGCCCAGGGAACACTCTGGCAGTTTTAACTGCCAGGAAGACAAATTATGTCACAGCTGGTGCCTGGGAAACCCATTAAGACCTCTTGGGGTGACCAAATGAATGTAATTTGAGAATACAACCCAGTGGCAATATGTGAAGACAAGCTGTTAGTACATAGAGGTATAAAAGCACACGAGTCAAATTATCTGAAGGTGGGAAACTGTCATTTTAAGCCAGGAAGCTGCTGGTAAACCAGAAATATCAAGCACTATGACTACTACTTGAGAAATGAGAGAGCCCAGAGGCAAAATTGAAATTTAGAGGATGTCAGTTCTCCCCCAAAAAACATTCCTAATTATATAGACTGTGGGATAGTGTACAGGCACAGATCCGTATCATTTGGCTCTTACTCCAATTAACATTTGGGAGAAGACAGGGATTGTCATGAGTTTGCTGTAAGTGTTGTTAATAAGTAAATTACATTAATCAGGTTAGAAGGTATGAATTTCCTTGGTGGGGCCCTTAGGATAAAATGATTCATACTCATGGTAGGGGGTGGGAGAGTATCTTATTATTTTGACAACAGATCAAAGACTTCTAAGCTGCTCTTTGTGTATGACAGTAAATGGGTGGATATTGCCTCAGACCAGGCAGCAGTTACCATTTACAGAGCTCCATTTCTCTATGAGAGTCAAATGCTCTTTGGTCATTTCTTCTCAACATATACTTTAAAAAAATGAGTCAAGAGAACTAAAGTACACCTTCCTGTGAAACAAGAGGAAAGGAGAAAAGTACACATAAAACTCTAAATGGAAAAGATAAAATTTGATGAAGTACATGTAGTCCTCAGTATTTCCAAAGAATGAAGCAAAGTTATTGACAGATTGAAAAAGGTGGCACAGAGCTTGAAAATGTGAAAAGAGTGGAAGAGGTATGCAGTTGGAGCTCTGGGGCATATGATAGGGAATCTGAGAAAAAAGATTTTGAGTGTTAACTAAAGTTCTTCCTTCATAGACCATCTTTACCCTTCTCCTGATAGAAAATTTTCCCATTCTTTAGGGCCTCAAATTAATTCCTGAAAATGATCTATTTTTTGTCTCTTGTTAGAATTGTTTTAAAATTTTATTATATGTTTCTTTTGGTATAGTTGCTCCCGCTGGATTATAAACTATTTGGAGGCAGGGACAGTTTCTTACATAACTAGCCTTAGAATGACTCAATAAATGTTTGTTGAATTAAATGTGGGAAAAAGAAAGTTATAGAAGTAGGAAGTTATTTTAAAAATTGCTCTTTAGATGGAGGGATTGGGATAGATGCAAGAATAAGAGGATATTACAGATGAGGGTAGCAAGATGGATTTCAGATTTGCAACATATGCAACAGTCCCTAGTGGTAACTTTACTATGTG
Organism: Phocoena sinus; assembly: GCF_008692025.1. Lineage (NCBI taxonomy): Eukaryota > Metazoa > Chordata > Mammalia > Artiodactyla > Phocoenidae > Phocoena > Phocoena sinus. The sequence continues at coordinate 34,550,295 of NC_045775.1, forward strand.
ACTCTCGAGTTCAGTGAAATTCATTAGCATTTAGGAACTGTCAGGCTAAGGTATCAGAAAGTTCATCTGCTTAGGTCTATCATCAAGGAATATAAACAATAATGATTAGTATTCTTATTTCATGATAAAGTAAGATAAAGTGTAAAATTTATCATTGGCCTTCAACCCTGGCCTTATGATGGTTAAAACTGAAACTGTGATTGAAACTAAATTAGTACCTTCCTGGTTTATAGACTTTTAGCCTAAATTTCTCTTATTTCAGCTGGGTTGCTGCTCAGCAATTGAACAACTTTTGTACCTTTGGTTACTAGAGGTCACTGTTGCTTCCAGTCTTGCAGGCTGATCTTTGAGAGCGTTGTGGCTCAGACTTTATAATGCCCAAGGCTTGGGGGAGAGGGATGTATATGTACAAGCATACATACATGTGATGTATATAGCTAATGATGCATTCTAGTTATATATTTGTGTACTGCATAATCTTTTTTTTTTTTTTAAGAATCATCTTTTTTTTTTTTTTTTTTAATTTATTTATTTATGGCTGCGTTGGGTCTTCATTGCTGCACCCGGACTTCCTCTAGTTGCGGGGAGTGGGGGCCACTCTTCGCTGCGGTGCGCAGGCACCCCACTGTGGTGGCTTCTCCCGCTGCGGAGCACGGGCTCTAGGCACGCGGGCCTCAGTAGTTGTGGCACACAGGCTCAGTAGTTGTGGCTCGCGGGCTCCAGAGCGCAGGCTCAGCAGCTGCGGCGCACGGGCTCAGCTGCTCCGCGGCACGTGGGATCCTCCCGGACCAGGGCTCGAACCCATGTCCCCCGCATTGGCAGGCGGACTCCCAACCACTGCGCCACCAGGGAAGTCCCTGCATAATCATTTTTACGCTCCTTTCTTCCAGTTAGGTTCCTAATATTCTAAATTTCAAAGAATATACTTTAGACTTCTCAGGTGAAAAGCAATCATTCACCCACGTTCCTTTTTGTTTTCTGCACTTGCTTTACTTAACTCATTGCCTCTACCTTGGGAGATCATTCACTCTTTTATCCATATACTAAGGATTCCCAGTACTGAGAGTTATCAGAAATTAAACTGTAGGATGGAAAATGACCATGAAAATCTTATTTTGGTCTTTTCTTGCTATTTATGTAAATATCTGGGGACCTTGATGATTTAATACTGCTCTCTGCTTAGAATTTCCTTTCCCCCTACTCCATCTGGTGAATTCCTATCTGTTATCCCGGCAAAGCTCAAAATGTCACTCTCCACAAGGCAGAATTCTTTCTTTCCACGTACTTACCATTCCTTCTTCCTGGACTCAAATCTTGATTTCACTGCCTATTACAGTATAACCTTGAGCATGTTAATAATCTCTCTAGGCTTCATTTTTTTTCATCAGCAAAACTGGAATGATAATAGTAAATCCCTTTCAGGATTATAGTGAAGATTAAAGGACTTAATTATAAAGTACTTAGGATAACAATGCTTAGCACTCAGCAAGTGCTTGATAATTAATATTACTTCACACCACTTACTGTATTGACAGTTGTCTCTTTCCTTCATCTTTTCAGTGCACTAGGCACTGTTTTAGGTGCTGGAGATTAAAGAAATAAAAGATACTGACTTTTGCCTCCACAGGGCCTTAGGTAAAGTGAGAAGACAGCTAAGTCAGTAATTATAAAACTATATAATAATTGGCATTAAAAAGGTAAATTTAGGGTGTTGTGGGAGCTCCTAACCGAAACTGGAGTTGAAGGTTCCTTGGAGGAGATAAAATCAGCCATTCATCTTCCTTCATGGTCTTAACATCCACTTATTGGTGCCAGTTCCCAAATTGTTAATCTATATTCTAGACTTGAGCACTTAAGAATTATCTTTCTACTTATTAGATTGTACTGCTTGTATGTCCCTCAGAATTCATAAATGTAAAGTTTCCCCAAACTGAAATCATCTTTTAAGACCTAAATATTTCTTAAAACTGCCTCCTGCTTTCCATTTATGCTACCTAGCTCTTGTTTCAGGTCCCCATTGTGCTATGCTTAGACCACTGCCCTGAAATCTGCTCTTCACATAGCCACTAGGATTTCTCTAAATGTAAATTGAAGTCTTTTTTTCAGCTTAAAACCCTTTGGTGGTCTCTATTTCCTATAGATAAAATCTCCATGATCTAACTCCTGCTTACCTCTACCATCTGGACTTTCCTCTACCATCTGGACTCTGCCCTTTCTTGTTCTACGTTCTCACCACATAAAGAGCTTTTTGTCTACCCTGCCCTCATGCCATACACACTTACATACCCCACTTTACTGTTACCTTCTTTCTGTTCCTTTACACACACTGGAATAAGATCCCAATATTTCATCACCTCCCTTTTACCTGGATATCTCTTACTTATTCCTTAAGACTTTGTTCTGCATTTTTTTCTAGGAAGCCTTTCTTGAGCTCTGTGTCTCTAATCATCCGTACAGAATTATGTGTCTTTTCTTTGTGATGATTTCTTTTGTGATCACTTTGTTCTTGTACTTACCACATGTTTTCATTGCTAGTGTGAGATTCTCTTGCAAGATTTTAATTCCTTGATGCCCTGGCTCCCTTATATTCTCTTGAAAGCAAAAGACTAGGATAATAATAGGCCCTGAGTAAATATTTGATGGGTAGATGGATGATGAATATATGTTCATTTAGGCAAGCAGGGGTGACTAGCATATGCCAGAGAGAAGGACCATCCAGGTGCAGAGCGCAGGGGAGTAAAAGTACTTAGTTTAGGAGTTCAGAATAAACTGAAGCATGAGGTGTGAGGTTGGGAGTGTCAAAAAATGAGCCTCAACTGGTGGAGAGGGCCCATAGTGAAAGGTTTTCTTACGCCTTGCTAAGGAATTTAGTTTTTATCCTGAGGAGACTGGAGATCCATTAAAGGATTTTAAATTGAAGAATGACAGGTAGAGTTACACTAATCCATTAATTCTAAGATGGCTATATTTCTTGCATTTTAACATCTCTGGAATTACAATGCATCTTACTATTGATTATGTCTTACAGTTCTCATAAATGACACTTCTTTCTAATGCTGTTTGTGATAATGGTACATATAACAATTGATGTCATATTAATTCAAAGATATACAGCTTGTTTTAGATAGATATTCTGGCATGGTGTACAGAATGCATTAAGAGCAAAGTAATAGTACTGCTAGAAGGGAGAATAGAGAAACTGAACATAACCCGGAAGAGAAATTTGAGGCAGTAGTGGCGAAGATGCATTCATTTAGTCATTTAGATATTGATTAAGTGCTTTCTAGGATTCAAGCACAGTGCTAAGCATGGGGATATATGCAAGGATCACAAAACAGGTAAGGTTTCCAGATAGATTACAGATAATTATAAATGGTTAAGTCAAAATGGATTGTAGACCTCAATGTGAGGACTAAAACCATTAAAAATTGCACTTCCCTGGTGGTGCAGTGGTTAAGAATCCATCTGCCAATGCAGGGGACATGGGTTTGATCCCCGGTCTGGGAAGATCCCACATGACGTGGAGCAGCTAAGCCCATGCGCCACAACTACTGAAGCCACCGCAATGAGAAGCCTGTGCGCTGCAATAAAGTGCAGCCCCCGCTTGCTGCGACTAGAGAAAGCCTGCACGCAGCCACCAAGACCCAATGCAGCCATAAATAAACAAAGGCAAATATATCTATATATATATATACTGTATTATTCCATTTATATAAAATTTTAGAAAATGCGAACTATAGTGATAGGAAGTAGATCAGTGGTTGCCTGGGGACAAGAGTGAGGGAGGGAGAGATGGATTACAGAGGGGCTCAAGGAAACTTTCGAGACTTATGGCCATGTTCACTACCCTGATTGTGGTGATTGTTTCACAGGCACATATGTATGTATGTATGTCAAAACATACATATATGTATGTCAAAACCATACACTTTATATATGTGCAACTTATTGTATGTCGGTTTTATCTCAACAGAACTGGGGGGAATATTTTTTTAAAGAGTTACAGATGCAACAGAGGACTTAGTCACCCACTGATTGCTGGCAGTAAGGAAATGGAGGAATCAAACCTGATTTCTTGTTTTCTGGTTCGTACAGTGAATGGGTGGTAATGTCTTTCACCATGAATAAAGTATATCACAGAGTACCAGTTTTTGTTTTGTTTGGTGGGAGGAAGGACACAGACATTCATGGGGAGATGTTCAATAGCAGTTAGATATAAAAAATAATGAGAAGGGTATGATGGTAACAAGATAACTGAAGAGTCAAGATACAAAATCTGAGCAAGAAAAGAGTATCCAGCAAATGAGAGAAGAAATGGTCAGAGCTAAGAAGAAATTCGGGCAAGGGCAATGTCCTAGAAACTAAGGACATTGTCCTTACCTAAATACTGTCCTTGCCTGAATAGTCAGCAATATTAGATACTGAAGAAAAGTTGAGCAAGATAAGGACTGAAAAACATCCATTGAATTTAGTGGGAAAAAAGTCATTGGTGATCTTGGCAAGAAAACTTTCTGTGAAGTGGTTAGACGATAACCAGATTGCCGAAGGTTGAGGTACAGATAGGAAAGTGTAGACCACTGACTCTTTTCCAAATACTGTATTAGACTTGGAATGGGGGTGGGTGGGTGCATATGTCAGGGGTGGGGTGATTAGGGGGAATACAGAATCGAGGAGTTATTTTGAGTGTACAGTCACTATTAATATCCACAGGGGATTGGTTCCAGGACCCCTGAGGGCGGATGCTCAAAATCCTAGGATGCTCAAGTCCCTGATATTAAAATGGCATAGTATAGTTGGCCCACGACTTGAGCATCTGTGGATTCTGGTATCCATGTGGGAGGGGGGTGTCCTGGAACCAATCCCCCATGGTTGCCGAGGGACAACTGTATGTATTTATAAATTATACATATATACAGAATTATGTATATATATGTTGAACAATGCCAGTAACTTGCTGGTGTTTAGCAAATAGAATACCTACAGGTTATTAAATTCTAAATGAGTTACAGAGGACTTATTACTCCTCATGCAAATTGTGACCATAAACAGAATATTTAGAAACTGAAGAGTATCCCATTTATACTAACTGGGAGAATGTGTTTGTTTTTCTGTTGGAGACAATTGCTAGCTTGGTGTGCATGAAATACAAGCTCTTCTTTCTCCTTGAAGTAAAAGAACATGAAGTAACTTTTCTCTGTTTACATATTTGTTTATAAGAGAGGATCTAAAATAATTTAAAACAGAAAATTCAAAAGTAACTGTTGATCCACAGCCTATCTCACTGCTACACTCCAGTTCTTCAGAAAGAGAACATTAAAGCATAATTAATTCCTGAAAGGCTTACATCATGTGCGTATGTTCGGGGGGGTCTGATAAAGAAAATAAAATATAATAATATTATTTGTACTTCTGTCTGTGGTGTAGCTCCAAAATTTCTTCAGTGTTGTTTTTAATTTTGTTTTCTTTCACAAGTGCCTATACAGTCAACCAAATTCAATGAGAATTCAGTTTAGGCTAAAGGTTTGTCGTTTTCAACATATAGTACTTGATAATTTTCAATCATATATTATGTTTTGAGACCTACCTTTTTATTCACATCAGCATCTTCATTTTTCTATTTTCCATTTGTTTTACATAATAAAGATAATAAAATAACTAGATAATTGTACAAACATTTCAATTTTTTTAATTGTTACTACTCTACAGAGTAAACTTTGTGACTGGCTCAGTAGTTGGAAACCTTTATATTGAATAATAAAAAGGAAGCCATTATATATAGGCCTTGAAACGACCAAGACATCAAAAGGTACCTCGTCTTTTTTGAGTAAGTATTTAGGATGAGCCTAGAATAGAGAATAGAGAGCCTCCTGAGACTGATCAAAACTGTGAGGCATAGCACTGCCATCTAATCCTGTGAAGATGAATGGTAGTTTCACAGGATACCTTGAAAGCATTTGAAGACTTCAACAGTAAACTGTAGGACTTAGAAACAGTGGTGATATGTTGATTTTTTTAAACATTTTTTATTGTGGTAAAATATACAGAACATAAAATTTACCCCTTTAACCATTTTTAGGTGTACAGTTCAATGGCATTAAACACATTCTCATTGTTGTGCAACCATTGCCACCATCCATCTCTAGAACACTTTCATGTTTCCAAACTGAAAGTGTGTATCCATCCACTCCTCTCCCTTGCCCCACCCCTCTGACCCCTGCCCCTAGCAACTGCCATTCTGTTTTCTGTTTGTATGAATTTGACTACTCCAGGTACCTTATATAATTGAAATCATACAATATTTGCCCTTTTCTTCTCATCTGGCTTATTTCACTTAGAATAATGTCTTCAAGGTTCATCCGTGTTGTAGCATGTTTCACAATTTCATTCCTTTTTTAAGCTGAATAATATTCCATTGTATGTATGTACCATTCGTTTGTCAATGGACATTTGGGTGGTTTTCACCTTTTGGCTATCGTGAATAATGCTGCTATGAATATGGGTATACAGATATCTGCTTGACTCCCTGCTTTCAATTTTTTGGGTTGTATATACCTAGAATTGGAATTGCCAGATCAAATGGTACTTCCATGTTTAATTTTTTGAGAAACAGTGAATACTGTTTTCTACACCACGTGTACCATTTTACATTCCTACCGGAATACACAAGGATTCCAATTTCTTCACATCCTTGCTAACACTTGTTATTTTTGTTTGTTTTTTTATTGGAGTATAGTTGCTTTACAATGTTGTGTTAGTTTCTGCTGTACAACGAAGTGAATCAGCTATATATATACATATATCGCCTCTCTGTTGGACCTCCCTCCCACCCCCTCCACCCATCCCACCCATGTAGGTCCTCACAGAGTACCGAGCTGAGCTCCCTGTGCTATATGTTTGTTTTTGTAATAGCCATCCTAATGGGTATAATTGGTTTCTTTTTTTGAGATGAAGTTTGGAACATTGGAAGAGAGCATGGGAAGTGGATTTTAGATTATATATGTTTTTAATATAGTGGCTGATGGGTTTTTTGTGTAACAAAAAGTTTTTAAAATTATATTTCAAAAATCAGCTGTTGATGTAGGAAAAGCAGTGCTCAGAGGAAAATATATAACTGTAAATGCCTGCATTAAAAAAGAAGAAAGATCTCAAATCAATAACCTAACTTTAATCTTAAGGAAATAGGAAAAAAAAAAAAAAAGAAAGCCAAAGCTAACAATAAAGACCTGGGTGGTGGTGGTTGCCTAACATTGTGAATATACTAAATGCCACGGAGTTGCACATTTTTAAGTGGTTAAAATGGTAAATTTTATGAGTACTTTACCAGAGTAAAAAGAAAGAGTCAATAGAACAAGAAGTCACCTATTTGGCAGACTAGCACTAGATCTAATGACCAGTGATATTAGCCTAATTTAGGGGTTATTGTACCTTATTATATGTGAAAAATTTCCTAGGAAGTTTGAAAAATAAGTACAGTAGGTCTCTTCCTTCCTCTCTTCTGATTCATTCTGTCTGAGGAAGGGTCTAGGAATCTCAATATTAAGGAAGCACTTTAGATGATTATGATATAAGTGGCTCCCAACAGCATATTATTGTCAGAAATGCAGTGCTATACTATCATATATGTAACATTCTAGGGTGCGAAATATTTTAGGCTCTATACATAAATGGTTTTGCTTTCTGTGCTTTTATGAAGTGAAGCAAAGAAAGAAACATGAAAGCCAGATATAAAAGTTAGGTTTTCTTGTGTGCATGTGAGAAAACTGAGCCTAAAAATTCAAAATTATTCTTTATTCCCAAATTTTTAGATAAAATTGCCCCTTAGTAGATGTGGCTTTTTTATCTTGTGACTGTGAGTCTTCCTGACCATAGCAGCATATCCATCACATGGGTTATTGGAATACTGGAATAAATGTTCCAAACCTTCTACTGTATAAATTAACAGGTTATTTTACATAATTATGCTTTATTTATATAGAACAATATTCTGAGATTCAACATTTATGATTTCTAGGATTTCTAATTAAATTTCAGCAGAACCTGGGCTATTTCTGCAAATTGTTGATATGTGGGGAGTTGTGGTTTACTTGAGGCATAGCTTTGAATCATGCACTTTAAAGCTGCTATGTGTGAATAGCAGACCGTTTAGCTAGAGAATGACTCTAGTTGCAATTTAGCAATTTAATTTAGCATGGCTTTTCTATAGATCTATTTTGATGAGATTAAATCTTCAGACAGTAATATTGTATGCTGCATGATGGATTCCTCTGAGACCTCCAGATCTTATTCATTTCCTTTTGAACTATAGACCACACTGGAGATGTAGCTAATTAAAGTTGGGTGTACAAGTCAACAAAGTTCATTGTTCTATAGAGGAAATAAGTATTTCATTGTCTTTTTATTTACTTTTTCCAAATACATTATAACTTTATATATACCACATAGAATTGTCTCAGTTTACAAATGTTTATCTTTATGCGCTCATTCCTTTCTTATCTATATACTCAATAAACACTTATTGAAAAATAATAATATTGTATGCTGCATATGGGGGGACAGTCTGCTTACTAGCAGACTTAATAGACTTAAACACTAATGGACTTAAACACTATGGGACTTAATTTTTTAAGCTCCTATCTTTGAGGAATATTTTGAAGTTTGATTTTTAAAGTTTTTTCTTAACCATATCTAGGCCAGCCAGGCATCCGAGAAGCTATTTCCATGTCCTGTATAACCAATGGGAGTGGTGCAAACAGAAAACCAAGTCACACCAGCTCTGTTTCAATTGCAAGAAAAGAAACTCTTTCATCTGCTGCTAAAAGGTATGCATTTGTAAAAAAAAGCTAACATAGCAAAATTGAATGTGATAACTCAGTTTGCTTTTGAAAAGAATGTGAAATAGAGCTGTATGGAATTCAGGTGAGCATGTCCTTTAAATTCTTTGTCTCTGAATGCAGAGATATCCAACCTGTACTTGCTGAGTTTACATTCATCACACCTATGGAGTAGTGTGAGGACGCTTTTGGTTCTTACTAAAGACAGCAAGCAGTTTCATTTCCTGGTTTGGTTTTGTTTCTTTTTAATTGTTTCTTTTTAATAGGCGTTTGTTGATGCGATAAACATCACTATATTTAATGTAATTATATAAGTGAATTTTCCATGGCAAGTGATACATTTGATATAGCATTTTTAAAGGAGTAGAATCTTCAGCATATATGTATATTAGTGGGAGGTTAAATGCTATAACTTTTATTTTTTAATCATGACTATAAAACTGAGGCTTAATTCAAAATGTTATATTAATGTGTTGTGTATTCGTGTGAGTATGTTAGGGGTGGTGGGCAGGAGGGCAGTGGAAATATTGTAATATAAAAGTTTCAGTGGACTACGTTCTCTATGTTCTTTTCATCAATTAATTAATTCAGTGTATTCCAATAAAATTGCTTACTGGATTTTTCTGCTTTTGTGTAATACCCAGCAAATTATTCCATATAGGGTTTGGAGAGACCATAAGGGATCAGCCACATAATCTTATAGCTGTTTTCTTTAAAGAATGATTGAAGAAAAACTTTCAGTAATAGAATAATATTTAAAATATGCTGATGGAAAATGGTTGCCTCGATAAACTAATGCCAGTGACTGAATTATTTAACAGTGTATATTTACAGATGTTAACCAGACATTTGACTACAGGAGTGGTGAAGAAATGACAAGATATTTAGGCCTTTTAAAAATCCCCTGCCAAAATTTATTACCTTTGCTGCAGTTTCAGGAGAAGAGGACAAATTATGGAAAAACTAATATGTAGTGGAAATTTTTAATATAATTGTTAATAATAAACTTCCTTGTGTCCAGTAATTGTTTGGATTCAGCCCATTTTTCTTACATAGCTGTAGTTATGTGCAGCGGTATTATGTACAGTAGTGACTCAACAATCTAAAACCAGATAAGTCTGTTAATTTATGATGCAGGGGCTTTGTGTTTTTCTTCTAAATAACCCAGAAGAAAAATCTACTGGGCCCACGTAAGACTACTAGCCTAATACTATGCATTTAGGATAGTTTGAAGACCAACAAGAAAGAAGTAATTTCTAACTCAGTTTTAAGTTGCAAAGTTAATCTGATATTTTTGAGGTAGAATTGTATTTCTCAGCACATAATTAAAAAACTGAATATGAACAAGACAGTCAAAAGTCAGTCTGAAGTCAGAAGTTATCAGAATGAATCAGATTAAGAGATGTTACTGTCAAAATTATATTTTAACATTATTCACTATTATCATGTGATTAAATTGTATGTACTACTTATATTTGTTCAGAATGTTCTTAAACAAACTTCTTTGTAGCTTATGTACCTTATGGTCAAATTGAAAAATGTCCTTTGGTTAAGAAGTGTAGGGACTTCCCTAGTGGTGCAGTGGTTAAGACTCTGCCTTCCCAGTTCAGTTCCCTGGTCAGGGAACTAGATCCCACACGCATGGCGCAACTAAGGGTTCGCATGCCAAAACTAAGGGTTTGCATGCCACAACTAAGGGTTCGCATGCAACAACTAAGGAGCCTGTCAGCCGCAACTAAGACCCGGCGCAACCAAATTAAAAAAAAAAAAAAAAAAGAAATGTAGATAGTTGATAGTTTTATACCTATTCAACCCTGGAATCGTTGATTCCATCTGCTTTTTAATACTGTCATAAGTGTTTGTGCAATATAAGGATTCTTACCCAGTGTGATCAGGAATAGGAGATGCTTCATTAATCAAGAGTCAAAGTGTGGAATCATAAGAATTTATACATATATATCTTAAATATTTTAACCTAAAATATGTTCACATATGTTCATTTGTCAATTTTTTAATGAAAGGCTGAGTCTCCCCCTTCTTTCTAAGTATGCATCTCTGATTAGATTGCTTGTTGACTATCTTGCATAAAATACACCCATAAATCATTTTCTATAATTTTTAGTTTCATTCTTTAAGACAGAGTAAGAAATTTGAAACTTGCAAAAAATATGAATTAGAACCCATCTGTTTCTATGACTTTTTTTCATAATCTTTTATAATTGCGTCACCTACACACTTTAACAGCAGTTTTTTTTTAGTAACTCATTTTTATGGAGTCTTTCCAAAGCATTCAGCTTAGTTTACATAGAAATTATCATTCTCTTTCCTATGTACATTTTGTCAGTTTTCTTTGTATTTTATTAACTTAATCATTAAAATAACAAGTACAACTGGCATAAACAGGTTCGGGGGAGAAAACACAGTTGACTCTTGGTAAGTGTGAAACTCAACTGGTGGAAGCAGAAGTATACAGAAGAAACAGGAGTTAGAGAATAACCTACAAAACATGAACATTTAGTGTTCCTTGGGCATCAGTATGCTTTACAGAGGTAAAGTGTCACTAATGCTGTGATTTGGGTAAATTTAAGTCAGTTAAGAGAGCTTCTACTGTCCTTCCAGATTTGCTAAGATGGCAAAATGCATTAGAGGCCAATTTGGTCCAAAGGGGCAATCTTCCTAGGATATGTTGCCTTAGAATTATAATAAATTCTTTGCTGAAGATTTTAATCTTTACTGAAGATTTTTTTTAAAGAAATATTTTCATTATTGAATGAAAGCAGTATAAATTGTATTAGCTGTATGATTTAGGATTTTGAATTATATAATAGTGACTTTTTCCATCGTTTGATATATCTTTTTTATTTGTTTAAATATGTGTTGTTCCATGTTATACTTTATTTTACAGTGGTACAGAAAAAAAGAAAGAAAAACCACAAGGACAGAGAGAAAAAAAAGAGGAATCTCACTCTAATGATCAAAGTCCACAAATTCGAGCATCACCTTCTCCCCAGCCCTCTTCACAGCCTCTCCAAATACACAGACAAACTCAAGAAAGCAAGAATTCTACTCCCACCAAAAGGTTTTAACTGACCCCAAGTACAGAGCTAGGGAATGGTTGTAACGATACCTAAATTCTGTGACTTGAGAAAAAAATTGGCTATCCATGGTTTCCAAGAGAAAAGCCTGATGGCTTTTTTTCCCCTACATCTTTGTTGCTGTAATCTGTATTTTAACACATTGGGGAATGAAAATTCGAGGTTATATTTATCAGTTAAAACTGGAGGAAAAAAATTAAGTTATAAACAGTTTGATGAAAGGAAGGCAAAAGTAACCTACTCTAAAACCAAAACAACATTTTTATAGTAAAATTATAGAATATTTTAAAATTTATATATAACTGTGCATAAATTTATAGCCATGGATAGAAAATTGCCATATGTTGTTATACTCACCATATTTTGGCATCATTACAACCTTCAGCTTGCAAGGGCCCTTCTCAACAAATGGCTCTTCATTGTGACTGCATCTCAGTTTCAGTTTTGGGTTTTGGGAGGATAAGTTCTTGCTTGAGTAGAGAATTGAATTCATTTCACCTAATCTTTTCTATGCTAAAGGCTTGCTTGAGGGCTTCTCTCTGTGTCTATAATAATTAATATTTTAAAGTTATGAGAAGGGGAGAAGGGAGAAACATTCTAACAATGTGTGTGAGCCTAAATTGGGGATCTAAACCTGCATGCTGGGAGTTCAACACTACAGCTGCCTTGTAATCAAATATTTAGACCAACTTAATGAAATTTGCCTGCTTTAGGGATGTTGATTCAAGCTTTATGATTAGGTATAGATTTATTTTATCATCATACTTCCTCTTGGAAATCTTAGGAAAATATAAACCATTCCCAGAACTGGCTAGGATTTTAATAAAAATAAATGACATCCATTCCTAAAAGATTTATAATATATTTTTGTTTGATTAGCTTAGTATTTTGCCTCAAATCTCTAATGGAAATTTGGGAAAACACAACACCCTTCACTTGATTGATGCATGTTTAACATTTTAAAAATGCTTTGTGTGTCTCGTGCAGATTCTTACGCTATCTAAATGGTTTGTAATTCTTTTGACTGGTCTGATGTGGAGTTTTTCTTGGATATAGCTTATTAATGTTTTGCAACTTTGGATTGTATGTGGTTAAAGGTGGCTTTCTTTTTTAATAATCAATCTCTTTAAGGTTCTGATTTGACTTGGCATCTTCTTTGTCCCAGATCTTTTTTTCAGCTTCTTAAGGTCTCTTGGAAATGTGCTTGCCATTCTGAATTGCTCTTTGGATATACTACTACAAGAAGTATTGAAGGCTGGATGAGTTGTAGGACAGTTAGCAGTGCAGCCAAAAAATCATTTATAAGTTAAAAAATTTCAGTTATGAATATGTGGAAGCAGTTTCGATAATATAACATTCTTGTGTTAAATTGTTTTTACTTCATGGATAAAATTGACTCTAAAAGATATAAACAAGAGTTTTACTTTTAGTCCCACAATTATTTAGAAATTGTCATTTGTACCATGTATAATTTAATTCCATGAGGACATAAAAAATGAAAATAGCAACCTTGTAATGATTTTGAATAAGTATAGGTTTTTTCACAAATTCACGCAATTTCATAAATTCTGAGCGATAGTAATTATTCATATTTAAGCAAATGGGTTTTTTTTTTTAGATCAAGTAATATTTGTTCTAGTGAATCTTCTGAAATATAGTGAAAATTAAAAAACAGACTTGGTAATTGCCTTGTTTAACTCCTTGACTCATCCAGGCACAGAAACTTTCAACTAATCCTTCCTTCTCTTTTCTGGATTAGCTTTAAGAAAATGTTAATTACTGCTTTTATGTTCTAGTCAAACTGTCAATTGCTACTCTTAGAATTTTTTTCTAAGAAACTAATATGTTTCTTCCAGCATAAAACGACCACCAACGGCTGAAAAGTCACATAATTCATGGGAAAATTCAGACGATAGCCGTAATAAATTACTGAGGGCAGTTTCAACATCAAAATTAATATCAAAAGTTATAAAAAATGCAGACAAGTAAGTATTATACTTTAAGTTATATCTGAAAATTATTACTTTGACTCTCACATTTGCATGTACAATTATATGCCACGTTTAAATCATTTCTAAAAATCTGTATTTATATCTTTTTTTCTTCGAAGTGCATTTTTCCTTTTGTGTCTTTAGAAAAGGCTGTCTTCCTGTTAATGCTTCTGAACTCATAATAAATTTCAATAATCTCATAAAATTTGAGTAATTTTCATAAATTCTTTCTATGCTTTTATTGTTTAAGTGATCCTAATGGAATATTCCTTCTTTTATGAAACAGTATATTAGTAGTTTAGACCAGTGAGAAACTTTAAAAAATACTGATGCCTGAATTTCACGTCTGGAGATTTATCTGGGGTGTGGCCTAGACATTGAATCTTTTGCAATTTCTTCAGGTGATTATAATAGTCAGCCAAATAAAATTATAAAATAAATGTCTTTGAATTCCTTTTGTAGGCATAAAGATGTCATCATCAACCAAGGTAAGTTAAAAATCCTTTTTTAAAAATGTTTATCTTTTCTACATCAGTTAAATTTTTTCTTTTGATAAGAATATTGACTTACTTTCATTCAGTGTACTTTATTTATTAGCTCACAGTGATAAAAAAGAAGTGTGTTGTTATAGTCATTTAAGAAAATATCTAATTTTTATTGTAAGATATGTCATTTTTGTCTCAACCAGCAAAAATGTCAACCCGTGAAAAAAACAGCCAAGGTAAGAATAAGCTACACAGTTGGTCGCCTTCTTAGTTAATTTCTTCCTGGATCTCTTATTTGGCTTTTCATTTTTTATACTACCTGACTTTCCTCTTAATAAAGGAAATATAGTAATTTGAACTAGTGAATCCAACCACTTTTCTATTTCTCTGAGCTCTGAAGTTTTAAGGTCAACAGTAGGAATAAAGATATCATTACAAAGAGGTATAATACCTAAGGGGAATTTCCCCCTTTTTAAAAAAAATAAAAGTTGTACTTAGAAAAGCCATTTAAAAGATTGATAAATTTTAACTCAATTTCCTGTCTTGCCAACTTCATTGCAAATAATCACTCATTTCTTAAAGCTAAGACTTAAAATATAATAAGTCTAGCAAATCCATTTCCTCTTAAATTTTTCTTTTATATTAATTGTAATTTCTGGCTACTTGCTGTTGTTGGCTTGTTCTGACCCAAAAAAGGAAAGAAGACTTTCTGTAAATGTGTACTTAATTTAATTGCAAAGTAGGTAAGATTTATACATCAGTTTTACATTCTCCTTCAATTGCCTGCAAATTTAATTGAAGCATGCTGTTCTAAATAAAAGCATGTCCTTCCCGTGCATGCTTTTTACAGCTCATTTCTATATGTCATAGTTATCTTTATTTTCTGGGTTATTTATTATATTAACCATATATAATGTGGTTAAAATTTTTGTTAGAGATTTAACTTGATTTCTGTAGATTTTCACTTTTGATTCTGATAAGAAGAGTATTTGCAATCTTCTTTGGATCATTTGTTTTTACATAGAAATTGTAAATAAAGCTGATTATTGCTGCTGTTCTCTTTCAGTTAGGTCTTACTCCCTCTTTTATAATTTATAGTTAAGTATAGATTAAGTAATAGTTGAAATACCTTAAGGACAAATGAAATTTTATTTACAAAGACAATTCTTATTATGTGTCAAAACATTTTAAAAAGAGAGAGATAGTGATATATAGTGGCAAGAGCAGTGAATGGAGAGTCTCTGTTTGGTGTTTGGCTCTACTGTATAACAATCTTGTGACCCAGGCAAAATGGCAACATCTCTGGGTAGTTTTCTAATCTGAGAATATAACTATAAAGCTTACTTCACAGGACTGCTGAAGGATGAAATAATATGTATGAAAGTACTTTAAAAACAGAAAACACTGTACCTATAAAAAGGTGCTCCTATTATTACATGTTTTGCCAAAGAGCTTACATTTTATAAAAATCCTTAGAGGGTAAATGAGAAAGGGCTATCTTTCTCTTTGTCGTGCTATGGTATGTCCTTTGGAAGGAAAAGGGATCTAACTTATGATTAGTATGTAAGTGAGTGCTCTGTGTTGGTGACAATTTTCAAAACCATTCAAATAGGCAGGTAAGTAAATGTATTTAAAAGGGAAGGGTTTTGCTAGAGAAGCATCACTAAAGTGGGGAAGAAGGATGAAATGAAAAACTGGAAAAGTCAGTTAAATTCTGGTACAAGCATTGTTAGCTGAAGAAGATTGTTCCAGATGTTGGAGTTTTAAAATGTCAAATGTTGCTTGCATCAAGCCTTATTTTTGGAATTTGAGCCTGTTCCTTTGCCATTTTAATCAGCTATATTTATCATTAGAGTGTATCTTGAAGGAAAACTCTTGTGCCTCAGCCTGTTATATAATTCAGGCCTGCCTGTGAGGCAGAGCCTATGGAAAGAAGTAGATGGATTCTAGATGGTTTAGGAGATTACAGGTAGAAGAGTATGAGAGGTAAGGAACGGAGGGAATCTATGAAGGCTAACTTGAAAGTAGATAAGAGGCATCTACTAAAATAAGGAACATTTGAGGACGAGTAGATGTGTAGAAAAGAATAGTTTGGTTTTGGACAGTTACACTTGAGTTGTTTATAAATCTTAATTTACTCGTAGAGGTGTGTAACAAACAACATAGTGTAGATGTTTAAACATGTGTAATTGAAGTCAAGACTGGTTTCACCATTTACTTAGCTTGTGACCATAAGCTGGTTAATTCACCTTCTTAAGTCTTTGTTTTCTCATCTGTAATTGAGACAATAATAAACCCTCAAAGGGTTATTATAAAAATTAAAGATAATAAAGTGTTTAAGCATAGTACCTGGCACATAACACCAAATAAATTTTAGTCATTAATATAAGTGTGACAGTACTCAACCTTGTACTCAAATATGTGGAGTTAAGATGAAAAGATGACCATTAAATAGATGATCTTCACTTGATGTAAGTTGTGGATAAATTTAAGTTTGGTATTCATTTTGCATAACATATTTCACAGCACATTTTCTTATACTTTAGGTATTAATCTAAAATATTTCATTTAAAAAAATATCTGTCATTTTTGGACAGTCTTTTTAGAATGTGATTTATTCTTTAGCTCTTTTTTTTTTTTGACAGTGACAAGTGTGACTTGCTGTAAGTCATCTGCTTTGTTTTGGGGACAAGGCGATTTATATTTGGTACATGTAAGTGAGTGGTAGCAGAGAAAACTTCACCTGAAATGACTGTGTCCTTCAGACACAGCAGAGTAGAAGAGCATAAATCTGCATATTCTGATCAGCACTTAGACAGAAGGAAGGAAACCATGGTTGAAAGCAGTGGGAGGTGAAATGAGATGTACACAGGGCAATCTCCGAGGCTAGATGTGGGGGGAAGGACGTGTTACACCATGTCCTATAAAAAGAGGCTCTTACTGAATTAGATCCTTATCTACACTCAAATCCTTGAAACTTAAGCCCCTTTTCATTACTCTTCTCCCTAATTCTGTTGGATCCTTTCCCATCACAAGAGAAATAATATACTAGGTAAATTTTGTAATGAAATGAGTACAGCTCATAAGCTCATCTTATAATCATTATCTAGTATATTACATTTTTAAAATATGGAAAATAAGTGTCACATGTCCTCATTTCTAGAGCAGAACCTGAATGTCTTCAAATTATTGCATGTTAACTGTCCTTTTCAGGCTTGAGTAATCCTAAATCAATTTTCTCTTGTTACATTTTAAACTCTTTTAATTGTCTGGTCATGTTGAGAACCTGAATGATTCAGGTTCCTACTGGAGAGAAATCTGCTTAATTGAGGAAAAGAGAACTCCTCAGTCACCAAATCACACTTTTACTTCCTCTTATAGAGCTGCCTCACTGTTCTATGATTAAATTCATTCTTGCTTAACTACCAAACCAGTGCAGTAGTAGCTTAACTACAGGTGTATTTAGATAGAACTATTACTGTAACATCTTAGAAAATTGAGAGGTGACTAATTCTTACTAGCTGCCTAGCTATCTGTCCAAAATGGCTTCAGATGAAAAATACCTTAAAAGTCATTTTGAAATACATACTGTCTAAAATCCTTCAGTAGTTTGTTTTAGCCAGTCATTCAAATAATCTAAAAATATACAATATAAACTCATTTACAAGTGGAGGAAAAAAAACTGAATAATCTTGTCATTTTAACAACTATTACAGTTCTGATGTGTTTCTTTATTGTTTCTTTATCAGATACACATTTTTTAAATTTTAAAGATTCATTCAACAAGTATTTATTGAGTGTATTTTGTCAGGACCTGTCCCAGAAACTTGGGGATACAGCAGTTACATTCTCTGAACTCTGTGGAACTTATATTCTACCTATAAGAAACAGACAGTAAATACTTAATATGTCAGTAGGTAATACATATTGGGAAAGAATAAGGAGAGTAGACAATTGCTATTTTATATAGAGTGGTTAGGGGAGACATCTCTGATAAAGTGATAAAGTGACATTTGAGCCACCTGAATGACGTGAGTGAACAATTTGGGTATCTGGAGAAAAGAATTTCATGAACAGAAAACTGGAAGTACAAAAGCCCTGAGGCAAGAGCTTTCTTGCTGTGTTAGGAGCAGCAAGAAGGTCCTTGATCGTAGTGAGCACACAATTTTGTATTTGTTAACCATTACATTTATAAAATATGGATTCATTCTAAGCAACAGAAGAGTCATTAGACACCTCACTTAGGAAAGAGAAGCAAAGTGGTTTAGTGGGAAGAGCATAATAATAATAAGCATGAGACCTAGTTAGGGGTGAATCACAGAAGTTTAAAGAATCAGAATCCTACAATGACTAAAATTATGAGTGTTGGTTGGGGAGAAACTAAAAATTTCATTTGCCAAAGGAAGTTATGAAAAAAAAAATAAAACATCCTTCATCTGATAATAAATTTTTCCCTATGACTCTTGAGACCTTGGACCTCAGTTTTCTTACATATACTTAGGCTTAGATTAGACGTTGCCGAGAGTCTCTTTAATAACTTTTTAAAAGCTCTTTCCTGCAGCAAATAGAAAATGGAAGGCAGCCCCCATACCTTCACTAACTCATGTTTAATCTACCTTTAAAGAATTTGAATACAGGTGCTTTTGTTCAGTGCCTTGTATTGTTTTCTGACCTGTTGGCTCCAGGCATGTTCTGTCCTAAAACCTGATCACATCTGTGTAAACTGAGCATTGTATCTGAAAGAATAACTAAAATTTACCTGTAAGAATATAGGATAGCAGTCCTACTGACACTGTCTGTATATTGTGTTACCTACTGAGAGGAACTATATTGTCCCCTGCTGAGGGGGTGTACAGTTTGAAACAAACCAAAGAAGTCAAAAGCCCTTAATTGTGCTACAGATAGAATCTTTCCTTGCTGTTTCTGAGATGATATCCAAAACTTTGCAGTTCCAGAATTTAGAAAGAAGGGTGCTAGCTTTAAGTCTATTTTAAATGTGAATAAGCAGGAAGGGCAGGAAACCAAATATTGCACCTCCAAAAAAATACACTCACTTCTAAAATTTACCTATTGGCATATGTTAAATAGGATATATAATCATTACTTGGATCCCTAGGTCTGGGCTTTGTCCAAGTATTGCCTGTATTTAAAAGGAGACCAAAAAGGGGGAACCTCTTCTCTGTTGGAGATTTTTTTAAGCAGAAATCTGGTATCTGTTGGTGACAGTCTTATAGATTAAAATGTATTTAAAGGCTGTCCAATTTTTTTAGTATAAATTATCCCAACTTCTAAGAATATGTGTTCTTGACATCCTCTTTCCTTATTTTCAGCTGAGAAAAAAGTCCCAAGTGCCCCCTTTGAACATGGAGAATATGACTTTTCATGAGAGTATCCTAGTCTTGGGCATATTTATTTTATTCCAGTTGAAGACTTTTCACCCATACCGAACTTTCACAACTGTAGGCATACGTTTTTTTTAAAAAAAATCTAAACTAGAAAATGTAATTAACTAGAAAATCTGCATTCCTTAAGCATGCTAGTTAACTGAGCTAGTATAGTTAGAAATCCGTTCTGTCCAGAAACCGCAATTAGACTCCACAATGTGTTGCTCACTGTATCAACTGTTTACTGTTTTCCTGAAGCACTTTGAAAAGAATTCTGAAACTTGTGATTAGTGTAGCAGAAAAGAGGTACAAATGATCAGTGGCATATACAAAACTGCAAGAAAAAGCATAGTAAATCACATGCCACATTCCTGAGCTATACTCATAGTTGATTCTCCAAGGAACAATTTCACCAAAAAGATTCTATTGATTATTTCCTTAAATAATGCTTTTTAAACTTTTTAAAGATTAAATATTTTCATCTTTCTAAAAATACATGCAAATAATATTTCAAGCACGCATATACTGACCACCCAGATTTATTAGATCTTTACATTTTGCTTTATTTGACTCAGGCTTTGGGGGGTTTCGGGTTTTTTTAATTAACTTTTTTTTCTTTGGCCACGCCATGCGGCATGTGGGATCTTAGCTCCCCGACCAGGGATCGAACCCATGCTCCCTGCATTGGGAGCGTGGAGTCTTAACCACTGGACTGCCAGGGAAGTCCCTATTTTTTTTTTTTTTTAAAGAAATAAAACATTAAAGATGAAGTCTCTCAATACTCTTTAATACTCTTTAGAATTTCATATATAAGTTTTTATTGTTCCCCTTGGGCCTCTTGATTTTCTTTCTGCTATAGTTAATTGAGAAAGAGAGGGATAAATATTTCAATATCTGAAGTTTCTTTTTTTAATTTCTTATTTTTAAAAAATTAAATCCAACTTGGTGTATTCAGATAAAATGAAGAATTTTTTTCATTTAGTGTTTAAGATAACTTTTCCTGGGGATACAAATGAGTGATTTGAGGGACTTTGTAAAGTACAACCATGTTTTGCTTAGTTCAGAAATGTTTTCAGCAGTATAGCAAATCTTTCAGAAGAAGTTTTATGTGCCTTATATTGTTGGAATAGACGTATTTCCCATCTTTTACCAAAGAAAGCCTTTTTCGCGCAGTAAAAATAATTAAAATGCTTACGCAAACTCCCATGTCTGATATTTTCAAGTAATTTTATAACAATCACAGTTGTTGAAAAAAAAACCAAAAAGCAAAACAGCAAAGAAAAATCTGATTAAAGGAGGTTTAGATTCAAGAAAGTTACTTAACTGTAAAATTACTTAACTGCAAATTGGCTTGTTACTGTACTTAGATAAGTGTTGACCAGCAGATACATAAGACTTGGTTATGTCTGTCTTGTAAGCTCCTAAGAGGCTAGGTTAACACATTTTACATCTTCATTGTGTACCCTCACCCAACCCCCATGTAATTAAGAATTCAATAAAATTTACCAGCTAGTAGAACTCTACCTATAGAACAACGAAAATTAAGGTAGCATTTTAGTATTTGGTCAGATTTTTCAGAACTGTGTTCTTGTCCCAGCCAGTAAAACTAACTACATAATATTTGGCAAGCACAATTAGGAATTTTTTAAATGAACACAATAAGATTAGATTATATATTCTTTTAAATTCATGACTCCCCTTTTTATTTTGGAGTCTACATTTATGATCTATTTTTACAGCTAGACATTTGAAAGGGGTGAAATTGAGACTTTATTATAGCACAAATCAATTTCCTTGTTCAAAATTCAAAGATCCTTACAGATTACATTGTTTCATTGGAATTTTTAAAATTATTACTCGAGTGTAACTGGATCATTAACTGGGACTTGAAATATTTTGTTTAAAAATAAATGAGTTTCAAGAAAAGATTTTAGCTTTCCTTAAATGGTCTTTGTCACTTTCTACCGTTAAATTGTGGACAGTATTTCTAGCATCTTGTTTACCAGCCTGTTCTGTAGCTCTGTGGTTTTGGGGAATGGAACTGGTAGTATCAGAGAAAAAGCTCAAATTAAGTAAAGATTCTTAAATTTTCTGTTTGTTTGCTGGAATTAGGTAGCATCTCACAGCTAGCTACATTTTAGTTACATATAAGATTCAAATTCAGTTGTGGGGGGAGCTCTTTAGTTCTAAAGATCGTAAAATATAAAAATGAATTCCTAAAGTGAAAACTTTAGGAGAAAGATGCTTTAAATTGTAAGCATTCTAGAAGTTCAGAAGGCTTTCTACAAAGCAATACCCAGTACATAAACAAGTACAAGTCATAGTCCAGACCCTTGAAGCTCTGCTGTTGCCTTTGAAAGGCTTTTTTTTTTTTTTAATCTCTAGGTGCACAAATCGAGCAAGCTATTTAAAAGGAAAAAAAAGCACAGGAGGAACCAATCTTGGAGCAGAGTATGCCCAGTACTAATTTTCTTCTACACCCTCCTTGAATTTTTCCTTTTGCTTTGTTATAATCTGTGAAAAATTAATAAATTTTGATAAGCATCTTTTAAACATATAATGTTAATAACCAGTTATTTATATCAGTATGAATTATTTCAGCAATACTGCTTTTCTTAGAACACCTGAGAATAACTGCCAAAAAGCTTGGATTAGGGAATATAATGATCATTTTGCAATTTGAAGCACTTTGGAGGATAGGACAGCCCAGGGGAGGTTCTAAAGTAGAAGCACATGAGGAGGCTGAAGGGGAAGGACTAAGAGGTGTGCAAGAAGGACATGGAAATACAGTATTTCAAATTTTGGCCTAGCATTCACTCTTCCAAAAGATAATAGAGCAGAAACATCTTCCTCTTCTATTGTACTCTCTGATTTCCTGTTGTTGGGATCCAGAGCTCAAGCTAATACTATTTGGATTATAAGGAAGCTGTACTGTCAGGTAATTGGACTTATGTGGACTAGCCTAAAGATATCACCACTGTCTGAACAGTACTGTCCAATAGAAATATAATGTATAACACACATATAATTTTAAATGTTCTAGTAGCAACATTTTAAAAATAAAAAGACACAGGTAAGATTAAGTTTAGTATATTTAATGCAGTATATCCAGAATATCATTTCAATGTGTGATCAATATAAAAAAACATTAATGAGATGTTTTACTTTTTTTTTCATACTAAATCTTCAAAATCTGTTGTGTATTTTACACTTACAGCATGTCTCAGTTCACACTAGCTGCTTTCTAAGTGTTCTACCAGTGGCTATCATTTTGGATAGTGCAGATCTAGAACATAGTATAGAATGAAAATATTTCCCAACAGAACACAGTCTAAGAATTCATTTGACCTCTCTGAGCCTTGGTTTCCCCTTCTGTAAAAGAAGCCGTTTGAACTAGGTAAGCTCTAAGATTTCTTCCAGTTCCAGCATTATATGTTTCTAGAGAAATGAACTAATAAAATTTATGGTATTTATGGTATCAACAATATCCCCCAGAATTTTCCTTCCTTCCTTCCTTCCTTCCTTCCTTCCTTCCTTCCTTCCTTCCTTCCTTCCTTCCTTCCTCCCTCCCTCCCTCCCTCCCTCCCTCCCTCCCTCCCTTCCTCCCTCCCTCCCTCCCTCCCTCCCTCCCTTCCTCCTTCCCTCCCTCCCTCTTCCCTCCCTCCCTCCCTCTTCCCTCCCTCCCTCCCTCCTTCCCTCCCTCCCTCCCTCTCTCTCCCTCCCTCCCTCCCTCCCTCTCTCTCCCTCTCTCTCTCTCTCTCTCTCTCTCTCTCTCTCTCTCTCTCTCTCTCTCTCTCTCGCTAGCTCGCTCTCGCTCTCACTTTCTCGCTTTCTTGCTTTCTCCACCATGCAGCTTGTGGATCTTAGCTCCCTGACCAGGGATTGAACCTGGGCCCCAGCAATGAAAGCACCAAGTCCTAACCACTGGACCTCCAGGGAATTCCCTGAATTTCTTCTTTTATAATTAAGCATTGATCAGATTCAATTAAGAATATTTTATTTGAGCATAAGCTAGTAAGTGGTAGAGCTGAGATTCAAACAAGGTCTCTGTTTATCACAAAGCTTGTGTTCTCTCCACTATACTGTATAGCCTTCCTCTCAGTCCCAGGAATTTTCGCAATGTCAAAATAGGAGATAAAATGTTGAGATTAATTACATTTCAAGAAGCAGCAGCTTCACTATTGAATACAGATAGCCCTATAGTGTGTTTACTAATTATTATGAGATAATTTAATCATTTCTTTCTCACATTCCTTTTCTGGACCACCAGACTTTATTAATGTATTAATTAGTGTTACTGATCTCATACTCTTCTTTGACCAGTCCCATGGCCCATCTCTTCCCCTTGACTTTCATGCTGGTATACAGTGAAGACAGCCAGAAAGTAGCATTTGGGTAAAACAAATTGTTAAGTCGTTCGACTATACGATCAATAAGCCTGACAGCCTCAAGAAAAGGTTTGCAGTGAGAATTTGACTCAACAGTGAGGAGGAAAGAGGTTCTTCTTCATCTGTATATTTTACCTAATTCCCAAGGTAAAGAGTCTTCTTAGGTTGCAAACTAGTGAGCTACATGCAGGCCAAAGGTGTGTTTTCACATGGTATTCTCCCCTTTTTGGCAAAGGAGTAAACGTTTAAAAATTGGGAGATTTCACAATAAAGTATAGATTTTCTGTTTCTCTTGAAAAATGAGAAGATCAGCAGCACTGGGCTCACATCTTTCCTGAGGATGCTTAACTGCTGCCTTCCTGAGGTGGGGCCTGGTGTACATGCCAGTGCCCGAACCCCAACCGGTCGTCCTGTATTCTCCCACTGCTCTCATTTTGCATTTCCTGCCTGGGCCTGTAGATATTTGAACTTGTGACCCATGTATTATGGTGTACCTGATAGAACCCTCAGAATTCTAACTTATTTGCTGCACTTGCTATTCTGTGGACAGTCACTTTAAAGCTTATGAAGAGAGATTATCGTGTGTTAAATCATGTATTACAAGCAATTCCTAGACAGTGTTTAGAATGGTCATAAATCCTTCACAAAGGGAAGGGAATAAATATTTGTCGAAGACCTTACACTTTACAGTGTGATATTTACTCAGTCATAATTCTGAATGGTAAGTAGTAGTATCATTTTATTTATTTGGAAAATGAGGCCAAAGTCACATGGCTAGGAGGGGGTAAAGCTGGGATTCAGATCCCAATCAGTCTTTTTCTCCAAAGCTCCTGCTCTTTCCACTGTAATGTGTTGCCTCCCTCTCAGTCTCAGGAATTGTTCCCAGTGTCTCGATTATATTCTGTGCGTCCAGCATGCATACTGCCACTTTATCGGCAGGAAAAGCATTTTCATCCTAACATGCACTGCCATTTTTATATTAGAAAAGTTCACAGGCGCTAGATGCATAGTTCCTTTGTTTATAGTTAGTTGCTTGTGCTGCTTGACAGTTGCTAAAGGAATCAGTGCAGTATTCTGAGCTGCCTCTATTAGCAAAGGAGAGGGCTTTTTTTTTCTTTGATGCTATCCCTAACCCAGTCCCTTTGCTGGACATATAATCTCTTCTAACTGGCAATAGAAGCATCTATTAAATATTTTATTTTTTTCCATTCAGAAAGCATTTATGCTATACACCTCTGATCAATGATCTTGGAAGAAATTCCAAAGGACAGGATATTTCCCTTTAAAAATTCATATTCTGGGGCTTCCCTGGTGGCGCAGTGGTTGAGAGTCTACCTGCCAATGCAAGGGACACGGGTTCGGGCCCCGGTCCGGGAGGATCCCACATGCCATGGAGCGGCTAGGCCCGTGAGCCATGGCTGCTGAGCCTGCGCGTCCAGAGCCTGTGCTCCGCAACAGGAGAGGCCACAACAGTGAGAGGCCCGCATACTGCAAAAAAAAAAAAAGAATTCATATTCTTTAAAAAAAAAAAAACAACAACTAGAAGGAAAAGTATGTAACAAATTGACACCTATAAGAAAGTGAACTATACAAAAAATGACAAGGAGATACAGATAAAGATGATTGCTGAAGGGAAATAGTTACAGCTGGTAACTAAATCATTTAGTTATCATCAAAGTCCAGCTATGCTACAACTCATCAGGAAGCAGAGCCCACTGTTAGATTCAGAAGTAATAGAGACATACATCATGTGGTATTAAAACTATGGCGTGGGAGGTCTTAGCCTGTTCTTAGATCAAACCCTGAGGCCGAACACACTATGAGTAATAATAATAAAAGTAATGTGAACTTCTAACCCATAACAAGCACAGTTTTAAAATCTGACTCTGAAGAAATATTTACAGACATTCAGCAAATAATTTCTTTCCTTCTTCCATGGTTTACATTACATAAGCTATTGGATTATCTACTCTTCTCCTTAGTAGCTTAGGTCATTATTAGAGGTCCTAAGGTTGTATCAGCCTCTGGTTGATGATCACATTTTCAGTCTGTTTTTAACATGATTTTCATATAACAGACAAGTTAGCAAGTTCTAGAGATTGCCTATGCCTTTGTACTCGGTCCCTTATTTTCTCCCTCCTGCTTAGGTTCTTTTGTAAACATTTCACGACCACCATCAACATTTATTAAACCTGTCTGTGTATGTAGGTTGGGATGCTGGGACCAGGGATCCCAACACAGTCTCATGCACAGTCTCATTTGTTCACTTAAGTATTGTTTTGTTTTTAAGACATAAAAGAGTCTCATCTGTTCACTTAAGTGTTGTTTTCATTTGTAAAAGGTGTACAATAAATATTGATTTGATTCTGGAGTTGTCTTTTTAACATTTTTAGTTTTAGACTGTTGCACGTCTTAAAAACAGCTATTGGTTTATATAAATAAAAGATGTTTTTGCTGCTAACTAGAAACCTGTTTCCTAGTGCTATCTTTAAAATGTTAGTGTATTATAGTTTAATTGCTTAGACTCAAGGCTGATTGTAGGCATGATTGTGAAGTAGGGGACCTTGGTCCTCTTTCCATCCAGCTCTGGTCACTGCCCTATGTAGCAGAGCGCTTAGTCTCTCTCCCCTTCCTGACTTATGAGGGTGTCTGACTTCACTCCTCGTGGTATATTCTGAGGCCATGTTTTGTATGCCATTAAACGTCAGTAGGTTGATCAGGTAGTGTGGTGGACATGGTTGTTGTCTACTCTGACAATCTTTTTTCAATTGTCAGAGAAACTGCCATCACAAAATTATTTTCTTTCATTTCTGTACCTCAACTTTCCTGGCCGTCTTGTTGAAATGTGCCAACTTATAGATAAATTATATTTTAATTATGAAAATAGTTATTCTTACTTAAGGAAATGACCAGTGGTTTTTTTCCTACAATGTTTTTGACTAGGTCTTTATACAAAAGCAATCATGTATAATGAGACTAGAACTCTGAATTAGCTATTTTTTATCTGTTTTTGTTGTATCACACTAATAATACACTTTTCTATGAATATTCAGCAAATACATCTGTCTTAATTTTTTTCTTGTGTCTTAACAGAAGGAGAATATGTTAAAATGTTTATGCGAGGTCGACCAATTACAATGTTCATTCCTTCTGATGTTGACAACTATGATGACATCAGAACAGAGCTGCCTCCTGAGAAGCTCAAACTGGAGTGGGTGTATCCTTTTCTATTGTGACAGCAAATTCGTTTGCTTTGTCTTTAGTTTAAGAAAATTTAGTTTACTTGGCCTCTATCAAAATTGTCTTTATGCCCAAAAAAGTAAATGTAATAAACATAACAACCACTTGAGAAAGTAAAGAGATGTCATCTCTAATCCTTTCACATATTACATGGATTTTGCTATTAGCAATTTAAAACCACCAAAATTAATATTTTCAGATAGGGTAAGCAATATCCTACGAACATCGAGGCAGGTACTTGTGGTGTGGTAGAAGAGGCATCAGATTAGAATTGGAAGGCTAGTGTGTGAGTCTTGGCTCTGCCACTTATCCCTAATGAACCTTACTTCCTTCACTTATAAAAAGATGTTAATAATCCCTATCTCACAGGTCCATTGTAAGAATTAAGTAAGAAAACATCAGTTAAGCATTTTGTAAGCTGTGAAATAATGTGAATTATTTTATTAAGAGCTCAAATTAGCAAGGTGGATTCTAATTTGAGAATTAACTTCTTCACCACCAGACTTTTAAAAAAAATGAGTATGTAAAACAGAGTGCTCCTTATTTCACTTAGAAAGTCTCATTTCTCTTAGACCCTCTAAGAAACTCTCAGTGAAGCAGAAGGAGCTAATAGTTTGAACTCTGCTTTCTGCCTTCATTCTCCTATATCCTCCTCCCTGACCCCTTGAATCAGTCCCTCCTTTTGGCAGAAATTAGCTTGAGAAAACTCACCAATCCTGTTATTCTGTACAGCTTCTTAGTGGACACTCTGCCTATATCAGACTGTGCCTGGCTATCTCTTATTCATCATTTGGGTTAAGCGTAAGTGTCACTTTTTCAGATAGCCCTTCTTGTGATCTCTCTCTTTTTCTCTCTCCATTTAAATTAGATACTCCTTTTATGCTTTCTCCTAGCATCCTGTTATTTTTCTTTCCACAATTTCTAATGATACATTTGGTGTTAATTTTTGTCACCTTGTAAAGCATAAACTCTAGAGACATAGGCCCACATTTGTTTTGTTCAGATGTGTGTGTTCAGCTCTGTGCCTGACACATACTAGGAGCATAATATGTATTTGTTTTTTGAATGAGGAAACTAAGATTTAAGCATGTTAAAAGTTTTTGGGGTTCCACAAGGGCTAATGGCAGGACATGAGCTTTCTAGTTCCATTCCAGTCCTCTTTTCTTATACCTTCCTGATTCCCTTAAGTATCCCTGAAAAAATTGTTTATTTAAACTTTGAAAATTATGTTTATTAAAAACCTTGACTCTTTTAAGATATGGTTATCGAGGAAAGGACTGTCGAGCTAATGTTTACCTTCTTCCTACCGGGGAAATCGTTTATTTCATAGCATCAGTAGTAGTACTATTTAATTATGAGGAGAGAACTCAACGACACTACCTGGGTCATACAGACTGTGTGAAATGGTTGGTATCGTTTAACATTTGTTCATTTTTTAATTTCATGCTCTTATTTTTTAAATCTGGATTTTTATTGGAAATGATTTCCTATGGAAAACTCAGAACTTAAGGATATTATGGGCATTCTGTAGATAATTTCAGAAAGAAAAAAAAGACTTACAGGACTCCAGAATGGTTGGTGTGATATCCACTGCAATAAAACATATCATCTATAAATCTCAATTGGGACCTCTTCTTCTTTCCCACATCTTTTATGGTCTTTTTCTTCTGGCCTATAACATAAGATATATGTGGGGCATTCTAGACTTTTACATACTTCTAAGAGTGATTATTGGTTACTAAATATTTCTTGAGGATTTATTTTATGTAGGTAAATTTTGAACTTGATTCTTTTGGGGGGAGAGGGAAATCATGGCTGAATAAGGATTAAAGTATCCCATAGGGTGTCAAACTGTAAAAAAGTGAGAACTCCTTTTATATACTTGGCATGTTTTTAAAGTACTCAATTAATTTTACTGCTTCTTAGTTAACTTTAATTATCTATTGCTTAGATTCATTATTTTCCAACATTTAAAATCTTCTATGTCTGTACTATTCTGGCAACTGTATCTTTATCTAGAAAAAAATTACTCTAGGGCTTCCCTGGTGGCGCAGTGGTTGAGAGTCCGCCTGCCAATGCAGGGGACACAGGTTCACGCCCTGGTCCGGGAAGATCCCACATGCCGCGAAGCGGCTGGGCCTGTGAGCCATGGCCACTGAGCCTGTGCATCTGGAGCCTGTGCTCCACAACGGGAGAGCCCACAACAGTGAGAGGCCCGCGTACTGCCAAAAAAAAAAAAAAAAAAATTACTCTAATATATATTAGACTTAAAATATCATATAGATATTGTTAAACTTTTAGAGATGATTAAAATATTGCCTTTTCAC
The DNA here is from genome assembly GCF_008692025.1 of Phocoena sinus. Classification (NCBI taxonomy): domain Eukaryota; kingdom Metazoa; phylum Chordata; class Mammalia; order Artiodactyla; family Phocoenidae; genus Phocoena; species Phocoena sinus. Next base: position 34,580,036 of record NC_045775.1, read on the forward strand.
TAGAAGAAGAATATGTGTACAGAATTACTTATTACAACATCATTTGTGATAGAAAAGGTTGGAAACAGCCTAAATATCTTTTAGCTGGGGACTAGTAACATTGTGGTGTACCTATAGGTTACCATGCAGCTATAAAGAAAGAATAAGGTTGGATGGACTTAGAGATTATCTTACTGAGTGAAGTAAGTCAGAAAGAGAAAGACAAATACCATATGATATCACTTATATGTGGAATCTAAAATACAACACAAATGGACATATGTACGAAACAGAAACAGACTCACAGACATAGAGAACAGACTTGGGGTTGCCAAGGGAAAGATGGGGTTGGGGAGGAAAGGATTGGGAGTTTGGGATTAGCAGACGCAAGCTATTATATAGAGGATGGTTAAACAACAAGGTCCTATTGTATAGCGCAGGGAATTATTCAATATCCTGTGATAAACTATAATGGAAACGAATATGAAAAAGTATATATGTATAACTGAATCACTTTGCTCTGCAGCAGAAATTAACACAACATTGCAAATCAACTATACTTCAATAAATTTTTTTTAAAAAGAATGAGGAAGGTCTTTGTGTATTAATATGGAAAGATCCCTAAGACATACTTCTAAGTATAAAATTTGAATGAGAAAATGTGTGTGTAGTGTTCTACCATTTGTGTAAAAAGGAGGTGGAAGATAAATATTTATGTTGGCTTCCACATATGTAAAATTTTTCCAGAATTATTAATAAAAAGAAACTGATTACAGTGATTGCCTGGGGTTGCAGGGAGTAGGGATAATAGCAAGGTAGATGAGATTTTAGCAGAATTTCGATATGTGTTTTTATAGCTTTTGATATTTGAACCATGCATATATATTACCTAATCCAGCAATTTCACTTTTTAAAATGTGTTTTAAAAGATTGGGTTTTTTTGTATTTAAATTCTTTCCACAACATTTATTTATTTATTATTATTTTTTTATTGGAGTATAGTCGCTTTCCAATGTTGTGTTAGTTTCTACTGTACAGCAAAGTGAATCAGCTATACGTATACATATATCCCCTCTTTTTTGGATTTTAATATGGCAAAATGTTAATGTTAGGGTTTTAATTACTTTTAATATAATTGACCACAATAAAGGATGTGAACTATTTAAGTAAGAGGAAATAGAATTAAAGAAACATTGATAAACTCTAGCCTCCTTAGTAATAAAAGAAAATAAAGTGATACCATTGGATTTCTCTGGTGGTGCAGTGGTTAAGAATTCGCCTGCCAATGCAGGGGACACAGGTTCAATCCCTGGTCCAGGAAGATCCCACATGCTGCAGAGCAAATGAGCCTGTGCGTCACAACTACTGAGCCTGAGCTCTAGAGCCCACGAGCCACAGCTGCTGAGCCCGTGTGCCACAACTACTGAAGCCCACACGCTCTAGGACCCACGTTCCACAACTACTGAGCCCGTGTGCTGCAACTACTGAAACCTGTGCTCCACAACAAGAGAAGCCACCGCAATGAGAAGCCTGCATACTGCAACAAAGAGTAGCCCCCGCTCACCACAACTAGAGAAAGCCCACGTGTAGCAAGAAAGACCCAGAGCGGCCCCCCCCCAAAAAAAATTGATACCATTTATACCAATCAAATTATCAAGGCATTTTAAAAGGTATAATTCTTAATATGGGGAAGTTTTCGTGACACTTTTTTTTTTGCGGTACGCGGGCCTCTCACTGCTGTGGCCTATCCCGTTGCGGAGCGCAGGCTCCAGACGTGCAGGCTCTGGACGCACAGGCTCAGCGGCCATGGCCCATGGGCCCAACCGCTCCGTGGCATGTGGGATCCTCCCGGACCGGGGCATGAACCCGTGTCCCCTGCATCGGCAGGCGGACTCTCAACCACTGAGCCACCAGGGAAGCCCTAGTGACACTTTTAAAACATTTTTATTTATGACAGTTTAAATTGATACTACTCTTCTGGAAAGTAATGAGTAATACATACCAAGAACAAAATTACATTCTCAGTTGCGCTTACCCCTTGGTTGCAAGATGTAGAAGAATTCTAGATACGGATGTGAAGACATCCTTTTAAAAATCTTGCTCATCACTCATATGTTTAGCATGAGAAATGTGGGCATATATTTTGCAGTATTTTCAATTTGTACTTAAAAGTTTCTTGCCCAAAGTTGGCAGGCTGATTCTTAACCACTGCGCCACCAGGGAAGCCCATGCTTATGTTTTAATAAAGTAAAATTACACAATGCAGTATTGCATCTTCACTGTAATAAAACCACGTGACTATTTGTTCCTAGGTGCAGGACTACAAAGGAACTTGAACAAATGGGAACAGTTTAGTTTATCATGCCACAATTATGAGTAAATATTTCCTTCAGATTTAGTGTTCTAATAATAATTTGTTCAGTTTAACAAGGAAGTAGTACAGCTGAAAACTTAGGAAAGAAATCCTTTAGGTAATTGATGTTTATTTGATTTGCTAAAGTAAATCAAATGGGTCACGTTGAGATTTTTTTAATGATTAAAAACTGTTTGAAAAATGTTGGTAATTAGGCATATTTCTGCTGTTTTATGTCTTTCCTGTATTTAAAATTGTTGTTCATACTGCTTTCTAGCCTTGCTATACATCCTGACAAAATTAGGATTGCAACTGGACAGATAGCTGGAGTGGATAAGGATGGAAGGGTGAGTGGCACAGTTTTATGCATTCTGTACCTAGTGATATTGATATTAGAATGGAATTGATTGTAATTTTAACCATAACTCATTTATTTTATTCTCTTAAAATTTAATTATTAAGGGATTTCTAGTATAAGCAGGGAAAAAAATATTAGGATGTAATAACATTCCAAAAAACCAAGAGAGTCAAAGTAAAAATTTTGTTTCAAAAAAAAATAAGTGTTCTCCCTAAGGAAACTATTTACTTATAAAAATGGGAGAACTGATAAGCTTGTTAAAAAAATTTTTTTAAACAGAGAATAATTTATCAATGTTTCCCTAAATTGATGAATCCCTTGATTTTATATATGACTAGAAATGATAACACTTAAAATTTTTCAGTTATTATTCAGTACTGTTAAATTGGCTTACATAACAAATCCCTTATTTGTAAGGATCAACAGTGAATATTAATGATGACTGATTAGCATGTATATGACTACTCATGACATTTTCTGACTTAAAGTTTCTTTAAAGAAAAAGGAGTTAGAGGGGTTATATTGGATGACTTTTAAGACCCCTTCCAGTTGTAAATTCTATTTAAGGACTGTTTGCTTAGCAATTTATTGGACACTGATTCTTTTAAAAAGTATTATTTTCTCAGGAATGAAAGTAATGCTAAAAGCAGGATTTCCAGAGCAAATTTGCTGGTGTTAGAATCCTGACTCCACCTTTTAATAGCTGGATAACTATAGACAAGTTATTATCTCCATTTCAGTTCCCTCATCTGTTAAATGGTGGTTATAATAAACAGCACCTAACCCATAGGTCTGTGAGAATTAAATGAATTAATACATATAATATACTTAGAATAGTATATAACACATAGTAAATACTTCAGATCATTTGCTGCTACTGTTATCACTTTTGTTATTTCCTTATTTTCATGGTATGAGAAGAAAATACCTGCTCAAGATTCTTTGGGGGCATATGTAAACAGTTCTTGTGGGAGTGGTATTTATTTTCATCTACCTAAATACTAGTTGTCTTGCTGTCTTGTGTTTTTCCCCTTGTTTCTGCAGCCCCTGCAACCCCATGTCAGAGTGTGGGATTCAGTTAGTCTATCTACACTGCAAATTATTGGACTTGGAACTTTTGAGCGTGGAGTAGGATGCCTGGATTTTTCAAAAGCAGTAAGTATTTAAGGGAGTTAGCCAGCTGCACAAAGACACAGAAAAGAAGTTAAGCTCAGTTTTGTTTGTGTCTGTGTTCATGGAAGGTGATAATTGAATTGAAAAATTAGATGTTAGCTATTGCTTAACAATGGCCAGCATTTTAACCTAAGTGCTAAAGTACTTTGGTTTAGGTAGGATCCAGGATATTTCGCTTAATTATACTTACTTTGTTCTGTCCTGAAATAGGATTCTAACGTAATAGCAGGAAATGGTCAAAGGAATGCATACGTAGTATAGTAAAATTGAAACAAGCAGTAAGATGTGCTTTTGCTTCAGCTTGAATCATGGAGATCTATTTTATTTAGAAAATGTACAGACATGAAACTTGGCCAGTTCTGCCACAAGTATTGTCTTTTCTTAATGTCATATTGGAGTAAAGGAAACAATCAGACCTTTGCGTTCACTAAAATCATGAATTGTTTTGGTTCTGAATTGATGACAGCATGATTTTTAAATTAATTTATGTATTTATGTATTTAATTTTAGCTGCATTGGGTCTTCGTTGCTGTGTGCGGGCTTTCTTTAGTGGCAACGAGCGGGGGCTACTCTTCCTTGCGGTGTGCGGGCTTCTCATTGCGGTGGCTTCTCTTGTTGCGGAGCACAGGCTCTAGGCGCTCAGGCTTCAGTAGTTGTGGCTCGTGGGCTGTAGAGCACAGGCTCAGTAGTTGTGGCGCACGGGCTCAGTTGCTTTGCGGCATGTGGTATGCTCCCGGACCAGGACTCGAACCCGTGTCCCCTGCACTGGCAGGCAGATTGTTAACCACTGCGCCACCAGGGAAGCCCCGACAGCACGATTTTAAATTTAAGTTTAAAATTCAGTGTCTAGCAATCTTACCTAAGCCTTGAGACTTTATTTTGTGAAAATAAAACAAGATGTAGCTCATGTAAACATTCTATTTATTCTTGAATTATATGTAATTATTATAGAGTATACAGGAAAACTTCTTTATTTTAGGATCATAATTTTTAATTTCAATTACAAATATACCTCCAGATTTTATTGGGCCTCATTCATGCTTTAGGATATATTTATGTATTCATATTGTCTCTTCAGTTCCTAACTGTCAGCATCTGTATTCTGGATTATGAGTGTTTTGTGGGACATGGAGGAGCAAGGGACATTTTTAGAGCAGAAAGATCAGTTTGGGTAGATATAGGAACTTTACTGGCTTGCAGGCACTGAATGTCAAGGGGTATAATGAGTCAGGAATTGGGAGAAAGGCATTTAGAAAAGGAGATCAGAGGACAGAAGGGAAATACTTTTAAACCTTTTTTACCGCCCAAAATTTCTGTAGCAGGAACTGTTGTCATTTTGTTGATACCATTGTTACAGTGTTAAGACTATCTTGGATTGCCTCACACTCTGACTTTTCCTCATTTAGGTAATCATTCCAATACAGGATAAAAGAAAGATAAAGAGGAAAGTAAGCTCTGCCCTTCCTCGGTACCTCTCACTTATCACCACAGTATTTCTTTGTTCCATAGACATCATGAGGCATATACTAAAAATGCTACTAGAAAAAAAATAATCTTTTAGTATCATCCACAGTTCTTTTTCTTAAACTGGGAGGCGTTAGTTATGTTTTTATCTTGTTTATTCATGTTAATGTAAATCAGGTATATCATGGAAAACAAATTGGCAAACTTTAAAGTAGCCATTAATTTTAGCTTGTTCTATCAAACTACCAAAATTTAGGAGCAAAGTTATAAAATTATATACATTTCACATCTACCTCAAAGGAAAATACTTTAAATGCAGTCAGACTACTTTAAAGCAGAAAATACTTTAAGCTGCAGAAGGGACTAGGGTGTCCTCCAGATTAATTATTCGCTATCTCTGAATAATAAAAGTGGCTAGAAAGCAAGTGGAGATCAACCTAGGGGAAAAAATTAGAAATGGAAAAACAATTTTTTAAGACTTTTTATTATATTTCTGAAGAAAATACAGTCTTAGTAAATAGTATATTCATTATATTTCAAGGAACCATGAGCGTAAAGGATTTTGGATTATCTTAAATTTGGCAGTTTTAATAATATGGTATTTCTTTTTAGAAAGTCAGCCTTATCTGAAAAATTTTAAATGCCTATTTAAATTGACTTTTCTTTAGGATTCAGGTGTTCATTTATGTGTTATTGATGACTCCAATGAGCATATGCTTACTGTATGGGATTGGCAGAAGAAATCAAAAGGAGCAGAAATAAAGGTAAAAACATTTTAATTGGGTATTATCTTTTAGAATACATTATTTGTTTTGTAAATCCTTGGAAGTATATTGCATATCCTTAGGTTTCAAGAAAGCACCGGCTGGCCAAATTCATCAAATTTATTGATTTGTCATTATTCTTATGGTAGTCAGTTTTAAGATACAGTAGTCAAGCAGCTTCAACCACTTTCAGTGATATTTCAGACACATTGTACTACTGAAATGCCAAAGTAGTTGGATGTGTAATCTCAAAGTTAAGACTGTATACTCGGCTTCTTCTTCTTTAACAAAATGTTATTTTTTTCAATCTTTAAAATTTAAAAAATCTAAAGGAAAAATTCAGCCTTTGGAATATGGCTGACATAACTGAAAAGCATATGTAATGATAAGTTTTTTGGTTTTAATTATGTGTATGGGGTTATTAAATAAAATACTACAGCCTTTATAGTTGCTATAGAATAGTGTTAATCCTTTCGTTTAGAGCAGGCTATAACTTGTAAGAGAGGAATGAGGTTAGCATTGCAACTGCATTCATATGGCTCAGAAACGGCCTCCCTCTGACAGGCTCAAAGGGATTCAAAGCAACAGGATGGGTTTAAAAAATTTTTTTTAATTTATTTAATTAATTAATTTATTTTTGGCTGCGTTAGGTCTTCGTTGCTGCGCGTGGGCTTTCTCTAGTTGCGGCGAGCGGGGGCTCTCTTCATTTCAGTGCGCGGGCTTCTCATTGTCGTGGCTTTTCTTGTTGCGGAGCAAGGGCTCTAGGCACGCAGACTTCAGTAGCTGTGGCTCGTGGGCTCTAGAGCACAAGTTCAGTAGTTATGGCACTCGGGCTTATCTGCTTCACAGCATGTGGGATCTTCCCGGACCAGGGATCGAACCCATGTACCCTGCATTGGCAGGTGGGTTCTTAACCACTGCACCACGAGGGAAGCCCTGACAGGATGGCTTTTAAAAGCCTGTGACATATTTGCTATACTCTTAAATAACGTCACATTCCTCTTCAATTGTGCTCTCTCCTAGTTTTGTGTAAGCTTCAAGCTTTCAGCTTGTTGGATGAAAAGAGGTTATTTCTTTTAAATAGTATGAGTTAATCTTTTGAAAGTAGCAGAGTAGATTTGATTGTACTTGAAAGGAATATAAGGTATCAGGAAACCTCAGACTTTAAAAAACATAAATGAAGATAGATTGTCTTTCAGCCATCATTCAGAGTAATATAACATTGAAACATAGGAAAGTTACACCGAAGTGAAATATGTGAATTTTGGTCCTTTGTAGGAAAGGCTACCAGATGAAGTCTTATGGTTTTCCTCCTAGTGGCCACTCCTGGACCTCCTTTCCAGAACCTTTGGTGTTGGTGTTCCTGAGAGTTATACCCCATGTCTTCTGTTGATATCATATGCTGCTCCTGTTGCTTCCATGGCCTTGGTTACTACCTGCCATGTCCCACATCAGCTCACTCCAGCCCAGAGTAACAAGAGCAATTCTTGTTGCCTGCTGGACATCTTTATTTGAATCCCACAAGTCACAAGCAAAGTGTCCAAATCTGTACTAATCATATTTGTTAGCCCCCAACCAGTTTGCCTGTCCGTGACTAACGTCACATTCCACTTAGTTGCTCAAGCTGGAAACTTGGGCATCATTCATGATTCCTTTTCCCTCACTTTCACACCCAGTCAGTCAGCAAGTTCACTCAACTCTGTATCCCAAATATCTATATTAGAACTCTTTCATTGCAAACAACTTCAAAACAACTAAAGCAAATTTAACGAGAGTTTATTGATTCATGTTTAGGGAGTTAAAGAAAACCTCTAGTAAAGGTCAGAGGGAGATTTTGCCTCAGGAATGATTTGATTCAGGGACTAAATCACTGATTCTCTGTCTCCCCTCTTAGCTCCTCCCTGTGTGTTAACTTTATTCTTCTGTAGATAAGCTCTGTCCTGGCTTATGTCACAAGGATTGGGGATTTAATACATTACTTGTTAATTTATGTATATTTAAAAGTCAGTAAGGCAACTTCAAAACCTTATTGACAGATATTAAAGAAGACCTAAATAATTGGAGGATTATACAGTAGTAATGGATAGAAGCCGGTATCGTAAAGATGTTAGTTCTCTGCATATTGGTCTATACATTCAACATAGTCAAAATCCCAGCATGATTTTTATAGACATTGACAAGCTGAATATATGTGGAAATATGAATCAGTAAGAATAGACAAAATCACCAAGATTGGTGAGGGTGTAAAGTAACTGGAACTCTCGTATACTGCTGCTAGTCATGTAAATTGGTACAGCCCTTTTGGAAAACTGTTTGGTATTACCTAGTAAAGTTGAACACATGCATATGCATACTTTCTGACCCATCTTGTTCCACTTCTAGGTATAAACCCAAAAGAAGTATATACAAGTAATCAAAAATAAAAGAAAAAATTACTCAAATGCCCATCAATAAGAGAATGGATATATCAATAATGTGGTCTTTCCATACAAAGGAATACTATACAGCAATTAGAATGAACAAATTACAATATATGCACCAACATTTGTGGATCTCACAAATGTAATGTTGATAAAAATGAGCTAGACACAGAGGAATACCTTCTGTATTATTCCATTTAAATAAAACAGACAAAGCTAATCTTCGCTGCTGCGAATGAGGATCATGGTTACTTCAGCAGTGAGGGGATAGTGAGTAGAAAAGGGATCTGGGATGTTTCTGGGATGTTAGTAATGTTCTGTTTCTTGCTTTAGATGCTGTACAGAGGTGTGTTTAATTTGTGAAAACTTATCAAGCTATGTACTTAGGATTTGTGAGCTTTTCTGATTATATAGTATACATCAATAAAAAGTTAAAATACCCTGTAAGGCCACACTCATACCCAAAGTGATTTATTTTCATAGATTATTCAGTTTATATCTTGAATATCTTACCACTGGAACCATGGGTTTGTATACTTGGGAATATTTATAGTTAGCTTTATAATCCTTGATTAATCGGTTTGGCATAAGATCCAACTGTTAAAAAAAAAAAAAAAAGATCCAACTGTTGAGTAGTTTTGATTTTTTCCAAGTGAAAACTAAGGACTGTTGAATCAGTTTTTAAAAGATTCCAATTCTGGAAGAGAGGTGACTAATTTTGCTTTGTTATCAACACATTATCTTTTCCTTTTTCTTCTTTTTTCCTTCCAGTTTTATTGAAATATAATTGACATACAGCCCTGTATTAGTTTAAGGTATACAGCTTAATGATTTGGCTTACATTTGTCATGAAATGATTATCACAATAAGTTTTGTGAACATCCATCATCTCATACAGATAGAAAATGAAAGAAATAGAAAAAAACCTTTTTCCTTGTGATAAGAATTCTTGGGATTTACTCTTTACAAGTTTCATATATAACATTCAGCAGTGTTAATAATATTTATTATGTTGTACATTACATCCCTAGTGTACTTTTTTATATATTTATTTTTTTATTGAGGTATAGTTGATTTACAATGATGTGTTAGTTTTCAGGTGTACAGCAGAGTGATTCAGTTATACATATGTATACACACACATACACGTATATATACATGCAATATATATTCTTTTTCAGATTCTTTTCTCATATAGTTATTACAAAATATTGAGTGTATAGTTTCCTGTGCTATACAGTAGGTCCTTGTTTATTTTATATGTAGTAGTGTGTATATGTTACTCCCAAATTCCTAATTTGCCCCTCCCCCAACCTTTCCGCTTTGATAACCATAAGTTTGTTTTCTAGGTCTGTGAGTCTGTTTATGTTTTGTAAATAAGTTCATTTGTATCATTTTTTTAGATTCCACATATAAGTGATAGCATATGATATTTGTCTTTTTCTGTCTGACTTCACTTAGTATGATAATCTCTAGGTCCATCCATGTTGCTACAAATGGCATTATTTCATTTTTTTATGGCTGAGCAATATTCCATTGTATTTATGTACCACATCTTCTTTATCCACTCATCTGTTGATGGACATTAGGTTGCTTCCATGTCTTGGCTGTTGTAAATAGTGCTGCGGTGAACATTGGGGTGCGTGTATCTTTTCAAATTATGGTTTTCTCTGGATATATGCCCAGGAGAGGGATTGCAGGATCTTATGGTCGTTCTATTTTTAATTTTTTAAGGAACCTCCATACTGTTCTCCATAGTGGTTGTACCCATTTACATTCCCACCAACAGTGTAGGAGGGTTCCTTTTTCTCTACATCCTCTCCAGCATTAATTATTTGTAGACTTTTTGATGATGACCATTCCGATTGGTGTGAGGTGATACCTCATTGTGGTTTTGATTTGCATTTCTCTAATAATTAGCGAGGTTAAACGTCTTTTCATGTGGCTTTTGGCCATCTGTGTGTCTTCTTTGGAGAAATGTCTGTTTCTCTTTTACCCGTTTTTTGATTTGCTTGTTTGTTTTTTTGATACTGAGCTATATGGGCTATTTGTATATTTTGGAGACTAATCCCTTGTCGGTTGCATTGTTTACTAATATTTTCTCCCATTCTTCGGGTTGTCTTCTCGTTCTGTTTATGGTTTCCTTTCTGTGCAAAAGCTTTTAAGTTTAATGAGGTCCCTTTCCTAGGTTTTTTTTGAGGAAAGAACATAAAAGCTCTTTGTTTTTTGTTTTTTCATTCTGTAGGAATCAGTAGTGACCATTCTGTATCTACTTTTTACGTCTTCAGCATGGGGATGAATCTCTAAATCAGTAATATTTTCCTGAATGAATGGTCAGTAGTATGGTACAAATAAAGATAAGACTGGTTTGTTTTTTTTAAGACCAAAATGGCAATGTCTTTAAGACAGCATGTACATTGCTCTTTCATTTGCTAGTTTTAGCGTACTTTTCCTTGAATATGCAAGAAATTAAAACAACCTAAAACTAATTCATGTAAATGTCTTCCTAGTGAAGAGTTATTATATATAGATAGCATAAAAGATGATATAATAGGATAAGGACATCAAGTTTAAATCATTATTCTAAAAATCTATTATTAAAAATTTTCAGGAAAATAGAACTTTGAAGAAAAGGCATTTCCTTAAAAATTTTCCCTATCTTTGATTATCAGTATCTGTAATTGGTACTTAATGGAGATAAGTATATACATTCATCTAAAGCTTTATTTCTCTTTCCACAGACAACAAATGAAGTTGTTTTGGCTGTGGAATTCCATCCAACAGATGCAAATACCATAATAACCTGTGGTAAATCTCACATTTTTTTCTGGACCTGGAGTGGCAATTCACTAACAAGAAAACAGGGAGTTTTTGGGGTAAGGACCAGAATGTTATAACTTCATTATAAAACTTGAATTTTTTAATTGTTGAGTAAGCATAAAGTCATCATGCCAAAGGGAAAACTGAGAATTCTCATTGTTTCATTGTAGAAATATGAAAAACCAAAATTTGTGCAGTGTTTGACATTCTTGGGGAATGGAGATGTTCTTACTGGAGACTCAGGTGGAGTCATACTTATATGGAGCAAAACTACTGTAGAACCCACACCTGGGAAAGGGCCTAAAGGTACAGTATTCTCATATTGAAGTCATTCCTTTCAGTTTGTGCATGTTGCTATTGCAGTCCCATCTCTTATCCAGACCAGGAGAGAGAGAGCTGCAGGGAAGACAGTATGAGAGTCACCAACATACATTTTGTTTTTAAGGTTCTTCACGATAGTCTTTCTTTAAATCAAATTATTTACTCATTTATTAAGCATATGTAACCTACATTTTACTACACTGTACCTTTCCTTCCAGGAGGTTAATACAAAATAATTAGAGATGATAGAGATACATGTTAATTTAAACACCGTAAAGATTAAGAGAGAAGTCATCCCAATCTTCAATATTTTGTGAAGCCTTCACAGAAGAAATTATATTTCTGTTAAGCCATAATGAATGTGCAACACTACAAAAGATATGGAACTCTGATCCCACTTAGGGATCAGTGTAAGTTCAGGGAGAAAGATGGTTATGAACGTGAAACATCCAGGATAGTGTGAATAAACTTGTCATGTGTTAACAAAAACAAGAGATAGCCGGCATGAAGGAAATACAATTTTAAAAAATAGTAGTGAATTGCAGTTTCTCTTATCAATTTAAACTAATATATACTAAGCCAATGAAAATTCAGATAGGGATTAAAGATACAGATTTTCCGAGTTGTCCACAAGAATCCTAAAAACTGGTTGAGTTCACCATGGAAGAGAGAAGAGCTGTGAGGCCAAGGATCCTTAGTCCCACAGTTAGATGACCAGAAAAGAGCCTACAGGGGTTACAGAAGTGAGATTAAAAAAAAAAAAGTTAGCAAGATAGAACTTTTTATTTAGTGCCTGAACAAGGAAGCAGAGAATTCCCAGGAGTTTCAGTGCTCTAGGGAGATCAAGAAGAATAAGAACCAAGGAAAGACCAAAGGAGCTTGCGATTTCAATAGAACATTAAGGCCGTAGAACAGCTAAGTATAGAATAGCCAGTTTTAAATTGGAGAATTTTGGGCTTCCCTGGTGGCTCAGTGGTTAAGAATCGGCCTGCCAGTGCAGGGGACACGGGTTCGAGCCCTGGTCCAGGAAGATCCCACATGCTGTGGAGCACCTAAGTCCGTGCGCCACAACTACTGAAGCCTGCACACCTAGAGCCTGTGCTCCGCAACAAGAGAAGCCACCACAATGAGAAGCCCGCGCACCACAACGAAGAGTAGCCCCCGCTCACCACAACTAGAGAAAGCCCGTGCGCAGCTACAAAGACCCAACACAGCCAAAAATAAATAAATAAATAAATGTATTAAAAATAATAATAATAAAATGGAGAATTTTGAGAATCCTAGTTGAAAATGGAATGGAAGGCAAAGTTGCTAGAATCAATCAGTAGTCTTTTTAAGGTTGCCTAAAACCTGAGAGTAAACTGGGTATTGTGGTGGAAAAAAGACTAAAAATCTTAGAGAGAGATGAGAATAACTGGTTTGAGTGTAAGAAGAAAGATTTTATCCTTGAAAAAGAGTAATAGCCTACATTCTATCCCGAGATCTTATGTGGCTAAATGGTGGCGGTCATGCAGGGTGACGTTGCTCTCAGTAAAGGTGGCTCCCTGTTAAAAACTTGAAGTTTTTATTGTTAATGGATAATACAAGAATAGTAATATAGTAAAATATCACATAATCAGACTCCATTACTTCAGAATTCTACTTGTTGGAATTGGAATCCAGCTGAAACCTTTGACTTGCCTATGGAAATTGGATTTATTATAATAAATGAATACTAAAACCAAAGACCTACAAATTGAGAGGTATCATTTTCTAAATAGTTAGTGATTAAAATTATCCATATCAGCTCACAAAAGGATGGTTCCAAGGACCTTTTCTTAACAGCTGTTGGTTAACATAGTTATCTGTAATATAGAAAGATAGTCCCGATTACTACATTTGTGTTACGTTTCCTCCCTTTCTCTTCTCCTTTTCCCAACATAGCAACCGACTGTAGGTTTTACTGTCTCCTGGGCTGGGTCTGGAGATACAATATGTGTAAGAACAGTGTGTATGGCCATATGGTAAAATGGGACAGGAGAGACAAAAAGAATAACTCATAGTTAGTCCCCTTCTTCTTTTTCCTTTTCTCACTACAGCTCCTCTTCCCAGCCCCAGTAGTGGGCCTTGGAATTCATTCAGCTTACCTCAAATTGGTTTTCCTCAAAAACACAGATATATTTTATCCTCAAGACCCATTTGCACCCAAATATACAGGTCCACTTTGCCCTTTTCTATGGTACATGAAAAAATTAGAGGAAAAACATTGAAAATAGTCTTTTTTCATATACACATTACTATATATAAAATAGATAATCAACAAGGACCTACTGTATAGCACACATGGAACTCTACTCAATATTCTGTAATAACCTATGTGGGAAAAGAATCTGAAAAAGAATGTCACTGAATCACTTTGCTGTACACCTGAAAGTAACACAGCATTGTAAATCAACTATACTCCAATGTAAAATAAAAATTAAATTAAAAAAAATAGCTTTTTTTCAATCTCATTTTTCCTTTCTGTTTAAGGACAATAAAACCGAAAAAATATCCAGAGAACCATATACTTCCTTCAAAGTAGAAGGTTATGAGAGGAAAATTACAGACCTTGTTCTAAAATCAGTAGGCTGGGAGCAGAGAGAGGTTCTTTATTAGCGTAGCAGGTGGTAGCAGTAGAAAGAAAACTAGCTAGTCCTGTTGGTCTCTGAGTTCCACAAAAAAAAAGGAGGGGGAGAAAGAAAAAGGAGGTGACAGGGAACCAACCTGAGGTTCCTGAGACATTCCCCTGGGGATTTTTTTATATCTGTGACATCACTTTATTCCACTTCACACCCCTTTTCCATGCATAAAAACTAAGAATTGAAGACATTAATTAGCCCAGAGTCTGCAGAGCTAGCAGTTGAAATGGGTTCTCTGATTTCAGTTTGATGATCTTCCAAGTATTTCACTGTCATCCTTAGTGTGAGCAAGTGGCCATATGTGCAGTTGGAGGCATCACGGTGGATGGACACCAAATTCCCTCCAGTACTGACACCTGGCCTGAGCGCTGTAGCCAGTGTAAAGTAGATCACCAGTTTATGATAAAAGAAGATAACTCAGGAACAGCCAGATGGAAAAAATGCACAGGGCAAGGCCAGGGAAAAGGGCCCGCCAAGAGCCTACATGCCCTCCCCAGGCGCACCACTCTCCCCGAATCCCCATGTGTTCACCAACCCAGAAGCTCCTGGTTAAGGATTCTTAAGAAAAAAGAAAGAACAGTGTTATCAGTTGCCCTCCCCACTTACCTCTCTTTTCTTTTTCCTGGGCACAGTTTTTTCAGTATCAGAAATGCCAGGAACAGTATTATATTATCAAAACAGTGACTTAAATTGTTGACATATTATCCTACCACTCTGAGCAGAGTTTGGGTATAAATGCACCCTTCATTAGCCTTAATGTGCAAGGTGAGAGGCAGGGAGAGGTTCAGAAGTTGTTTTTATTTTGGTTTTCATCTGAAAAACTTGTGGCTTAGCCTTTGTGCAGAGAAAATCTGCGTATGCACGAACAGAAAATCTAATCTTGTAAACTGCTGGGCACGTGAAATTTGCTACATGATTGATCCTATTATGGGCAAACTTGATGAGAATTTTGTTTCTTCCTTTATATTTGGGGTTTTGAGGTACGTAAATATGGCTGGAAAGGATTTGGTGAGTTTAGTGAAATAAATGTGTAAGCCCAGATCAGAACAGATGTTCATAGTTTCCATCTTTAAATTCTTGCCCAAAATTTCAGTAGATTAATCCAGTTTGCATAGTCCCTAATATGATATTTCTGTACCCATGGCACTCTTTATCAACCAAAATTTGACTATACTGTGATACTGCATCTGAAAAAGGGACTTTGAGGGATTGCAGAAGTATAATTTCACAGCTAATCCTTTTATTCTAGTAAATAGGAGACAAACCAAAACTGTGTTTTATGCCTCATAAGGAGCTCTCTAGCTTCCAAACCATTTTTTCCTTACCTTAAGTGTAATTTAACAGGAATCTTCAAAGTAATTAGTATTTTCTGTTCTCTTTTTTTTCCAGTTTTATAACATTTTTAATGTATAACCTTGTCTAGCTTAAGGTGTACAACATAATGACTTGATATTCGTATATATTGCAAAATGATTACCAAAATAAGTTTAGTTAACATCCGTCACCTCACAGTTAGTTTTTTTTTTCTTGTGATGAGAACGTTTAAGATCTCCCTTAGCAACTTTCAAATATACATTACAGTATTGTAAACAGTAGTCACCATCTTTGCGTTAAATTTCTAAGTTTGTACCTTTTGACTACCTTCACCCATTTCTTCTACCCACCTCCCCCGCCTCTGACAACCACCAGTCTATTCTGTTTCTGTGAGTTTATTTTTTTTTAGATGCTACATATAAGTTAGATCATATGTTGATAGCATTTGTCTTTCTCTCTCTGACTTTTTGCACTTAGCATAGTGTCTTCACAGTCTATTCATGTTGCATATGGCAGGATTTCCTTCTTTTTTATTCCATTGTATATATATACACCACATTTCCTTTATCCATTCATCCGTCTATGGACACTTAGGTTGTTTCAGTATTTTCTATTTCTTATGTGGGTATAAGGTATTTGTTATTTCCTACATACAGGAAATGGTTCAGAATTTTTCTTATATGAAATAATTCATAATTCTTTAAGTGGGGGAGAGGAAGTTGAGAGTATCAACACCACCATTAAAATGTTCATTATTCTGAAATCTTTGCCAAGTTTCTTTAAGAAACACTACCATTTTACCTGATCTCCAAATAATCAACATGGACCCATTTGCGCATTGCTAAGAATATAACATAAATTTCAAAGTCTCCCTGATATTTGATTCTGTAGTTAAACAGGCACAGAAAGCCCTCCAAAGGATCTTTATTTGGCAGTCAAGGTAAACTTGGATTTTACGGAAGCTTGTTTCTGCTAGAGTTGAGAAGAAAGGGGGGATTTGCAAGTAAGCTTGGATGGACTTGGCCATGATTGTGCCAGGAGGTACAATAGGTTTGTAATACAAGGATAATTATTTTTCTTGGCAGGTATTTCAGACATTATTTGGCTTAAATTAAAGTGTCAGAAATATAGACCCATGAGAAGGAAATCTTGGATTATAAATTATTTTGTGGGTAAATACTATGTAAAGCAAGCTTTGGTAACTTGTTTAAATTTAAAGCACAGACATATTTTTAGCTAAATTAATATAGGTCCTCCTCAGGAAATAACTATCCTGGGGTGGCAGGAGGCAGAAAGTGGGTATCTCACCATGTTGATTACTTATATAGGGTATTTTTATTCTTGATGAAGCATTTGTTCTTCAGTTTTTCTTTTCTAAGACTCCATTTTTCTAGGAAGATCTTAAGTGTCTAACAAGGTATTTGTCATGTTTAGAAGTAGGGAAAACTGAATTAAAAATAGAGAAACTGTATTTAACTTTCCTGCATTCTGATAGAGAGCTATGAAATGCCACACCTCTGCGTTTTGTAATTTCTTACATGGTAACCGTGGTACTTTCAGATTACTCTTGTTAATTTGACCATGCATGAGAAAAATAAGCCCTTTGCCCCCACTTTTCCCCCCACTTTTAAATGCCCAAGTAAAGCCAGCAGTACTCTCAGAAAATTCACATCTCTCAGATGTTCTTTCTCTCTTGGTCGCATCAGAGCTATGCTAGATAATTGGCTGGCTATCGTGCTGGGCACAGTTGTGTTTAAAGTATTTTTACGTGATGAATGTTGATGTGAGCCGAGGCAGTTGACCTGAATAGCAAGTTTGTTGGAGTTCTGCTCCTAGCGTTGCTGAATCAGGCAAGCCCTACTCCAAAGTAGGCAAGCCCGTTCCTTTCTCCCTGCCAAATATACCCATCTATTAAATATTTGTACCACTAGCAGCCTCACGCTGAGTAATTTTGAGAGTCAGCTGTAGCATAATTTTTCTTAGGAAACCAAAACTCTACAAATTTTAATTTTAACAATGTAATGGCAGCTCAGATAGGTGAGTAAAAATGAACAAGCTCAATAACAGCTTTACTGAGATATACTTCACATACCATAAAATCAGCCTTCTAAAATGTACAATTCAGTGATTTTTAATATATCCACAGAGTTGTGCAATCATCACCGCTAACTTCAGAATATTTTCATCATCCCCAAAAGAAACACTGTGCCCATTAGGAGTCACTTCCCATTCCTCTCTCTCCTCAGTCCCTAGCAACCGTTTGTCGCTTTTGGTCTCTGTGGATTTGCCTGTGTGGGACAGTTCATATAAATGGAATCATGGAATATGTGGTCTTTTGTGACCAACTTCTTTCAGTTGAACCTTAATGTTTTCAAGGTTCATCCATGTTATAGCATGTATTAGTACCTCATTGCTTTTTGGGGCTGAATAATACCACATTTTGTTTATCCATTTAAAGTTGATGAAAAATTTTATTAGAAAATGAACAATTTTTTTTGCAGGTTTTTGAGGTATAATTGACATATAACATTGTGTAAGTTTAAGGTATACAACAAAATGATTTGATATATATTTTAATTTTTTTTTTTTACAATTCACATTTTTTTAAATACATTTATTTTTTTTAATTTAGTTTTGGCTGTGTTGGGTCTTCATTGCGGTGTGTGGGCTTCTCGTTGCGGTGGCTTCTCTTGTTGCGGAGCACGGGCTCTAGGCACAAGGGCTTCAGCAGTCGTGGCACGTGGGCTCAGTAGTTTTGGCTCACAGGCTCTAGAGCGCGGGCTCAGTAGTTGTGGCACTCGGGCTTAGTTGCTCCGCGGCATGTGGGATCTTCCCAGACCGGGGATCAAACCCATGTCGCCTGCACTGGCAGGCGGATTCTTAACCACTGCGCCACCAGGGAAGTCCCTGATATATGTATATATTTTAAAATGATTGCCACAATAAGTTTAGTTAACATCCATCACCTCATACAGTAGAGATTTTTCTCTTGTTCTGAGAACTTTTACGATGCACTACCTTAGCAACGTTTTTCAAATGTACAATACAGTATTGTTAACTATAGTCACCATGCTGTGCATTAAATTCCCAAAACTTATTTATCTTATAACTGGAAATTTGTACCTTTAACCACCTTCACCCATTTCCCCACTTAACTTTTTTATTATTATTATTAATTTTATTTATTTATTTATTTTTGGCTGCGTTGGGTCTTCGTTGCTGTGCACGGGCTTTCTCTAGTTGCAGCGAGTGGGGGCTACTATTCGTTGCAATGAGCGGGCTTCTCACTGCAGTGGCTTCTCTTGTTGTAGAGCGCAGGCTCTAGGTGCGCAGGCTCAGTAGTTGTGGCGCACGGGCTTAGTTGCTCCGCGTCATGTGGGATCTTCCTGGGCCAGGGATCGAACCTTTGTCCCCTGCATTGGCAGGCAGATTCTTATCCACTGTGCCACCGGGGAAGCCCCCCACTGAACAATTTTTTTTTTTTTTTTTTTTTTTTGCGGTACACGGGCCTCTCACTGTTGTGGCCTCTCCCGTTGTTCAGTGGGGGGGGAAGCCCCCACTGAACAATTTTTAAACTTGTAATTTTTTTCATTTCCAAGGGATCTAAGGTGTATTTATTAACTGACTTTGGTCATACTTAGACCAGGTTCTACCTTGCCATTTTGAACCTGGTAACTAATTCTGCAAGCTCTCATCTTCTAAAAAGTTTTTCTCTTACTCTGGCAGCTTCACTAGCTGAATGAAGAGTTTCTCTGAGTAAGGCATCATGAAATCTTATGTTCACCTTTAAGAAAGAGGCTCTGATTATATTTTCGTACCTGCCTTGTCCCTTCCTGGGTACTTGTGAAGTGCTGAGAGCATACAAGAAAACTGGGCTGTCATTCAGCTATCACATTGGTGTGACTGGATCAGTTTTTAAAATACTTTTCTGGTTGGTCAAAAGCCACTGCTGCAAGCTGCCAGTGCCTCTTCTGCCCCATACCTTCCCCAGTATCTCAGCAAATAAAAGGGGTTATTATCCCTGACAGAGCAGAAGTCCTCCAGTTCAGCAGTGGTTAAATGTTAAATATTATGACTGTTGCCTTGAGAGGAAATGAAGGCTTTTTTTGCAAACGTAAAAGAACATTGAGTAAAGAGACTTGAGTCCTAGTCACAGCTTTGTCACTAGCTAACTGTGTGGTATTGGCTAAGCCAATTCTATACCTATGTCCTTAGTTCTAAAATCAGAAGAGTAATAATACCTACCCTAACTACCATGTAAGATGATTATAAAAGGTAGTAAAGTTCTGAGGTTAATATACCCTCTGTTGTCTGTGGAATTATCACTGCTTTAGTCTACCTTTTTGTAAGAATGTATTTTGAAATATTTTCAGAGTAACTGATTATTGACATAAATGCAAAAGATTGTATTAAAGCTTTACTACCTGCCTTGCAGAAGACTTGCTGAAAATAGGTTTTTGATTGTTGAGTCATTCAGCAATCACTCTACAGTTCTGCTGAAGTTTTCTTCCAAAAAGACTCTAAAATCTGATAGAAAATCTTATCACTCACGTTCTTATTTTACTCCTCATCATATTAGGTGTTTATCAGATCAGCAAACAAATCAAAGCTCATGATGGCAGTGTGTTCACACTTTGTCAGATGAGAAATGGTATGTTACTAACTGGAGGCGGGAAAGACAGAAAAATAATTCTGTGGGATCATGATCTGAATCCTGAAAGAGAAATAGAGGTAAGGATGAAAACGAAACATAAAAATTTTAAAATATTAAGCCCTCTAAACTTATGTCTTTTGTCCCACATTGAGATAACTTACACTTTTCTGGGAAATTTGGTGCACATTCTTGTCATTTCATTTCCTCAAAATTAAAAAAAAAAAAAAAAAGGACTATTCACTAAACAAAATAGTTTGAAAGAATAAGAAAAATCAGCAGAATAATTAATTTGCTTATTTATTTCTGAGATTATATTTTTAGTGACCCAAAAATATAACCATATAAACTTAAAATTTAACAGACATTCATTGAAAACTATATCCTACTCCAAGGTATACAAAATGACCAGCTTAATTTTAAAACTTGAAAATAATAACAATGGGCTTAATGATAATTGCTATTTATCTACGTATGTGTCTGCTTCATTGCATGAACCAAGTGTATCCATAAAACCTGACGGGTATTATGTGCTCAGTGAAAGTTTATTAACTGAACTGAGATCTCAGGAAGTGAAATGGGTTAAGAATAGTATTTTAGTCAGTGATTGCCAGAGCAAAGGCAATTCACTCAGTTTAATATTGCTTCTGTTTGTTGGTGACTTAAATTTTGAATTTATGCTCAGTCTTTTCTACTCGTAACATGCTTTGTAGACAAAATCTTCTCTAAAAAAGAGGATTCTGATAGTACTGCTCTTGGGTTTCATTTCCAAGAAGATATATCCCCATATTGTAGATAAAGAAATTTGTCTCAGGCTAAATGACTTACCCAAAATAATATAACCAGTAAGTAACAAAACCAGATCACAGTCTTTATGTGGTCTATCAGAACTTATTCCTTTATCCCCTACTCCTAATCCTTAACTCTTGAAATCATATAAAAATATGAATTTAAGATTGAACCAAAGAATGTTGTTAATGCATTATAACTTCTGTGTAATAAAATGTAATTGTCTGAACAAATAATTTATTAGTATAAGATTACCTTATTACTTTCAAATTTGGAATTCTGTCATTTATTACCACATAATTGCATACAGCTATAACTACGGTCTTCAGGTGGTAATTAATGCATGTTAGTATGTGTATGGTGACTTTACAAATTTTTTTTTAGGTTCCTGATCAGTATGGAACAATCAGAGCTGTAGCAGAAGGAAAGGCAGATCAATTTTTGGTAGGCACATCACGAAACTTTATTTTACGGGGAACGTTTAATGATGGCTTCCAAATAGAAGTACAGGTAAGCTGTATGATTTTAACCATTAACTGAGTATTTTTGATGATACCCTTTGTTTCTTATAACAATGGGTGTATTTCATTTTCAGGGTCATACTGATGAGCTTTGGGGTCTTGCCACACATCCCTTCAAAGATTTGCTCTTGACATGTGCTCAGGACAGACAGGTGTGCATGTGGAACTCGGTGGAACACAGGCTGGAATGGACCAGGCTCGTAGATGTGAGTAAAGCAGAATGTGATTATAATCTCCCCACAGAATCTCCCTAAAATGGCAGATGGTAGCAGCAAAGCAAATAGGACTCAGCATTGGTTAAAACCAAGTGTATTTCTATAGTTCAGTAAAGGGGAAGGGGTGGAGGGAGAGTGTTTAGTCACAAAGTACATGAACCCACTCCAAAGTAGCAAATTAACAGGGCAGAAGCTCAGTTTTTCTGTCAGGTTCAGTAGTAAAAATAAAAAATATTTCACATCTTTATGGAGTATTAATTGTTATGGATATGTTTGGGTCTCTGGTGGTGGTGCAGTTGGGTTCAGTAAGTACTGCCCACTAACAGATTCTGCTCTCTTCTTTTTGAGTTGGTCTCTTAACTGTGTTTTCTCCCTACCCTACCCAGATATCCACCTTCTCTAGCCTAAAAGGTGTATACACGTTCTTTGCAGACTCTAAAGAACTGTACAAGTGTTTGTTATTATCCTCACCATTGTTCCACTGCCTAGCCACAAGCTGGTGGTCCTTCCCCCTCACCACTCTGCCAGCATGTCCCCTTCCTGCTCTGAAATCCTTTTTCCTCTTAAGTCCATGTGGTATTACCATTGGCTACGGTAAAGTTGATTGAGATTCCATGTTTATGTGAAACAAGTTATTTTCAAATATGTTTTGCCACTATTCCCATAGATCTAGGGAGACTTTCTCATGTACTCCCCAACAGTTGTCTGTCTCTCTTTTAGGAACCAGGACACTGTGCAGATTTTCATCCAAGTGGCACAGTGGTGGCCATAGGAACGCACTCAGGCAGGTAGGGTCTTTAAGGGAAATGTGAGCTGAATAATCTAAGTGGTGGGATGTTTAACCATTATTCAGGAATGTTCTCTATCTGATCTGGAAAATTAATCTTTTAAGTGACACAATTTTATGCTTTTTGTTCTTTTCTGTTATGTATACTCATTTAATCATTCAGTAATTATTTGAGCACCTCCCATTTGTTAGACACTATTGTGGGTGTTCAGGCTACATCAGAGTGCAAAGCAAAAATCCCTGCCCTTGTGGAGCCCACATTTTAGTGTGTGTCAGGGGTGGAGGCAGAATGAAAAATAAGCATTATAACTAATTAAGTTAGCAAATGAAGAGCTATGGTGGGGGAGGGTTGAGCATAGGAAGAGGGAACTGGAAGGGGTGCAGTTGCAAAACGATAAATAGAGAGGTCAGAATAGTCTTCATTAAGGAAAGTGACAGTTCAGCAGACTTGACCTCCTTTGTGAAATTTTCTGTGGTATCGAAAATTTCTCTCGTTATCTTTTAGGGAAGGAAAATGAACCTGAAATAACCCAGTTGAGCTTTTGTTTGTGCTATAGCTTTTTTCTTTTTTAAATGCTACACAGGTAGATAAATAAAGGTATGTTTCCTGAAATTGTTATTAATTACTTATCTTTGCAGACATTGTATAGTACCTTTCCAAGGTTATCAGGTAATATATATTTATTATCTGTATTTTTTAATTGAGTCCTTTTAATTGCCTGTGCTGGTAAGTAGCCCTCATCACAAATAATTTCTTTTTTAAAGAGGCAGAGACAAAAGATAAAGTCAATTTTCAAAAGTTAAACCCATAGAAAATATGGAATGCTGATTTCTAATGAAGTGAAAATATTGTGAACACACTTATATAAATATTTTTATTTATGTAACAAATATTTCAAATCAGCCAGTTTATTTAATTCTAACTAAATTTAACAATGTAAAGTTTTTTTGTAGCAAGTTTTCCCCTTTGGCTCTTGGATACAAATTAATACCTCTAGAAAGTCAAAACATATTCAAAATCCTCCTCATATATAGTGCTCAGAATCATGGAAAAATAGATCTTTAAGGTAAAGATAAACTTTGAAATGTGGACATGTAACTAGAGGTGCTATTTGAGTGGTTCTGAAATAGTGGAATTTTAGAATTAGGCTGCTTGGGAGAGTACTTGGCGATGACTTGCAAATACAGATGGCTTTACTATCTCAGATTTCCCCGAAATACATGTCAGTAATAGATTATTACTTAAACTTGGACTAAACAGGCATATGGCAGGTCAGATCTATTTTGGGGGCAGCTGAACAAATATCACAAATGCTAAAATCAATGAAGTAGTAAGAATAAGAGCTACCCTTGTACTAAATTCTTTTCATATAGTACTTTAAGTCTTCACAAGAATGCAACAAAATGTTCATTAATATCTCCTTTGCACAAACAGGAAACCAAGATCCATAGAGGTTCAATCACTTGTGATTGAGCTGGGATTTAACTCAGGTTCTATATAGTTCCAAAGCTTGTCTCTTTCCACTACTCCACCAGTACTCTTTGAGATGTGCTTATGGTGTTTGTAGCATTACTTAGAAATATTATAAGGAAAGTTTATCTTTGAAGGTTAAATCACTGGCTGACATAGTATTTTAAAAGCATTTACTGTGTATAAGAAGGAGTTAAACACCAAGTGGAGTAGTAAGGGCTAGAAGGACTTGAATCATTAAGACTCACCACTTCATTGGATGAATGTACAATATATACATACACATAAATACAGTTTGCCCCAATTTGTAAGGAAAAAACTGATCTGATTAAATGCACTGAAGTTACTTTCTAACATTTAGTGTTACTGTGAAGTCATCATTAACAAGCTTAACAGGAAAAGTCACTTAATTTAAGTGACTTAAGCTAAAGCTAAGCCAATTGTTTCCTCTTGGAGTTGTGAGTAGAAAACACCTTATGAATGAAAGTGATATAACTAAATAAAAAGTGGGAAAAAATCCTTTCTGGTGTGGAGTTGGGGATTATTTAAAATCTAGGGGAGATGTAGTTATCAGTGTTCATTTTATACTTAATTCCTGTCTTTGGTTTCACATCTGGTTAGTCTGTTGTTTCTTAGAGAACTTTCTCCTTTATTATTTTTTACATGGATCTGTGAATATGTGGCTGTACTGTCTAAACAGAAAATTCCTCAATGTAGCCATTCAGATTTTATCATTGACCCTAAGCCTAAAAAAAGTCACACTTAGGGCAAGGATTTTTGTTGTTGTTGTTGTTGGTTTAATACAACACGTGTCCAAATTGTTCATGATCCAGAAAAGCTGACTAGCAAAATGTTTAAAGATGTCTTCATGTCCATGTGTAGAAATCTTCTACTTCTTGTAGTCAAGAAGTAAGGGCTTCCCTGGTGGCACAGTGGTTAAGAATCTGCCTGCCAATGCAGGGGACATGGGTTCGAGCCCTGGTCCAAGAAAATCCCACATGCCGCGGAGCAGCTAAGCCCATGCGTCACAACTACTGAGCCTGTGCTCTAGAGCCCACGAGCCACAACTACTGAACCCATGTGCCACAGCTACTGAAGCCCATGTGCCTAGAGCCCATGCTCCACAACAAGAGAAGCCACCACAACGAGAAGCCTGCGCACCGCAACGAAGAGTAGCCCCTGCTTGCTGCAACTAGAGAAAGCCCGCATGCAGCAACAAAGACCCAATGCAGCCAAAAATAAATGAATAAATAAATTAGTTTTAAAAAAAGAATTAAAAAGAAGTAAGCACAAGTATGAATAAATTATCACAGTGATTTTAAAAAATTATCATTTTAAAAGAATATGTTACTAATATTTCTAAGAGAAGAAAATTCAATGCATGGCCCTAAGTGGACATAGTACTTCCTTAACATTGCTAATCCTCATATAGTAAGGAGTCTTTTTAACAGCTTTATTGAGATATCATTCATATATCATAAAATTCACCCATTTACAGTATACAATTCAGTAGTTTTTAAGACATTCACAGAGTTGTGCAACCTTCATCAAAGCTAATTTCAGAACACTGTCGTTAACCCAAAAAGAATTCCTGTACCCGTTAGCAGTCACTCCTCATTGCTCCCACCCGCTTCCAGCCCTGAGTAACTCATATACTTTCTGTTTCTATAGGTTTGCCTATTCTGGACGTTTCATGTAAAGAGAATTATATAATATGTGGTCATTTGTGACTAGTTTCTTTCACTTAACCTAATGTTTTGAAGGTTCATCCATGTTGTATAGCATGTGTCAGCATTTCATTCCCTTTGTCACCAAATATTCCATTGTGTGGATATACCTCGAATAACCACTTGAGTTATAGTCATACATAAGTTTTTGTATGGACATATGTCTTCAGTTCTCTTGGGTATATACCAAGGAGTAGAGTTAACTATGTTTAGCATTTTGAGGAGCTTCCAAATTGTTTTCCACAACAGCTACACCATTTTACAACTCTACCAGTAAAGTATGAGGGTTCCAATTTCTCCACATCGTTGCCAACCCTTGTTATTGCCTGTGTTTTGATTATAGCCATCCTAGTGGCTGTGAAGCACTTTTTCATTGTGGTTTTGATTTGCATTTCTCTGATGGCTAATGCTGTTGAGCATCTTTTTTATGTGTTTATTGGCCACTTGTGTAGCCTCTTTAGAGAAATGTCTATTCATATCCTGTGCTCATGTTTGAATTGATTTGTCTTTTTATTGTTGAGTTGTAAGAGCTCTTTATATATTCTGGATACAGTACCTCATCAGGTAACATGATTTGCAAATATTTTCTTTCATTCCAAGGGTTGTCTTTTCACTTTCTTGATGGTAACATTTGTTGCACTGAAGTTTTAAATAAAAATTATATAATTTATATAAATTTACTATATAAAAATATAGTCCCATTTATCTATTCTTCCTCTGCCTTTTGGTCTTCAGGATTTATTCCTATGGTTTTTTCTAAGAATTTTATAGTTTTAGCTCTTACCTTTAAGTCTGTGATTCATTTTGAGTTCATCTTTGTATATGATGTGAGCTAATCTTTGTATAGATATCCAGCGTCATTCTTTTGCACGTGGATATCCAGTTATTACAACACTATTTGTTGAAAAGACTTTTCTTTCTGCACTGAATCATATTGACACCCTTGTCAAAAATCAACTGACCATAAACATATAGGTTTCTATCTGGACTCTCAGTTATATTCCATTGATCTCTCTGTCCATCCTATGCCATTACCACAGTCTTGATTATTATAGCCTTGCAGTACGTTTTGAAATCGGGAAATGTGAGTCCTCCAACTTTGTTCTTTTTCAAAGCGGTTTTAGCTATTCAGGATCCCTTGAAGTCTACATGAATTTTAAGATCAACGTGTCAATTTCTACAACGAAGCCAGCTGGCATTTTGATAAGGATTGTTTTTTCTCTTTATAGATCAATTTGGGAATGTCACTATTTTAACAGTTTAATAAGCCTTCCAATTTATGAACAGGAAATGTTTTACATTTATTTAGGTCTCCAGTTTTTTTAGGGTACAAATTTGTACCCTAAAAAAGATGTTTTTAGGGTACAAATTTGCACATTTGTTAAATTACACCTAAGTATTTCATTTTTTTGGTGCCATTTTAAATGAAATTGCATTTTCATTTTCAGAATATTCATTGCTGGTACATGTAAAATACAACTACCTTTTATATATTGATCTTTTATCTTGCACCTTTGCTGACCTATTTTCTTAGTAATAGTGTTTTTTAGTGGATTCCTCAGGATTTTCTGCATACAAGATCATGTAATCTGCAAATATAGTTTTCTTCCTTTCCAGCCTGAATTGTTTTTTCTTTTTCTTGCCTAATTGTCCTGACTAGAACCTCCAGTATAATATTGAATAGAAATGGCAAGAGTGGTCATCCTGATCTTGTTCTCTATTTTAGAGGGAAAGCATTCAGCCTTTCACCATTAAGTATAATGTTAGTTGTGGGTTTTTCACAGATGCCCTTTATCCTATTGACGAATTTTCTTTCTGTTGTTGAGAATTTTTAATCATGAAAGAGTGTTGGGTTTTTCAGCTGCCTTTTCCAGTCTATTGAAATAACATGGTTTTTGTCCTTTATTAATATGGAGTATTACATTAATTGATTTTCAAATGTCTGATCAACCTTGTGTTCCTGACATAAATCCTACCTGGTCATGGCATAGAATTCTTTTTATATATTTCTGGATTCAGTGTGTTAGTATTTTGTTGAAGATTTTTTTCATCTATATTTTTGAGGTACCTTGGTCTGTAGTTTTCTTGTGATGTCTTTGGTTTTGCCAGGGTAATACTGGCACTTCAATAAGGCTTTAAATAAGACCTGATATCTCCTAAACCGAAATGAAGCCTTAAAGCATACAAATGGATAAAAATTAGTATATACTGGTAATTGTTAATCATTAGTTATCGAAATTTTAGATTTGTTGAACCACTGACTATATAAGCCATTTAATTAATAACTTGCACTTAGGCATACCACACATTTTCAAATATAACATTCTCCCATTTTTTTAAATTTGTGTTTCTTGATGGAATTTAAAGTTCTTCATGAAGCTCACAATACATGTGAACCTGAACCGTTATGAATTTGAAAGTTTATAATCTCTGAATTATTGGTAAAATACGTTCTGCTTGATTTTTCCAAGACCCCAATTAATCATCCTTTCCCTTCCTTTTTTTAATAAATATTTATATATTTTTTTTTAAATAAATTTTTTGGCTGCATTGGGTCTTTGTTGCTGCACATGGGCTTTCTCTAGTTGCAGAGAGCAGGGACTACTCTTTGTTGCGGTGCGCGGGCTTCTCATTGCTTTGGCTTCTCTTATTATGGAGCACGGGCTTCAGTAGCTGTGGCATGCGGGCTATAGAGCACAGGCTCAGTAGTTGTGGCGCACGGGCTTAGTCGCCCCCTGGCATGTGGGATCTTCCCGGACCAGGGATCGAACCCGTGTCCCCTGCATTGGCAGGCAGATTCTCAACCACTGTGCCACTAGGGAAGTCCCTCCCTTCCTTTTTTTTGAAACTAGTTTCTCAAAACGCACTTTAATCTTTATACCACTTGCAGGCCTTAGAGAAACCACAAATATATTTGCCATCCCATCAGGATGTCAGGTGTCAGCTCAGACAAAACTCCCCAAGCAGTTTGCACAGAACTTTACTCTTTTCCTGGTTGGACCCATTTCTATTTCTAAACCATCATACACTATTTAAGAAAGGAGTTTTTTTTTTTTTTTTTTTTTTTTGAAAGGAGTTTTTTGCCATAGTCATTTTATAGTCATTTTATAGGTAAATGGAGGTGAGACACCCAGAGTTAGGGAAATCAATAGACTTGAAATGATGGTAGGGAGAATAAAAAGCAAAGATTAGAGTTCAAATTGTTTCAAAGAAAGAAATCCGTGGACTTGAGTCAGTATATAAAACATACTATATATAACCATATTGGAATGGAAAGGGGAGAGGGCAGACTGAGAGAGGTGACTTCAAAAGAGACCCCAAAGTTTCTGAGCTATAGTGACAGCTTTGACAAGGAAGAGCAAGCTGGGAAAATGCACCTGGTGAGCAGAAAGGTAAAAAATTAGATTTAGTTTTCGATGTGGAATTACAGAACGTTAGACCTGGAGAGACGTAAGTGATCCAGCTCTACTCATCATTTTTTTTGAATTTTTTATACAATTTTTAAAGGTTAGTTTTGATGATGACTGTAACCTTGGCAAACCAGCAATGTAGCTGAAGTACTGTTACCAAATTCTACTGTTGACTAGAAAGGTTCTGAGTGTAAGAAATGCTCCTTTAGCTCAAAAGGGAGATGTTAAAGACATTAGCACTAGCTGAGACTTTATTCTTAGACATAATTAAAAGAGAAAACTTCTAATTAGAAAAGAATAGCTTGTTTCCCTCTGTAATTTGATGTTGCTGAACTTGGTCCATCGGTACTCCTGAGCTCATTTCCCAGGGTGTACAGTGTCTTTGAACTCTATCAGCATGAATCTCCCTGAGTTCTGCCTTGTTATAATTCCAGTTCAGAGTCACTCTGTGCTCCTACAGGTTGTAAAGCACTAGATGCAGTGAGTGGCACAAAGATATATTATATAAGACATGGTCCCTACCCCAAGTAGCTTATAACCTAATTAGATACTACATAAAAAGATATAGAGCATGTCATATCAGTAGTTTACTTGCATAAGTATTACTTGCATAAACAGGCAGTAATGCTTGAAGATCAACAGAGAAATTACTGTGAGCCTGAGTGGTCAGAGAACACTTCACAGAGGAGGTGGAATTGGTCCTGCCTTGACGGAGTTCTGAGATTTTGAAGAGGCAGTGAAGAGTTAGGAGCTTATATCAAGCAGGAGGAATGGATTGAGCAAACACAAGAAACTATGAGTTAACTGGACTAGAACATTCCTAAAGGCCTCTTGATTGCTAAACAGTGGAATCCAAACTTGTTTAGCCTGGCCCTTAAAGCCCATGAAAAATCTTTCCCCTCACCATTCCAGCGAGAATGGTTAAGTCGTTGTCCTTCAGATACACCTCAGCCCTTTTTGTAGTTTCTTACCTATCCCTCTCCACCTGTTTATATACCACCTCTCCTTGCCACATGTGATGTGATGAAATCCAAGACCACCCACATCCTCAGTGATTGCTCCCTGCTCTGAAACCTCATAATCCTTAACTTGTGTCATTCATTTTACTTTAAACTATTTACCACTTTATGAACTCACTCTGTCTCCCCAGTTGGGTTATAAACGCCAATTCTGCCTCCTTTGCTGACTTCTTTCTTCTCTAGATCCTGAATGTTAGTGTAGCTCATGCAGAGAGAGCACTTTCCATGGGATCACACCCTTCCCTGGTGTGATGTAGTGAAAAGCCCAAGGGCTAGAAGCTCTATCCTGGCTCTGCCACTAACTGGTTGGTTGATGACTGGCCAAGCATTTTGACATCATGGGATTTCAGTGTTCTTATTTGTAAAATAAGAGGGTTGAATTGGGCTTTTCTTTCCCCTGATTTTGACTTTATGTTTTTCCGATTATAAAAGCCACATTCCTATTCTTATAAGGAGAAGCTTCATAAAAGCAGCTGGGAAAAAGTTATAAACCTGCCACCCAGAGGATACACTTTATATTATGATGAATATTTTTTAACTCATGAACACATATATATTCATTTAGGGACTGTAAAGTATGATACTTTCCAGCTCTGAAACCTTATGATTCTCTTTTTGCCACTAAAGAAATCAGTAAGTGTCTTTTTTAAAAGGTCATCTAGTTAATGGTGGTACTGTGTGTGGGTACTTGACTCACAAGTCAGATTAGTTTAAATATATGGCCAAAGATTTCCCATCTCTGATGCTGAGCAATGACATCTGGAAGGATTCTTTAAGTCCTTTAGGCTCTATAGAGCCCCGTAATGATTGCAAATTACCTTAAAGCAGAAGCTTGGTTTCAATGTGTCC
This sequence comes from Phocoena sinus, assembly GCF_008692025.1. Classification (NCBI taxonomy): domain Eukaryota; kingdom Metazoa; phylum Chordata; class Mammalia; order Artiodactyla; family Phocoenidae; genus Phocoena; species Phocoena sinus. The sequence goes on from NC_045775.1 coordinate 34,611,101, forward strand.
AATCTAGACTAGAATGAGAATGCAGTTGAGCACAGTGAAAACTTAATATTTATTTCTAGAAAATTCCCTTTGCTAAAGGATTTGTAATCCTCTCCATACTTCTGTTAAGGATAGAGGTCCTGAGCCAGAAAGTCTTTTCTGAAGGTAGAACGTAATTCATGCAGTGAAAAGGGTGGGAGCTTTAAAATTATTGCTGGGGATCCATATGGAAGTTGTATACTTTTAACAGCAAAGTTATTACTACTAAAAATTACTTGCCAAAAGTGGAAGAATTAATCTCTGATATGTAATTAAAGAAATAGAAAAGGTAGGTAGGGTTTTGTTGTTGGTTTTTTTTTTTCTTTTTTGAGAGCTGCCATCTCTAACCAGTAAATGACTCAGAGTTTTAGGTTTCTACATATTATACCAACAGACATTCTGGGTTTTTTCATTACTTTTTTTTTTTTTTTGGCTGACTGTGTGGTGTGCGGGATCTTAGTTCCCCAACCAGGGATTGAACCCGTGCCCCCTGCAGTGGAAGCACAGAGTCCTAACCACTGGACCTCCAGGGAATTCCTTTTTTTTATTACTTTTAAAGGGAGTTTTCAAAGAGATAAAATTGTTTGCAGTTTCCATAGGAAGACTAAACTGAACTGGAAATAGACAGTATCAGTTGAGGCTTCTCCAAAATAAAAATTGGTGATTTTAAATGCGTAAGAAAGTTCAGTAAAGTTTCTATAAACTCATTAAAAACTCGAAACCTCATACCTGCAGAGCGGTGCTGTGTCTCATTGTTCTTTAGGTATGTCTGTTCAGTCCAAGTTGGAATATTTTGTTCCCTTACTCTGAAAAGGTGGTTCACTTGGCATCAGCTTTGGCATTTCTTGGCTCTAGGAGTTCCATGGTGGCAGCCATAAAAATTGATTAATGAATTACATTCTCAGAAGAAACCTATAATCTGTGGATGCTTGCTGTCCAGTTGCAATAAGATATGTTCTTTATGCACCTTTTGAAGTGGAAATGATCAAACATTCAGCACAGGGCTTCAAAGTGCCAGTTTCCTGCTAATTGGCTTTTAATAAACTCAGGTATTCACAGATAGAAGCTATTTCTCTTACCCGAGTAGAAGACAGAATTTATGAATTAGGTTAGCTACGTAGAAGCTTCAACCCATAACTCACAAATTACTAATTCATTCATCAACATGTTTAATTAGAAAGGGATTTCAGTGATAGGTAAAGAGTCAGGATCCTTTAGTTTTTTATCTTCTACCTTGAATATACGAAGGCATGTTAAGCAACATCACTATTCTCTTTTTTTTTTTAATTCTTTTAAGCCCTTTACTGTCTCCTAAAATTTCTCTTTTATTTATTTATTTATTTATTTTTGGCTGTGTTGGGTCTTTGTTGCGGCGAGCGGGGGCTACTCTGCATTGTGGTGCGCAGGCTTCTCATTGCGGTGGCTTCTCTTGTTGCGGAGCACGGGCTCTAGGTGCACAGGCTTCAGTAGTTGTATCGCGTGGGCCAGTAGTTGTGGCTCGTGGACTTAGTTGCTCCGCGGCATGTGGGATCTTCCCAGACCAGGGCTCGAACCCGTGTCCCCTGCATTGGCAGGTGAATTCTTAACCACTGCGCCACCATGGAAGCCCTGATACTTCATTTTATCTAAAGGCATAGTGGTCTCTGTCCAGACATTATTTATAATGCTTCAAAATTAAAAGGAACTGTTGTTATGATTGCTGTTACTGAATTTAGTGGTGGAATTTTTCCCATCTGAATAATTAGAAACAAAACTTGCTGCTCTTTTGTCCCATCCAGTTCCATGAGATTAAGACAGTGATTTTATTTTTCTGCTCCTGTTCCATTGTTGCCACCCCAACCACTTCTTCCTACACACTGCACTGCTGCCACGTAATTCTTGCTAAACCTTTGCATTTGTCAGGTTCGAGACTTATCTTCTATTTGTTCATTTGTACATTCTATAAATATTTATTTTAGTGCCTGCTCTGAGCCAGGCAATGCTCACCTCCAAACTCCTCCAACTAACTGCGTGTGCTGTCCATAACCTGCCCTCCTCTCCCTTATCTATCCTTTAGTTGTCCTTCCTTAATTCCCAGTCTTTGCTTTGTACCCAGTATCTCACCATGCTCTTCTGAAGTACCATCTCTTCCTTCAGGTGCTCTTAGAACAGGGTCTGATAAGAGTCACTTATTCTGTAGTTGGATTTAAGTCATTGTTTTACCTGTCCAGAGGCTTTTTACATTTTGACTTTTCCTGTAAATGTGAATGAAGACATGTTTTTCAAAGAACTTAGAGCTTGCATGTGCAGGGGGTACTGGAGAGGAGGAGTGCCCCCTGCTGGTCCCTTTGAATTCTCACCAAACGAATGGCCCTCTGCCTTTCCCTCCCACCATCATACTGTCCATGCTCCTTCCCACCTCCATGGCAGTGCAGCTGTCACTCCTCCTGCCTCAACTGCCTCGACTTCTTTCCCTCAACATTCAGCTCAACTCATATTCTACATCCTCCCCGAAGGTTTTTCTCTGTCTGCTGTTCATTTCCCTTCTGTGAGTTCTTCTGCTATATGTAGTCACCATCGGTGAGATTGGCGCTTAATCGTTGTTTTAATTGGCTCATTTCCTTTTTCCTGGCTCTAGTGTAATCTTCAAGGACGCTGATAATCCTGTCATTTTCTATTTGGACAGTGCCTCGCAAAGAGACACCATTGGCATTCAGTGAATACCTAAATAGGAATGAGAACATGCCTAGGCCCATATAAGTATATTTATATTGTATCTCGCAACATTTTGCACTCATCCTTCGTTAGAAAAGGGAAACATGTCCAGCTTAAGGGCATTATTAGAACTTCTTTTTTAAAAGGAAGAAAAAGTCAGCCACCGTTTCTTTTCTATAAATGCTAATATCAGAAAAATTTTGATTTTTTACTTCTTAACAGGTGGTTTGTTCTGGATGCAGAAACCAGAGATCTAGTTTCTATCCACACAGACGGGAATGAACAGCTCTCTGTGATGCGCTACTCATTAGGTAGGCAGATTTACTCCCACTCCTGGCATTTACAGCATTTCTCTGTAATTGCATATTTTCACTTCCAGTAAAGCTGACTACTTTTTTCTCTACTCTCTAGAGTTGTTAAGTATTGAATATGTTTCCCCCAACATTAGATTAAATTCTGCTGCAGGAAACTGCAAAAGATCTGCTAAAGTTAAACAACATTCTAAATCATCAAGCAAACATAAATTTAGAACAAACTGTTACAACTGCATTTGCAATTGAAAACAATACAGTGCAATCAAATCCCATTTTTTTGGAACTACAAATACTTAGAATTTTGAATAGTACTGTATTAGGCTGAATGTTAATCTATTTAGCAACCTTTTCTTTGTATATAAGATAATAGAAAATAAATTATAGTAATATTCAAAATATACAAATTTTATAGGCCCTTCAAGTTCTTTAAAATCTAGTTTGATTTTTACTGGTTACATAGTAATGATTGGTCTGTTAATTAGATAAAATACTCAGCAACTCATGAATTTGATCAATTCGTTTAGCTACTTTGAATACTTCTTTTCATACTTTATTCAAAATGTTAATTAAGTTTCCATGATAGTCGGTTCATTTTTCCCGCTATTAATACGGTTTTGATCCACATAATTCTTCCCTGGAGTTAGTTCGAGTGACATTTTCTTATATTCAAAAATATATTCCAGTAGTTGTCGGGTCAGTGTGGAGTCCAAATGATCTTTTTGATTTCTTCTGAGTCATTTCAGAGGAAGCTCAGAATGCTATTCTCTGTGTTGAACAAGGAAGGAAAAGTATTTGCTTCAAGCTCTAAGCTTGGCAAGAGTTGTCTTGAAGCAGAAAAGGTTTTCTGACTTGGTTTGGCTTTTTTCAATGCTGTAATAGCAAATAACTACTGCAGATGTAGCATTTAAAACCCAAAGATCAAATGGACTTTATTGACCATCTGTTACGTGGTGAGTACAATGGTCCTTTGTGAGAGAATATGGTCCTTTCCCAAGAGAATGGACCCTGTGGTTGGAGAGATCACATGTCCTCAGCTGAAATGAGCAATTGTACACTCAGCTTGCCATATGAATACTGTATACTTAAGACCCATAAAAGTAGCTTAACCTCCCTGGGGCCAGTCTGTCGCTAACTAGAAGGAGATGAGACTAAGGGAAGAGTCCAAGGCCCGTGAGCATTTCCAAGAAGGGATTGTGTACTCAACCAGATGACCATTTGGTTTTCAAGTATGTTTAGTGATGGAAGGAGTCATTCATTAAACACCAAAGAATAGTTAAGTTGATGAGATTTAACAACATTTGTAAAATATCATTTGGTGTAGGTCCAGTAGAGTGACAGTAAATAAACCTACCAGTGTATTTCTATATTCAACATTTTTTCCTGTTTCATTCCAGATGGCACCTTCCTGGCTGTGGGATCTCATGACAACTTTATTTACCTCTATGTAGTCTCAGAAAATGGAAGAAAGTACAGCAGACATGGAAAGTGCACTGTAAGTAGTGAAGTCAGTCTATAAAATTGTTGGAAAATTTCATTTCTGTAAAAAGAGAGTTAAATGTTTACATTGATGTATCACCTTTAAACTTAGCAGATTTAAAATTTAATCTCTATCTTTGAAACTGAAATTACCTGACAGTAGAATCTTGCAGTTCCCTGTATGCTCTAGAAAGGTTTCTCCTTGATGAGAGTTTAATATTGTTACCTCTCTCTCTCTCTGACTACTAGTTTTAATGCAGGTTCTTAAATCAAAGCTATTTTCTTAGGAAATCCTTAGAAAATAATGCTTTTTTAAAATGGAGTGAGTCAGAAATGGAAGGGTATCTCTAACATTTTAATCTCAATGTCCCATGATCCTGCCCATCCTTGACACTCTGCAATTTCCTAGGTGACCTCTCTAGCACTAAACGTAATTTATATGGAGGTTTGTCTGTATTAAGAGAATTAATAGAAGCGTATTTCCTTTAATTTACTGCATTTCTGATTGATTAGTTTATCATTTTAAGATGAAGATTAGATTCAATTCTAGACATAGTACTTATCTTATGGCTGGCAGTCTGCTAACTAGGGGAATGTTCTAGGCCCTGGGGATATGCATAAGATTTGCTCATGGTCCTCAAAAAGTACGCATTCAAGCTGAGAACAGGATGAGAGAGGCAGGAAGTATAGCATAGTGGCTAAGGGCATGAACTTGGGATCAGACTACCTGGATTTTCACTCTTGTTTCACCACCCACAAATGTGACCTTGGGCAAGTTATTTAAACCTTCTACTTCAGTCTTCTCATCTGTAAAGTGAAGATAGTAGTACTTTCTACTTCACTGGATTAAAACAAGTTAAGGCATATAAAATACTTACAATAGTGCTTGGCAAATAAAAAGTACTCAGTATATGTTAACTATGAATTTATAGAAAATGAGGTAGTTGGTATGTATGTTACCAGTCAATTTAGGATTAGCAAATTACTTGATGAATTAGTGGCACAGATCCTTTAACAGTCTTTTTTTTTAAATATTTATTTTATTTTTTATGGCTGCATCGGGTCTTGGTTGCAGTGCGTGGGCTTCTCTCTAGTTGTGGTGTGCGGGCTTCTCTCTAGTTGTGGCACGTGGGCTCTGTAGTTACGGCACATGGGCTCTGTAGTTGTGGCACATGGGCTTAGTTGCCCCACAGCATGTGAGATCTTAGTTCCCCTACCAGGGATTGAACCAGCATCCCCTGCATTGGAAGATGGATTCTTAACCACTGGACCACCAGGGAAATCCCCCTTTAACAGTCTTTATCACAAAAGAGTTTTAGGGGAATGAATAAAAGAATGAATTTTTAAAAGTATATACATAAGTAAAACCCAGGCCATTTTCTATTCAGAGAAGAGACTTACTGCTCTTTTTTTTGTTTATTTGCTTTTTGCTTTTTTTGGGGGGGATGGGGCGTATTTTGTACCATGTGCTAAAACCAGCGTATAAACTGATCTACAAGCAACTTTATAGTTTTATAATTTATCGAAAATATTTTCATTTACTTTGACAAAAATTATGAATCAATATCCATTAATTTATTTAAATACATCTTTTAATCGATTTATTATCTTAATACTTGGGAATAGTAGTATAATAGTGCCTCATTGTACAGCATGATCAAATGAAATATTCCACTGAAAGGAATTTTCAGATTACTTAAGTTTACCCTACCAGGCACCAAATTTTTCTTAATTATTTTTTACCCCAACCTTTTAAAAAAGTCTGTGTCTTAATAAACAGAGTATTATCAAATATAATTTAATCTTGTGGAATCATAAAATTTTACAGGTCGCACTATAGCACTTAACTTAGATCTCATTTTATGGATGAAGAAACTGAGTTTCAGAGAAGATAAATGGCTCGTCCTTGGTCACGTCTTGACATAGTGGCAGATCTGGGGCCTGAACCCTGTTCTCCTAACTCTTAGTAGAGCAGACTTCCCAAGGTACAAAAAGGCCTCAGATTTTTCAATGTGTATATCAGTGTACTGTGCTTTCAGAGTACAGCAACTGATGCAGAAAGGAAAGAGCAGTGTTGGACACTGGATAATGAGACGACCTTGGAAGTGTTGAGAACTGCCAAGTTTATCAATTGCATGTCACTTTGCCCTCTCCAGTTAGGCAGCTTTTATCTTTAGAGCATATGAAGTATTATTTTGAAATATCTTCAGGAACTGTTAAAGCTTATAGTACTCTTTGAGGCTATAATGAAAGGCTCAGCTACTCTGCTTTTCTAATTATCTTCTGTTCTGTGCTTTGCTTCCAGCTCTCACTTCTTGCTGTCTGCTTCCACCAGCTGGTCTTATAGTCTCATATTAACTCCTTTTATCTGTTGTCTGCTATGATATAGGACAGAAAAAACTGGGTTAATGCTGGCTCTGCTGCTTACTAGTTTGCAACTTTAGGCAAGTTAACTTCTCTGAGTCTTAATTTTATTATCTTAAAACTGGAGATTATAATAGTTCCTACTTTCATAGGATTGTTGTAAAGATTAAAATGTGGCAACTAGACCTACTCTCAGAGTTCCAAATACAAATGCTGTTTTCTCTTTTGTTTCCAATATTTCCTGTTACTAGTTAACATTTAAGTGACCCTATAGCTTCAGAAACATACTGGGCTTAGAACTTTAGGAAGTGTCCCTCTAATAAATTGTAACCAAGCAGTTGAAACTGTCCCTGAGTGCCAACATAATAGCTCTGTGTTTGACTCCAGTTCCTGTATACCTTTAACACTGCTACTCAAAGATCTTAGCCCAGGAGATGGAGTGTAATGAAGTTGTAGTGATATACTAAAAAAGCATTACAGAGTCTGTTAGAATAGGCAAGAAGTGCTGGTAAAATAAGTGTTTTTTGGTCAGGATTTTGGTGAATGAAAATATATATAAGAAAGAGAAGAGTAAAAGACTTTTAAAACTGTCTACCTAGAAATCTCCAAGAAATTACCCATAAAACTAATGCAGTACGTATTTCAATATTACCATAACAGTTAGGAATTATATTGCAATACTTGGTGGCTTCAACAAATGAGGGATGTGTTCCCATTTAAAAGAAGTCATCAGGGACTCAGGGTCCTTCTTTCTTTCTACTCCATCATCCTCAATAAGGTGCTGCTGGAATTCCAGTCATCCCGTCCTAGTTCTAGGGGGACAGAGCAAGGGGGATAAAGACACTCTTCCTCCTAAGTCGATCTTTAAAGTTTTCCTGGAAGCCCCACTCAGTGACTTCTGCCACCCATAGCTGCAAAAGAGATTAGGAAATAACAGTCTTTTAGCTGGGCACTTAAGAGAATGTGGAATGGATAAACTATGCTCTACAAATCTACAGTCTAAAGATTGGATTGGATAGGCTACACTCTACAGTCTGCACTCTAAAGGTCAGCTTTCTCTCACACCAGCAAAGCACGTCAAAAATGTGATGGGAAAAAATCCTAATTGCAGTAGTAACAAAAACTGTAGATGCTTTGAGAATAGACCTAGCAAGAAAAGCACAGGAAGCTATGTGAAACATGGCTGAAACACAAACTAAGAAATGAAAAAATAGACACAACATATTTCTAGAAGAAAAGACTTCATAAACATGTCTGTTCTCTGCAAACTATCCTCTAAATTTGATGCACAATATTTATGAGCTTGATAAAATGGTTCTAAAGTTCATCTGAAATTTTCCTCATACCACAAAACTATCACAGTTGGCTGGGAATAGGCAGATAGACTAATGGAACAGAAAAGAGAGTCCAAAAACAAATCTGTTTATATGGAAACTTAGGTATTTCAAATCAGTAGAGAGACAGTGGACTCTTCTCAGCCTGCATTGTCCAGCATCACAGCTACTAACCACAACTTTGTTTGCGAAATTAAATACAATTCAGTTTCCTGGGAGCACTGGCCACATTTTGAGTACTCAGAAGCCACAGGTGGCTAGTTACTTCTGCATTGGACTGTGCAGACACACAGTTTCATCACTGCAGAAAGGTCCATTGGATGTCACTGCCCTAGAGGGTGAGGGGACACCTGGATACCTACTTAGGAAAAAAGTTAGTGCCCTAACTCAAGGCTTCCGGTACTTGTTTGAAAACTCCTCAGGTAATATTAATATACAGCCACGGTTGCACACCACTGACGCAGATGACAACCTTCCATGTGGTTAACAAAGATTCAGCTGAGATATTTCTTATTTTTCCAGAGTTATTCTTAGGCACCGTCACTTGTGATTGTTACTGTGGTTACACCATTCAGCTGCTTAAAGGCAGTGATGAAAGCATCAGCTTAAGAGTACTCTGTTTCTGCTCAGCGAGGTGTACTTTTTGCTCCCAACTGTGTCTGTGCCTGTGGGGTGACGTTTGAGGGTGTTTTCCCCTAAGTCTTGTATGTGCCTTGCGTGGCCTAAGAGTTGGGTGAGACAAGGGTCCTCTGAGGTGGTCTGGGAAGGCAGCACCATAAACTCCCGGTAGACAGTTGCATCTACTCTTTTCTTTGCTTGTTTATTGGACTCCACATCAGCGAAAAAATACTCACTTCGTTTTCCAATATAAATTGATAACTTTCCCCAAGGTCTTTTCTAAATTTGGGGGCTTTTCCTACTCGAGTTCTTTTTGAGAATACTTTATATTGATTTACCATCTAACTACGTTGTGTCCAACACAGATATGAATTACATGCATGTTATGTATCCATACGTTGCTTTTGATACTTTTCTAAATAATAAAGTATTTTCACAAAGATTCAAACACTTTGACATGATTAATCTGGTTAAATCCTTCATTCATGTAGCACCAGTTTTCTTATTTTAGAAGCCTGGCGTCTCTGGATTCCAGAGCCAGGCATCAGATCCATGAACACTATGGAAAAGATCTGTGTGAACCCCACCCTCCTGCCATATTCAGAAAATACCCAAGAACCACATGTGTCTTTCTGGCATTGAAATTGATTTCTTGTTAAGTTGGGAGGTCTCCCACATGCCTAGCAAGTGACTCCCAACCTGTTTGCTGACATACCAGCTAATCTCCAGTGACTTCAGGAAGCTTTACAGGTCTCAAATTCACATAATTTAGATTCATTTAAATGTATAAATGTGGGTATTTGCCATGCAGCAGTTTTGTGGAGATATAGCTCCAGAGAGGTTTTAGGATATGTCATTTGACTTCAGAAGGCTACTGGAATAATTAAAATACTTTGTGAAAATCATTGAAAACTACACCTAAGGTATTTTGAATTTATTAACTTTAAAAATAAAAACCATGGGCTTCCCTGGTGGCGCAGTGGTTGAGAGTCCACCTGCCGATGCAGGGGACACAGGTTCGTGCCCCGGCCCGGGAAGATCCCACATGCCGCGGAGCGGCTGGGCCCGTGAGCCATGGCCGCTGAGCCTGCGTGTCCGGAGCCTGTGCTCCGCAACGGGAGAGGCCACAACGGTGAGAGGCCCGCGTACCGCAAAAAAAATAAAATAAAAACCATGTGAGCAGAAAGCTAGTAATTCAAAATGTACAATTGAAATTAAATGTTTTAAAACAGAGTGTAGGAGATAAAAGTGATTTTTGAGGCTCTGTCAGCTTTGGTGTAAACTGTAAGATCTGTGTGATTTATCTGCAGTTTATTGGAAATAATCAAATGCTTACACGTGAAGCCAACAAAATATGGCATTTGGTAATTTTTTTCTTTGAATTCCTGGTGTTAGTAAAAACCTAGGCAGAAAAAGATCACTGTCTTCTTGTTTAAGGAGTCAGATGATTATTGGATCCAGCTGTTTGGAGGGAGTGTGATGTTGGATAACTTTTCCCAAAAAATATTCTTTGGAGATAGGAGTTTTTTTAGACCTCCATGTGCCATGGGTACTGAAGAAGCAGCCCAGGAAAACTGTACTCTTTTTGTACACAACATGAAACCAGTACTTCATTATCAAAAAGGAAGTCACTCTAATTAGGGACACTAGTGACTTGAAATAAGGCCCGAGGTTGTGGTATCTGTTTCAGTGTCTTTTAAGAGACTGTCTTTCTTGGAAGTGTAGCACAGGTAGTAGTACTTGGTGCTGGTATCAAAATGGAGAGACCAGCAGGATACTCCCAGGTTCCAAGTGCCTACTGTTTCCACTGTGGTCAGATCTCTTCAGTTCCACAGTTCTAGCTCCCAACAAGATAGTGTGAAAAAGAACCAAAGACCTGTTCTGAGCCCTGTTCAGTTCCAGAGGCCGTGGTACTGCTCTCTCTACTTGAGGAATTCCCAGTGAATGGCTACTCGGAAGACAGTACTGGCTACTATGAGACTATTTATCATTCAGAACTCTAAACGCTTTCTAATAGTTGATGTGTTACTTCCTAGGGACATTCCAGCTATATCACACACCTTGACTGGTCTCCAGACAACAAGTACATAATGTCTAACTCGGGAGACTATGAGATTCTGTACTGTAAGTATGAATGAGTACATACGGCTGAGATGTGTCTGTCAGGCAGTAAAGAGCAGGCTGCGTGGAATCTGAATTGTGCAGCCCCTGCACACTGGCCCCTCTAACCTGAAGAAGCATGTGCTATTTGGAGCTGGCTAAGGAATGAGAATCTCAAAGTAATGAGTTCACTTGAATGTCATGAGAAATTATTCAGGGGGACTGATCCTGCTCTGAATGGTTCTGTATTTAACAACTTTTCCTGGAGGCAGGAAGGAGTACAATGGATGGGCATTATGCTTTTTAAAGAAAAAACAACTTCAGTGGGAAACAGTTTATAGTTCTATAAACCGTGTTAAACACTTTCTTTTCCTTTCAAGTGTGTCTTAACATTTTCAGTGTATGGATTATAAATACAAGTAAACGTGGCTAGTTTGAGTCAAGATGCATTTTCAAATACACTTGTACACTAGCACTGTGATTATACTTCCTGTTTCTAAATTTAAAGGGGACATTCCAAATGGCTGCAAACTAATCAGGAATCGATCAGATTGTAAGGACATCGATTGGACAACATACACCTGTGTGCTAGGCTTTCAAGTCTTTGGTAAGGACATTGCACTTGATGGGAAAAGGCGATTTGTGTTGTTTTTATGTATAATACTTAAATTTCTAAATGAAAAATAGTCTACATGTGTTTTTTTAATTTATTTTTGAAGTATAGTTGAATTACAATGTTGTGTTAATTTCTGCTATACAGCAAAGTGATTCAGTTATACATACATATACTTACTTTTTCATATTCTTTTCCTTTATGGTTTATCACAAGACATTGAATATAGTTCCCTGTGCTATAGGACCTTATAGTTTATCCATTCTGTATATACCAGTTTGCATCTGCTAACCCCAAACTCCCAATCCAACCCTCCCCCACCCTCCTCCCCCTTGGCAACCACCAGTCCGTTCTCTATGTCCCTCATTCTGTTTCTTTTTTTTTTTTAATAAAGATGCAGAGTGTATTTTTTTTAATATCTTTATTGGAGTATAACTGCTTTACAATGGTGTGTTAGTTTCTGCTGTATAACAAAGTGAATCAGTTATACATATATCCCCATATCTCCTCCCTCTTGCGTCTCCCTCCCACCCTCCCTATCCCACCCCTCTACGTGGTCACAAAGCACCAAGCTGATCTCCCTGTGCTATGCGGCTGCTTCCCACTAGCTATCTACCTTACGTTTGGTAGTGTATATATGTCCATGCCACTCTCACTTCTGTTTCATAGATAAGTTCATTTGTGTCCTATTTTAGATTCCACATATAAGTGATATTATATAGTATGTCTTTCTGACTCACTTCACTTAGTACTCTTTAGTGTTATCACTATTAATGCACAGTTCAGAGAAACTGAATGTATTTACGATTGAACCAATATGAGGTTCTCTGCAGAATTCAGCAGACTTTTGGTCCCCAATAAATATGAAAGACAATTAAAAAGGAAAGGCATTTACATAATAGTATAGATTGCCTTTCACAGTTTTTTCCTGCAAGTGAAAATTGAAGCTTCCAAATTTGTAAAGGCATTTTCAAAATGACAGCTTTATCGAGACACCACCCACATACCACGTGACCCACCTGTTTAAAGGGCACATCACAGTTCGGAGCTGGTAGCACATTCGTAGGATTGTGCACCCGTCTTCACTACCTAATTTTAGAACACTTTCATTACCCCAAAAAGAAACTCTGCCCATTAGCAGTCCTCTCTCCCTCCTCCTTCCACAACCTCCCAGCAACCACTGATCTTCTTTCTTTTTCTAATGATTTGCATGTTCAGGACAGTTCATATAAATGGAATCATGTACTATGTGATCCATCGAAACTGACTTCTTTCCATTAGCACAGGTATTGAAGGTTCATCATGTTGTAGCATGTATCAGTACTTCATTTTACGGCTGAATAACATCCCTTTGTATGGCTATACCACATTCAGTTCATCATCAGTTGATGGACACTTAGGTTGTTTCCACTTTTATTATAAATAATGCTATGAACGGTTTTCGTGCAGACATGTTTTCATTCTCTTGGGTTATACCTAGGAGTGGAATTGCAGGGTCAAATTTTTCCTAAGTGACTGCACCATTTACACTGCCACCAGCAGTGTATGAGGGTTCTGTTTCTCCACATCATTGTCAACAGTTGTTATTCTTTTGCATGTGGGTGTCCAATTATCCCAGTACCATGCTGACATATAAAGGCATTTTCAGTAGACATTATTTAAAGATAAAATGTGGAGATCATTCCTAATCTCATGTTTTGGACATTTCTAGAAATCTGTCCTTTGACAGTTTTCTCAGTCTTTGCCAATCTGTAGGAATCCTTCTGAGAAAGTTAGGATTAAAAAGAGATGTTATACTCAGTAATTAGAATATTGGATATGGATGTGGCACCAGTACCTAAAGCAATTCCCAAAATATTAGGTATTTTTCCATTAACAGTGTATCTCTGCCTTCTGAAAAGTTGGACTCTCTCCTGCACTCTGATGGTAGATCTGAACATTTCTTTATGCTGTGTGCATTAGAAAAATAATCCATTATGGGTACTTGTTCGAAATACAACTGCTACTGAGATGAAGCCTACCAGGCTTGGAAGAAATTAAAACAAAATAACCCTGACTAGTCCATAATAAACAAATTCTTTATTCTGGGTGAAGCTGAAGCAGTGGCCAATAGCTAGTAACTTACCTTGTTATTTTAGTGAAACAATATTTAATTTACTTATTCAGAGATGTCAGTCAAGAAGTGTTTCATCTTTAGTGAATTTACAAAAAAAAAATTGTTCTCTAGAGCAGTACTGAACTACAGGAGGCCAGCGTCTCAACTGTTATGTATTGTATGTTTTTAGTCTAGTAGAGGTTTGTGCTGATTATGTTGAACGTGATCACCAGTGCCTCATAATGATTCAGAATAATTAAATTTGCTGTGTCAACCTTTGGACATAAGTAATGGTTTATGGAGACTTCTATGGATAACATGATAGACTAGTGGATGGCCTATACATTTCCATTAAGAATCTCTATGAGGTTTTTTTTTTTAAGTGCCTGCCTGAAAGGGAGCAGAGTCCACTTTGAAGAATTAGTGCTATGGCATTGTTTCTGCACTGTGCTACAGAAATAACTGAAAATTTCCCCTCCAACTGGAAACTTTAAACAGGAGGAGCTTATGGTCAAGGTGAGACAAGCTAAAACTAAAATCATTTATTAGCACCACCTGCTGGTTACTAGTGAGTATTTTTGAGTCTTAAAGTTTAAAGTCTTAAATTTTCCATCTTGAGGTTATTTCAGTTTATTATTAGATTTTGGATAAAATTTCATCATTTGAATGAAGTACTGAGCCACTAAGAAATCTTTAAGGGAAATTTAGCAGCTAAGAGTTTGAACACGGATGAAAATTAAGATTCTAAAATAAACACACATAGCATGGCAGCTTTATTTTTCAGCCTAATTTTTCTACCCCCCCCCCCCCCGCCATGTTTCCATATCAAAGGTGTCTGGCCAGAAGGATCTGATGGGACAGATATCAATGCACTGGTACGATCCCACAATAGAAAGGTGATAGCTGTTGCTGATGACTTTTGCAAAGTCCACCTGTTTCAGTATCCCTGCTCCAAAGCAAAGGTAAAATCAACTTAATGAAAACTAGTGTGATAGGGCCTTTTGTTTGGGAATATATTGTGTCAATGGTGGGAAAATATTCATAGGGTTACTAATTACTGTCTGTGATACTACAGTGCATGGGGGGAGGGAATAGGGTCATCTGTAAGCGTCCAAGCAGGCAGTGCTTGTCTTTTCCTTCCTCATTAATTAAGGTAAAGGAGAAGACAGAGAAGCGACTTGATGTTTTATTCATTTTTGTTTATTGTCCTTTTTTTTTTTTTTGATATCTTGGTAGTTTTGTTTTTGTTTGTTTTTTCTTTTTGCGGTACTCGGGCCTCTCACTGTTGTGGCCTCTCCCGTTGCGGAGTACAGGCTCCTGACGCGCAGGCTCAGTGGCCATGGCTCACGGTCCCAGCCGCTCCGCGGCATGTGGGATCCTCCCAGACCGGGGCACGAACCCGTGTCCCCTGAATAGGCAGGCGGACTCTCAACCACTGCGCCACCAGGGAAGCCCGATACCTTGGTAGTTTTAAATTTCTTCTAAACATATTAAAATATTTTATTTTTGGTACATGATCAACATTATGACAACTAAATCGTCTCTAATCTTTCCAACCTAGTAAATTCTCCCCTAGCCATCTCAGTAGAATAGTCACTAAACTCTAACAAGTATGCAGAAGAGACATTTATTTTTTTACAGTCTGAAAGTACAGCTGTCCAGTTACTGTTTCTCTCACATAAATAGGTATTAAAAAGAAAATTACTGCCAGCTTTATTCCTCAGTCAGTGACTTGTGGTTTTGATCTGAATTACCTGTTTCACAAACTGAGTGACCTCCCTAACCTAGGCATGTGAAGAATGCGTTTAATTTTCCTATCTGATTTATTTCACGTAGGCTCCCAGTCACAAGTACAGTGCCCACAGCAGCCATGTCACCAATGTCAGTTTTACTCATAATGACAGTCACCTGATTTCAACTGGTGGAAAAGACATGAGCATCATTCAGTGGAAACTTGTGGAAAAGTTATCTTTGCCTCAAAATGAGGTTGTAGCAGATACTGCGCTCACCAAAGCCCCCATCTCTTCCATTGAAAGTGTCATGCAGTCTGATGCTCCCACACCACCTCCTTCCCAGCCCTTAAATGAGACAGCTGAAGAAGAAAGCAGGATAAGCAGTTCTCCCACACTTCTGGAGAACAGCCTGGAACAGACTGTGGGGCCCAGCGAAGACCACAGTGAGGAGCAGAGCGAGGGGGGCAGCGAAGACCTCGGTGAGCCTGTTTATGAAGAGCCAGCCCCTGAGACGAGTGATGAGCAGAGCGAAGGCGCTCTTCCCGGGGACCAGCGAGACCCTTCGCCCCTGTCCTAACACCGGGACTTCCGAGTGACTCACTTTTTTCCTCCAACTGCATGATGTGGTCTTGTGATGAAGTTTCAGATAACAGGCCAGGAAGTGATGGAGAATCACTATTGATGGAGATTTTGGTTTCCATGTAATCTGTTTTCAATAGTCTTATCTTCCGTCTCTTAAATGCAGTCGACCTAAAGGTTCGGTTTGATGTGTGTTGAAAATTAACCAAACTTAATAGTAGGAAAAGACTGAAACATTAATTGTGTCTCAGAAATTACTGTGTACGTGAGTGGTATGATGTTAATACTGGAAACAAAAACAGCGGTTGTATAGATTTTAAATAAACCCCTCATTATCTGAGCAGGTTTTCTTCAGGAACAAGCAGAGGCATCACAAACACTGTTACTCATCTGCTGGCTCAGACTGTGCTACTTTTTTTTCTGATGCTGAAAATCAGAAAAACAAAACAAAAACCAAAAAAAACCCTCTTACTGAGATTCCCCCCCACCCCAAATGTCTAGTGGAAATTTTTTAGTTAAGAAAAACTTCATTAGTGCCATGAGCAGTGGTGTTGCCTTCTTAAATAATAACACCCTTTTCTTACGTAGCCAGCAGATGTCCAGATGTGCTTGTTAGTCTACCATGTAGGTGCTGCCTTTTCTAAGTCAGAGTCCCTTAATTTCTTGTGTGCAAATCTATTTTATCTTCGAACTAAGAAAGCAGTGGTTTGTTAAAGAGCTTTTAATGTATATTAAACCATTGATACTCCAAAATAATGGATTCCTCCAAGGATTCCTTTACTGGCCTAAACATTTTCAAATGTTCGGCATTCAAGTGAATGAACAGAAGAAACCGCACGCCTATAAAATTAAACTTGGCTAAACTTAGCTTAACCTTCATCATAATTTGCTCCTTCAATAACAGAAATATTAGAGTTTAAATGATTGAATTGGTGCTTGAAATTCACTGGTTTAGGTGTAATTTTTATACAGATTATTGAGGGATAAAATACTCAACAAATTGCAAATTCTTTTTTATATAAGTGTGAATAATAGTCACAGGCATTTTTTATAAATTGCATACCAACAGACCTGCTATACACAGTGATCTTTCTCTGCTGGAGTTGCTGTAAGCCTTGCAGTTCTGGTGTGGCTATCCTCTGCTGTTTGGGGGCAGTGCATGTGTTATTATGCATTGGATAGTTGTTTTTTTAAGTTTTGTCAGATGATTGTTTTTCTTAAGTATGTGTTTCCTATTTTCAAAATAATTACTGACAAATATGCATTTCCTATATATTTGTTTATACTTTGATTATAAAAAAAGACTGTTTTATTTTTTAACTTGCAATGTTTTGATATCTTTTTTTTTTTTGGTTAGATCATGTTTAGAAACTTTGGATGAGTTCAGAAGTCTTAAGTATGCAAGTGTTTACGTGACTGTGCCATTCCAAAGTGCATCAGAACTGTCATTCCCTTCTGCTGTCTTCTCAGGAGTAAAATACAAATCAGGTATTTCATCATCATTTGGTAATACACAAACTTCAGTGAACTCCCAAGGACACTCACGACATTTGTATTCACATGCTGTATGTAAGGGTGTGGGTATGTGTGAAGGGGTGAGTGTAGACACTCACTCTGTGTATCTCTATATAAGAAGATATACACCACACTGAAAATACTCAGTGTGTTATCTCTGTGTATAGATATATGTCCATGTATTTCTCTTTCCTTTTGTTTACAACTGTTCAAAAAAAAAAAAAAAACCTCAAAGTAGTTCTCTTCAGAAGAAGGGAGGTAGACTCCAAGCAACCCGTCATTTTTCAGTATGTTTGTACATAATTATCAGAGAGCAGCAGTAGTATCAGGCATATATGTTTGCCTATTAGCTGTGGTGACTGAATCGTCAGGTCAGCATGTGCTATATACCCTGCAAGAAAAATACTATGAGATGAACAAGTAATTCTAGGAGAAGAAAAAGCATTTCGTTAAGTACCCGGGGGATACCACTCTCCATGATAAGCAGGGAGTTTATTTGGGGACATCAGTCACCTTTGGGGTTGCTGTGTACCATGAAATTTATATTCGTGATATCTTGGGTGGTAGTTTCAAAAGACACTACTAATACGCAGAAAGCGTTCCAGCTCTCTATTGCTGGCGACTACTGTTTAACAGTCAATTAAATCTGTGATAATGGTTGGAAGTGGGTGGGATTATGAAATTGTAGATGTTTTTAGAAAAACTTGTGAATGAAAATGAATCCAAGTGTTTCATGTGAAGATGTTGAGCCATTTCTATCATGCATTCCTGTCTTATGGCAGAAGATTTTGAAGATTAAAAAATAAAATGTTTCATTTGTCTCTCTAAATGTGTCTTGAGTCTTTTTTCATTTATGCTGCTAGTTTCCGTGACTGTCCAATCATCAGAAGACATGACAGTTCAGAAGGACACATTTATCAGTTGACCACCGCCACTGCTATGGATACAGCTATTCTGGAGTGACAGACTCCATCTCATAATGTTAGAGGAAATTACTTCTGATTTATGCTTCCATTTAATAGGGAATAGCTTTGTTTTAATTTATTTCATGTCTACACTCTCGCCAGTGTTCGTTTGTTAGGTAATCCTGGTGATCCTGGTCACCTGCCTGACCCGCCTCCACTGCCTGCCTCCCCGCTGTAGCCTGCCAGAAGCCCTTGAACTCGGCGTCCCGCTTTCGCCATCTCTCCCGTGTTGCTTAGTGACACATCCTCTGTACACCGCAACCATAAATTAGCTGCTACAAATTTTTCTTTATGAAGCGTTAGACGAGTATCCCATACATTCCCAGTTTTACAGTCATGGAAATGATGGGGTTTTCATCATCATCTTATTCATCCTTGTTAACTATGAATATATGTCCACAGCCACTCGCATATACTAACCTGTGAGAGGCTGTCTTGGGGCAGGAATTCCTCTTTCAAGAATTCAGAGACAAAACAGCTGATTGATAGACACCAGAACCAACCCACTAAACAATATGATTTTTCTTCTTAATAAAAAAGGAGATCCAAGAAGGGAACCTCTATGGGGAAATAATGATGAATTAGATCTTGGATATATTGAGGTGTTTGTTAGTGTAACTTCTAGAAGGAACTAGGTTTCTAGCTTAAAGGTGGAACTACAATGGGAGTTTAGGACAAGGACACGTTTTTAGGACAAAGGAGACGGGGCTGAAGAGCAGATGTGCAGGACTTGGGTGGAGCGGAGCAGAGCTGTTGCTGGAGGAGTCCCCGTGTAGCCAGTGCACCCCCAGACACCCCAGCCCGCAGTGACAAGGGGCGTGTTGCCCTGTGGGCAAGGGGCGGGCTGGGGAGGTTCAGGAACAGGCCTGCGTTCACTTACCCAGATAACTGCCACGCCAGGACTTCGTTCGTGTGTTATAACTTGGAAAGCTGGAGCCTCTTTCACTTACACGAGGAGAACGACATTCTCTATAAATGGAGGAAGAAGGAAAAGATGTGGGTGAAGATTCAGAGATTTTTGGAAAGGAGACGGGGAAACAGCAGAGGACTATGTCATCTCAGTCCTCAGTTCAGGAGAGGGTGAGGGCACTGCCCACAGCAACGCTGCACGTCTGTCCCCATCACAGAAATAGGCCCTGCTGAAGAGCTGCCTTTGTCCAGGATGCCCAGGACTGGCATCTTCAAGGACCATAGTAAACGTCTCCTTTGTAAAGGGGCAACTCCTGCTCTCCTCAGGGACTCTGATAATATTACACCTTTTGTGCTAATCAGTTCATCTTTTCCAAAGGAAACCTGAATTTCGACTCCACCCTCATTAATAGACCCCTACAGTAACCTCTGATACAAAGTAGACAAAGAAACTAAAAGAGAAAGAATCCCAAAAGGAGAAAACAAAGTTTCATTGTCTGTAGAAACGTCAGTGTGTTTCATTTCTATATCCATGGGTGACATCCTCAGGAGACCATAGCTTACAGAACTGAACACATTTGTGTTTTTTGTTTTAATTTTACCAATCCAAAAGTCTAGCAGAAAAACTTAAGGGTGCCACTTCTGTATCTCAAAGGACAAAAACATCAAGAAATGTGGAAAATAAGAAACTGAGTGCTCAATGACTACAATATGGCACACATCCATAGAACGAAATGCTACTCAGCCGTAACAGCTAACACATAACGTAACACTTAAGTGCTTTCCACGTACTAACTCATTCAATTCTTCCAACAATCCTGAATTCGATTATCTCCATTTTACAGACAAGTAAACTTACAGATGAGAAGCCAGGTTACCCTAGTAGCAAGTGGCTGAGCCAAGATTTGAAGGCAGGTCCTCCTGCCCCCAGAGTTCCTGGGGCCAGCCCCATGCTCTGCTGTGCAGCGCTGCAGGAGATGCTCACTGCAGAACAGTAAGTTAGTGATGATTAGTAACAAGAAGAGGATGAAATGGCTTCAGCTTCCGGTAGGAAGGATTTCAGACCAGTATATGCAGAAACCACAGAAAGGGATTAGGCTTTGGAAAAAGCGTCTTTGGGCTCTGAACAGTGTCACAAAGTTGGAGGGACCCTTCCCTTGCACAAGTCCCCTCCTGTCATCCCTACAACTGGAGTGTGGGGCAGAGCTTCCAGGCATGCTGCGGCACCTGCTGCCAGTGACTCCCTGCCCTTCCTGCCTTTCTTGGCTCCTGTGTCCTCAGTCCCTGATGTTCAATTTAAACCTATTTGTGTGGAGAAGCTGCTCCGTTATTTTCCAACCTTTGAGCAATTTCCATTTCACCAAAAAAGCAGCACAGTAGCTTCTTCCTTCCCCGGTCAAGTGCTTCTTCCCCTTAATCCTCCAGCCCAGGCTCAGCCAGAGGGCTTTGATCCTGCCTCTCCTCTCCCTCAGCAATGTAAACATGAAGTCCTGAAAATAGATCTTCCTAGGGAGCCACCCAGGGACAGGCGTGAATATGCATAATTGCCAGTGTTGACTCAGTATCTCTGCGGGATTACGCAGATTTCAACCCCTGGTGGAGTTCATTTTTGCCGGATCTCACTAAAGGAGCTGGAGACAAAGTGCTAAAAGGGCCTCAGGGAAGAAAAATATTTAATAAAAAGCAAAGCCCTCATACCTGGTCATCCCGTTTCATTCCTGATGTTCCACCAAGCCAGAGTGCATCCTGGGAAGGGTCAAAGCATACTCTGGAGCCCATCTCAGCACAGTGATGCCCATTCAGCCAACACTGGGTCGGGCTGACTTGGAGACCTGGTTGGAAGCGGGGAAACCAGAAGCTGGCATTCTCTTACCGCATCAGCCACAGAACTCTCTCTCGGTTAACCCAACTGTGTAAGTCGGATGACCAGGAAGGGCAGGGCCTCTTCCTTCTACAGACTTCACTCACTCCACAGTAAAAACGTGTTGTGTTGCCGACACCTTCAAAGTGGTTGCCAGTCTGAACCCGGCGAATTTGTATGAGACTAGGAGTCATTGCTTCATCGGGTACATGTGCAAACTGTACTGGGCTCGGCGTGGAATCCAGCGATGAAAACATGCAGGCCCTACCCTCACGGAGCATGGATCCTGGAAAGCCGATCTGGAAAGTTTACCAACTGCACATTTCCATTTATAACATTCTTGAAACAGCAACATTACAGAGAACAGACTAGTGGTTGCCAGGGGACAGGGACGGAGGGGAGGGGATGTCACTACAGAGGGGCAGCACGGGGGTTCCACTGTGATGATGAACAGGCTGAATCTTGGTTGTGGTGGTGATCACACGAATCTATAAGCGGGACTAAATCACACAGAACTGCACACGCGCACACAGGAATGCAGGCAGAACTGGTGGATACTGATGAAGGTCCGTGGTCTGCATGGCTCTGTTGTACCAATGAACATTTCCTGGACATAAAACTACACATTATATAAGATGTCACCACTGAGGGAAGCTGAGGGAAGGGTTCACCAGTCTCTCTTTTTTTAAACTTCCTCTAAGTCTATAATTATTTCAAAATAAGTTTTTTTAAATAATGATATAGAAACTCCCTTCTCTTTTATGCTTTTGAAAGGAATATGGAAACAAAAATGGGCCTTAATACAACAAAAATTTTTAAATAAAATTTGTCCTCGTGCACTTCAGGTACTCCATCTATGATCAAATAAAACACTGCTGATGGGAAACGGGGCTCCCTGCAGCTTTCCCTGCCACTTCTCTGCCCCCACAGGGTCTGTGCGAGACTTCCTAGCTGAGTGTGGGCCTGGAGGAGCCCCAGGCAAGGGAGGGGCGCTGGTCAGAGGTGTGTCTGGGAACACGGAGGCTTTACCTGCTTGCCCTCCCCAGAAGCAGCCAGTGCATTACCCCTGCAGCCAGAGGAGTCCTCCCCTTCACTGGGCATTCTGCACCCCTTCTCCCTCCTCCTGGGTCCTCACTGGCTTCCCCTTCTGGCTGCTTTGAGTGTCACTGATGCTCACTCCCTTTCTTGGAAATGCTCTCCTGAAGCCGCCCCATAGTTGCCTTCCCTCAGGTGCTTGGGCTAAATCACCTTCCCTTACTCAGAAGTAATAAAATGACAAGAAAAAGAATTCCACTATATAGCAGGCCCTAGTGAAACTGCGGCAGAATTGAGATTAGGTGATCAGGCTTTCTCCTTTGAGAGCGACAGCCCCCTCTGGTTTCACTGGCAAAATCCATTTTCATATCTCAGCACCAGAATCATAAGCAGGAGTGCTTGCCAGGCTTTGACATTTCCATTGAAAAGATGAATTAATTCTGAGCTGAGCCAAGAGTCCCTTTTCTCTCGAAAGAATGTGTTAGCTTCAAGCCCTCAGGCCCCTGGAGCATCGGTGAGGTCTCTCTCATACCAGTCCCACTTGAAGGTGAGTCAGCCCTTCCGTGAGGGCAAGTGAGGTATCTGACATAAAAAACCTAAGGCTGCAATGAAAAGGGCATGTTTCACTGTGGGTTTAGGTAAGTTTAGGCCCCGTCTCCCTGGTCTCCGTCTGAAAGAGAGTAAGGGTTTGCCCACAGGGAGCATCTGATTCTCAGGGGAGAGACCTCCTGATGAGCTCGAGGGCTCTTGCCCGCCCCTGCTCTGCGAGGGCTCTGCGTCCAAGGGGCTTGAGGGAAGCAGATGAGCTGTTCTCGCCTCGGGGCGCAGGGAAGGCTGTCCCCCCTCCAGGTGACGGGTGACAGGCTGAGGCCTACATCACAATAAACAATGTTTGCACTGGAAGCCATGAGCAGGGCGACAGATTGTTAGGAAAGCCTGCAGATGGCTCTGTTAATAAAGCCGCCATTCACAGCCGCCCAGGCTGAAGTGGTTTCTATGGGAAACCCTCACATTGAAACAGAAGGAAGTTCTTTTAAATTATAGTAGATGATAACATTTTTTATTAAATGTTATCAAATTTCAACACCTGGATTTGCCTGGGAGGACACTCAGGAAACCAGAGGGGCCATCTGCACTGCTGGGAACTATGCCCCAAGCACGGGAGATTTCTCAGGTATGCCCTTGACCTGAGGATCTTCGCACCTCCCTGTTCTGATTCAACGTTAGGGTCTGTTCTATGCCACTCATTCCGCAGCGCTGGGGACACGTTCTAGTGACCATGGGAGGACTGGGAGGGCAGCCTCCAGGTCACTCTACGGAGCTAGCCCAGGGCTTGATCTCTGGGCGTGGGAGCGACACTGGTCACATCCTCTTTCTTGAAAACCCTATCCTCTCCTGCCAGGCACCACCGGCTTCAGGTTTCTTTCTTTCTTCCCTCCATCCACCCTTCCTCCTTCCTTATTTCCCCTTCTTTCCTTCCTTCCATCTTCCTTCTGAAGGGTAGCAGAACATGCCAGCCCCAAATATGCCACTTTGGTATGTTGATTATTCTGAGCTGTAGGCACCTGAAAAACAGCCAATCCAATGAGAGGCTTTCTCTGAACTCCCCATCTGCCTAAAGACAGATGCTCCAAAAGGAACTCAATTGTCAAAGATCCCCTCCCTGGGGCTTCCCTGGTGGCGCAGTGGTTGGGAGTCCGCCTGCCGATGCAGGGGACACGGGTTCGTGCCCAGGTCCGGGAGGATCCCACATGCTGCGGAGCGGCTGGGCCTGTGAGCCATGGCCGCTGAGCCTGCACGTCCGGAGCCTGTGCTCTGCAACGGGAGGGGCCCCAGCAGTGAGGGGCCCGCGTACCGCAAAAAAAAAAAAAAAAAAAAAAAAAAGATCCCCTCCCAGGAGCTTCATCAACCAAGGGAGATTGACTCTCATCCCAGGAGAGGAGACTGGAGCCCACACCACACCCAGACACACTTGTCACAAACCATCACACCTCCCATCCACCATTCTAAGGGTCCTTCATCTTCCCTAAAAATCATGCACTCTCCCCTAGGAAGCCTCCCTCCCTCCCTTTTCCCTACTAAGATGGTATTTAAGCCTGAATTTTAAGCCTGCTTGGGGAGTTGCTCATTTTTCCCTGAGTACCTCCCATGTACACATGAGGTATATGTGTTCGTAAACTTCTGTTTGTTTGTCTCTTGTTTATCTGTCTTTTACTACAGGGGTCTCAGCCAAGAACTCACAGGGTGGAAGGAAAATTATTTTTCCTCCCCTACACTTCCATCTTCCTTCCCTTCTTTCTTAAGTTTTTAAAGATTTTTTTTTTTTTTTTAGGTATAACTTACAGTAAAGTGCAGACATCTCAGGGTATCTGCCTATCTGCCTACACGTGTACACACCCACCCAGATGAAGAGCTGGCACGTTCCCGGCACGGAAGCCTGCCTTGTGATACCCTCCCGTCAGCACTCCCTCTCTGTTCTGGCCTCTATCACCATAGGTCAGCTCTGCCCGGCTCTGACTCCTATCTAAATGCAATCACAGGGTATGCTCTCTTTTGTGTCCAGCTTCTTTCACTCAACATCATGTCTGTGTTCCTTATGTTCTTAGACCCTAGGAGCCATCACAGCTCTTGTCCTCTCCACCTGCTCCTGAAATACTGGTATTTCCCCCATTCTATTTCCTCACATTCATACTCTTCCTAACAATGTAGCAGACCCCAGGCTTCCACTGCCCCTGCGTCCTGCCACCTCTCAAGTTCCTACCTCCAGTCCAGACCCCTGGGCTTATCTCCAGACACAACTGCTGACTGGAATTCCTTGCCTAGAGGGCTCACAGGCAATCCACTGTTTCCCACACCTGCCCTGCCCTGTTGACCCCCAAGTCCTGCACCTCCACTCACGCAGGAACCAGGCTGAGTCATCCCGGGAGCACTCAGAAGCCTGCCTCACCCTGACCTCCGATGTCCAACTAAGCGTCAGGCTGTGTTCACTCTGCCTTCTTAACATCCCTGGGCTTCACGCCTCTCTCTCCATGCCCGCTGCCACTGGTCCCCAGGCTCTCATCATCTCTCAAATGAACTGTTAAAATAACTCTTAACTAGCACAAGGCTGCGAGTCTTTTTCCCCTCCAATCTGTCCTCCATATTGGCACCATGGATTCAAAAGAACCAAAAGAACACTGGATTCTGTGGCCATCCCAACACATACCCTTCTTGCTTGCCGACTAGAGTCCAAGCCCGCTCTGGCCTGGCCCCTGGCCTGAGCCTGCCTCTCCCCCACCTCCTCTCACACATCAGCAAGTACCTTTCCCTCAGGCCAAATGCCCTTCCCCACTGTATTTAGCAGGGAACTCCTGACGCATCACTACGCAATTTCCACAGTGTCCCCTCTGAAGGTGTCCCTGCCACTCCTTGGCCTTCCTGGACCCTGGCCCTGCCTCTGGACAGTTCTGTTGCACTTTGGTTGTGCCCATCATTCTCTGACCTCGGGGACCAAGGACGGCATCACCTCTCTCTGGTCTCTACTGCCCAACACAGAATCTGGCACGCAGCAATTACGGAATAAATGGTACATGCTGTTAAAGCTTCCTGACGGTGAAGATGGGGCAAGCCCCCAGTCTGCTAGGGAGATGGGCTGCTAATCCTCAGGTAACCCCAGATCTGCTCACGGAAAAGCCCTGTGGGAAAAGACAACAGGGGACCTGATGGCCCATAAGGGAAGGCCAGAAAACTCATCAGGAGTCAGAGACAGCCCAGGGAGCTGGGGCACCAAGAAAGAGAAGAGCCAACTTGACTTCAAGCCCCAGCTCAGACGTGGCCAGGTCGCCTGGCACCACTAGGAAACCGCAGACCCAAGGCGCTCCTGGGTCTGAAGCCTGAGGCATGACCATCTTCCCAAGTGGAGTCAGGCTGCCCCTTCTGTTTTTAGCAGCATCTGGTCCAGATCCCAGACCACTATGGGCTTCTTCTAGGCCCAGAGCACAGCACAAGCTCAGCAAAGACCGGCAAGCAACCCCCGCACATTCCCATTCCCAAGACACACAAATAAGGGTACAGTCAGCACCTCTGACCTCTGTCCGGACCTGAAGCCGAAGAAAGCAGATCTCCTCTCCCTGCCTCCTGAGTTCTGGGGGCCTGGAGTGAGTGATCCATCTTGAGAAATCCTGGGTTGGCTTAAAGACTCTTGTTCATAATACCTCACATCCACAATCATGCAGGAAAATATGCTGCATGACAAGGTATAGGTAAGTCCTAGAGCAGAGACACAGACCTTCTATCTCACCGCCTCCCTCCCCGCTGCTGCAGTCACGAGCCCGGAGCCCGAGTATGCTGACTCCTTCAGGACACTGAGGCTGCAGACAGGCCCGGATGAACTGACCCATCACTCAGCAGGAACGAAGCCACCCACACCCAAAGCACAGAGGCCCAGGGGGAGTTAGGTCACAGTATGGCAGGACACCCTCTCCCAACCCACAAGGCCCTCCTGGGAAGACCTTCCCCAGGGCCTGCCCCTGCCCAAGTTGGCCTGAACTGGGCAGGCGACCTTAACGAGTCCTTCATTTTATCTCCCGTGGCCGCAGGACATGTTTTTGCAAATTACACACCTCAGCCCAAGCACCCGCAGTGATTACTTACCCCAGCCCTCCTCTGCAGCTGCGGCCTACTTCCCCTGGTGCAATTCCTTCTGATGCTCAGTGAACAGGACCCCGACTAAGGGAGGGATGGGCAGACACATAAAGTTATGAACCGATTTTCCAAACGACCGTTTCTTCAAGGACATAATTCCAGAGAAGAAAAGGGAACAGACACCAAGTATAAACAAAGGCTCTTCTGTGTGACTCTACTTTAATTAGAATGACAACTAATTGAAAGCAATTTAATGTTGGTTCACAAAAGGTTAATGGAATTCATGTTTTGTAGATGCTGAATGCAATAGAGACTTAGCCAGAAACACAAATCTAACCTTTATTCTCTTTTAATTATTCGGTCAGAATAATTTCCTGGGAGCAGGCTTAGTCTCTGGATGGCTTTAATTAAACACAACTGAACTCTGAAGTTGACATCAACTCATCCAGCTGCAGCTCAATTTTCAAATTAATCTGCTATCTCACAAGGTTCTGTGGCCTAAGCAGGGGAGGCGTCGGGGAGCGGAAGATGGGCTTGGAGCCTGACAGGTATTAACCAATTCTAGAGCATCTTACATCCTTCCCCCACCCTCTCCAGTGGCAAGGCACTTCTGTAACTCCTGCCAGGACTTCCCTGAGGGGAGGGGCCCCAGGCTGAGCTGAGCAACCAGGCTGCCTCCTTCCTTGGCCGTCTCCCAAAGTCCTGGGCTCAGGCTCCACTCTCTCAACACCTTCAGCATAAGCCCGGTACAGCCACAGCCTGAAGCACTCAGAGTGCGCAAACGTGTGAAAAGCCGGGGCGTGGCCTTCCTGCCTGGTGAGGTGCCCTCAGGAAACACCCTTATTTTGAGACGACTTCCCTTACAGCACTCCTCCCCACCGCCGCCCCCACCACCACCACCCGGGCCCAGTACCAGCCTCTCCTTTTCTGCCTTTGAAAACCCAGGTCCCTAATTTTGTCAGTTACAGTTTATAGCCATATCGAGGCTGTTTCGCAGTGAGCTTCTTCTGCTTCTTTCTGAAACTTTCCCTGCCGACTGGGAGGCAACCCCACCACTTCTTACAGCCTAGGGCATTTCAGCCGACTCCCACCATAATGCTATTAGGAGTAGGCAAGGATTCCAATCTGGCTAGTACATGCTGGACAGTCTGAAAGACCTATGCTTGGGCCCTGAGGTACAACCATGTGACCATGACAAAGCTCAGTGTCAATGGACAAGGTCAGACCATGATGTCCTAGGAGGGCTGTGACAGAACTCAAGAAAAAAACAAAAAGTATCTAAAGAATGCTATTCCAGCCGCCCCGCTTGCCCCGTTTCCATTAGGATTTTGCAGCAGCTTCCTTAGAAAAGAGCTCTAACAGACTCTGGACCCTGAGCAAACAGCATCTCATCTCAATCTGGCCATCCCAACCAATCCTGCAGCAGCACAGCACCCCCGCGCCACACAAAGGTCAGGATTCCTGATTCGGGCTTATGCAAATGCAAATGACCCATCCCCTCTAATCTTCCGCCAGGAGGTGGCTGGGCCGCCCCAGTTGCTCTGTTCATGTAATGAGAGCCAGGGTCAGCTGATGCTCCCCTCATAACTATGGGGCCGACCCACTAAGCCAAGGTGCAACATGGGTCCCGGAACAGAAGCCACAGCCAGGCTTCCTCTACCTGCACCCAGCCAGGGGGCAACCTGTCCTCAAGCAACCAAACCCCACCAGTCTTATGGAACTCCCAAATCAGGACAGGTGAAGGATAACAGAATTCCTTCATAACAGTTTCTTGACCATATGGTTTACCAACCCTAAGCGATTGAGAGACAACCTGAAAAGGACCTAAAAATAATTCTTATAACAGTTTCCTTAAATATAATCACAGTGTTTGCTTACAAAGGCAAAGTATCTGATTCATCTTGGGGTCCCAGGCTTTGGCACACTAATTAAATATCTGGAAGAAGCAGATTAGTGGAACTCCTTAATGACTGACTGTGGGTCAGAGGCAGCCCTGGATGACCAAGGTTGACAGCCACTGAATCTGACAAGAGGAGCACTAAGGACAGGGTCCCACTTCTCAACCTCGACGCGGGCAGTCTTTGGTGCTAGATTAAAGAGTGCTCCAATCCAGGATATGTGCAGTCAAAATGTCAAATAAATGTATTAAATCACTGGAACCAGACAGTATCAGAATTTCTAAGCAGTCAATCATTATTGTCCCTGGTATAACCTCTAGCTACTGAATATCAACAGGCCAGAAAATGAAAGGTTTGCACAGCTTCCAGCCATAAGAAAAGCCCAATAGAAGACTTGGGCATTAGGAACCTCAACGTCAGACAAGCCTGAGAAGCCAGCCCAGGGCCACACACATAACGGAGAGGAAAAGTATATAAACCAGAGAAAGCCAGCCAGTGCCGTAACAGTCAATCCCACCCTCACCAGGCCACTGACAGCTTCACACTGGAGTCACAGGATATGAGAGGCCAGGAAGGAGAGGGAAAGCTTGTTGGACCCAGAAAGGGACTCTGGCTGAGAGAGAAAACAGAGAAGGGGTAAACGGGCACTTCTTTGAAAGGAAAAGTATAAAGCTGCCATTTCAACCTTTCTTGCTCTTGTTTACCCTAAAAGGATTTTGAAAATCTATGTATTCCCCTTTGTATTATGTAAGCTTAACATCTAAAGTTTTTCATTATAATTTTAAATAGTTGCAAAGACAGTTTCTGGTGTATTGTAAATAATGGCGTAAACTATTAAGTCACTCTTATAAATGTATCCAGTGGACTGTAAATACCATCACAATTAGACACCTACCTTCATCTAGTTAAAAATACAAATGTCTATTTAAGTCAGAAATTTCTTCTTGAATTGGTAGCTCCATTACTCTCCTCCATCTAGAATTTTACTCCCCACATTTTACCCTAATGTAACACATTTTTAGGCTTGAAAGTCTCTTATTGACCATACTTATAATTCCCTGTAACATATCAAATTTCCTGTGACCTCATAAGCTCTAAGTGTTCAAAAATATTTTATTCTGGATTGCATGATTATGACTGCTATTAGCATATATTTCAAAACAACAGAATATAAATACTGATCATTATTAAATATGAGCAAAATTTCACTAGAAATGCATCCTGATAGAGTAAGAAGGTTCATGTTTCCAGGGATGAATCTTGCTTACTGTTAAGACAGTTTCAGCACCAATTCCATTCCTGTTTTTCATTTTTATAGATATTAAGCCCTGAGACACCTTGTTCTCATAAATAAATAGATGGCAATGGAAGTTCTGTAACAGCAACATCTCTGAATTCCTTGAACTCCCGAGTTATACACCAAAGTCATGCAATGATCTGTTATCAAAATTATTTTTAATGATCAACTGACAACTCAATTGGTTCCTCCAATTTTGTTAAAAGTAGACTCAGAAAACTTGTAACTTGTAAAAGGATTATTCCCTAGTCTTTAGACTCATATTCTCAACATTTATATTTAGAATTATCCCCATGGCACCCCAGAGAGCAGGGCAACACACTATGGTCCTGACTAGAATGGGTGAGGGTTTGCTTTCCTTTTGCAGAATGGAAAAGGTTAGATAAGAGACCCCTTATGCTACTAGGCGTGTTCTCAGACAGCTCAACTTTAGAAATATAACAGAAGTTGAGGACCTAAAAATTGATTCCCTTAAAATTATCCTTGCCTGGGTACTCCATGGAGTTTTCCTACCCCCAGAGCTACATGAGTTCAGACCACTGTCGTGAAGACTAACCACATGGCCTGGAAGAGGTGAAGAGAGTAACTGTCCCTCTGTTGACAGCATCTCATCGAGACAGCACTGACAAGGAGGATGGCCCCCCTCTAAGTAAACAATCCAACCTGGCAAGGGTTCAAAGTACCGTGCTTAGAAGGAATAATCCTAACTGAGAACACGGTGAAAGGCTCGGAGCCTTCAGTTAAGACCCAAGAAGAGGACACCCTGAGCTCCTTCACTGCATCTCCCCATAGGCTGGCACCAAACAGCTGACTGGCCCAGCGGGAGACACCGGACCCACAAGGGGTCAATGATATTCTCTCTCCTGGAATTTGGAGCTAGACAACCATTTCCTACCATGTGCAACAAGAAACAGAGATAAAGCTGGTCCACAGAAACAGAGTTAAACAGCTGCACAGCCAAGAGAATAACAGAAAGGACAACCACCTTGGTCCCAAAGGTAGGCCTTGTGGCCCAGCTCCACTCAGATTCTAGAAAATCCCCCTTTCTGCATTGGCTGGTTTTAATGAATTTCTGAGACTTGCAATCAGAAGACGTTTGGCTCAGACGAGTCAGTAGAGTGCTTCTGAGGAATTCGGCCTGATGGACCAATAACATTTACAGCATTATCAAAAAGTACCTGGAAACAAGGAGGCCAAGTACATGATTAGATACTTCACAAAAAAGGAAATATATTTTACCTTTAAAAATAAAAAGATTTAAAAATTTTTAAATATAAATTTTAAATTAAAGAAAGATATTCAACATCACTAATTACAGTGGAAAGACAATTTAAACCAAAGACATTTTATCATTACCAGATTGGCAAAGATGAAAAAGTGTGACAATGCATTTGGCTGACAAAGGTGAGGAGGAACAGGCACCCTCATCATGGCTAAATAGGATTGTACATCCACACCATCTCTCACAGTGAGGAATAGCTATCAAAGTTAGAGATACACATTCTCTCTGCCTTAAAAGTCTCACTTCTAGGGCTTCCCTGGTGGCGCAGTGGCTGAGAGTCCACCTGCCGATGCAAGGGACACGGGTTCGTGCCCCGGCCCGGAAGGATCCCACATGCCGCAGAGCGGCTGGGCCCATGAGCCATGGCCGCTGGGCCTGCCCGTCTGAAGCCTGTGCTCCGCGATGGGAGAGGCCACATCAGTGAGAGGCCCATGTACCGCAAAAAAAAAAAAAAAAAAAAAGTCTCACTTCTAGAAATTATTCTACAAATACATTCAGCAATATGTAAAATGACATGTAAAGAAAATATGTTTAAGGCAGTGTTTGTAAAAGCAAAAAATTTAAGACTAAATAACCATCAAAAGGAGACTAGTTAGGGGCTTCCCTGGTGGTGCAGTGGTTAAGAATCCGCCTGCCAATGCAGGGGGCACGGGTTCGAGCCCTGGTCCGGGAAGAACCCACATGCCGCGGAGCAACTAAGGCTGTGGGCTACAACTACTGAGCCTGCGCTCTAGAGCCCGCGAGCCACAACTACTGAGCCCACATGCCACAACCACTGAAGCCCGCTCACCTAGAGCCCATGCTCCACAACAAGAGAAACCACAGCGATGAGAAGCCAGTGCACCACAACGAAGAGTAGCCCTTGCTCGCCGCAACTAGAGAAAGCCTGCGCGCAGCAACGAAGACCCAACGCAGCCAAAAATTTATAAAAAAAAAAAATAAATAAAATAAATTTTTAAAAAATTTTTTTAAAAAGGAGACTAGTTAAACTATGAGGTATTCATAAAATGGAATACAATGCAGAAAAATGAGATAGAGAACGATCTCCAAACTATGAGTAGTAGGAATGTACAGTATCAGTTAGGCAAAAAAAAAAAACAGAGAAGGAAAATGCGTCTATATATATGAACCGAACATACCTGAAAGTGAACAGAAGAAACTGGGGTAGAGAAAATACAAGGTAAACGTGGACAGCATTCTGTGTGTCAGAAAGTAAGAAACTGCTCAAAGACTGATAGGGGCATGTCAGTGGGACACAGAAGCCAAATTTGGGCCAAATTTGAGAATCAACATGAACAATGGCATGGGTGGTTATTACCTTGAATGAGAAAATTACACTAAAACCTCTTAAAAGGGGAGTACTCCTCTTCACTGAGATACATCAACAATAATAATTAGAAAATCACTTTTTTTACAACCACCTTAGTAATAAATTATTCCATCAGGAATCACCAAGGAACACTAACACTGGGTACAAAACCACTGAGGACATGATATTCCCAGTCTCAAATATCACCCTACAGATTACTTATTAATTACAAAGGGGAAAGGGTATCTTTACAAGGCAGACAACATCTTAATTAAGTTAACCAACTTCAACTCTCCAATAATGGGACGAACTGGTACCAAGTGCCACCTGATACAATAAGAACACCACACCATATACAGAGAATTCCTGACTAAACTGCTCAACCTGAATCCAATCATGAGACAGTAAGACAAATCCAAACCGAAGGATGTTCTACAAAACACTACCCTGAATTTTTCAAATAGGTCAATGTCATGGAGGACAGTGGGGACTCTTCTTGATAAAAGGAGACTAAAGGGACATGACAACTAAACGTCCTTATTTTTAGGAGATACTGGCTAAAGTATTTATGGCTGAACTACAATTCCATAGCTTAATCTTAAATGATTCAGCAAAAACCAAATATGTGTGTGTGTGTGTGTGTGTGTGTGTGTGTGTGTATTATGTACATACATTCATTATGTGTGCCTGTGTTTGAGAGAGCAAGAAAAAGCAAAGTGGACGATATATTGATAACTGGTGATCTAAGTGAAGAACATACAGGGATATATTGTTCTGTTCTTAAAATCTTTCTGTATTCTGAAGTTTTTCAAAATAAAAACTTGGGGGAAATACCAAGGAAGTTTAGACTTGTACAGACAAGGGTTTCCTAGCCTGTGAGAATGATACTGACTGTTTTCACACACCATATTTTATCTTCAGTAAGAGGTTACTGTTCTTTGCTATGGCAAAATACAGACCACCACTTTATATAATAAAATTCCACCTTTTTCCAGCATTAATACAGGGTATGTGAAGTCCACCAATTGTGACAACACAGGAAATTACTGTCTAAATGAACTGTGTGCTACATGCACATTTCACTAAGGGGTAAGGCAGTTTCTTATAAGGAAGCATACGGTAATCATGAATATGCCATTCGCCTCCTGTTACTTGACTTTGAGGAACCGTTTTGTAAAGATTATCTAGTGTCTAATTAAAAAGAAAGAGATTAGACTCGGGTTTAAGATGCCTCTGGTACGTTCTGAAACTATTTTGAAAGCTTATTTAAAAGGACTTCAAACTTGAGATTTTTTTCATTCATGTATTTATTCCACAATTAAAATAAATCGTAATTTAAAGCCATAACATTTTTAAAAGGTAAAGGAGAATCTGTGTCACAGCTGTATTAATAAAACAGACATTGGTCTAAAGTGCAACACTAAACACGTGTTCTCTGTTCCCATGGTGGAATAAATACATAGCAATTACACATAAAATTTCACTAAAGATCTGAGATGACGCAAATAACCCTTTGAAACAAACTGCCCAATGAACAGAGGCAGACTGCAAATAATCTCTATTAGCATTTTACTGCAGGATGGAAAAATCCCCAAGGTGACGACTAACTCAAAATCTCTCATCTCATGTGCCTGGCCTTAGCTTGTTTTCCTTCCTCAGTCACATCCAAATCCAAAAAGGCTTCTCCATCCCAAGCTCAAAACTCCACCAAAAGTCCCTAAGGACCTCAGCACAGACTGCCATAATGAGACTGTGTGTAACCTTCATTCAGAACCTCCAGGTAAATCAGAAGCCCAAATGCAGAGAGCAGCAGCATTTCTTTAAACAATAGTTTTATCTGTCGAATGAGCTCTGCCAGGCCATGTGCATTTCATAACAAACCAATATACTGTCTTAATTTGTTTTTCTTAAAGAATGTTAAGTAGGCCATTAAAGTTAAAAAAAAAAATTTTTTTTTACAGAAATAATGAAAATTCAAAGGATTTATGCTAAAAAGCAAACCAGTCCTCTGCAGCCTAACTCATTTGTTTCTGGGCTGTGATGCCATGTAGAGGGCGATCAGGCAGTAGATGGTCCCTCCCACAGTCAGCGCCATGGTTGTCCGGTAAAGCATTTGGTCAGGCAAGCCTCGTTTCAGGTGGATGGGCACACCGTCGGATTTCTTGAAAGAAAGAATTATCAAGGATATGGCTGGTAAGA
Source organism: Phocoena sinus (assembly GCF_008692025.1). Lineage (NCBI taxonomy): Eukaryota > Metazoa > Chordata > Mammalia > Artiodactyla > Phocoenidae > Phocoena > Phocoena sinus. Next base: position 34,645,932 of record NC_045775.1, read on the forward strand.
AAAAGATTTTACAATTTAGGCTAATATAGAACAAATGCCTCTACTTTATAACTAATCCATCAACCCACTGCACTGGAAAAAGCCCAAATCTACTAGAATGCTAACTGAAATACTGGTGTATTTCTTACTAATGTAGCTAAAGTTTGTAAGTCCAAAGTCATTCTCCAAAATGCAGCCTCAGGAACATGTGCGCAACAAATTCCACATTTCTAAGGAATTTATCATATATTGCTTAATTACAAAAGGAGCACTGGTGAATTTTCTTTAAAGGCAAAGGTAATCAGCAGCTAATCAAAGACCTGTAGGCATAAGAAATGCTCTACATTTAGTCTGACTTTTTTTTTTTTTTTTTTTTTTCTTTTTAGTCTGACTTCTGATCATTAGTGGACTAAGTCTAAGCACACCAGGTCAGTTAACAGGTTCATGTCCATTTTGTACTCAACTACCTTCTTTCTATTAAGCTGCTAAACCCCTATTTAATAATGAGACTCCATAAAATGTTTAATCCATTGTTTTGCACAGTCTCCAAAATCCCTCCCCACAGCAACTCAAGACCCCAAATGCCCACTCAAGTCTGAGTTATCAGATTAAAAGAGATTAAACTGGGCTTCCCTGGTGGCACAGTGATTGAGAGTCCGCCTGCAGATGCAGGGGACACGGGTTCATGCCCCGGTCCGGGAGGATCCCACATGCTGCGGAGCGGCTAGGCCCGTGAGCCATGGCCACTGAGCCTGTGCTCCGCAACGGGAGAGGCCACAACAGTGAGAGGCCCGCGTACCGCAAAAAAAAAAAAAAAAAAAAAAAAAAGACATTAAACTGATCAAAAGTCCCCAAGCTGGTCCTAAATCTGGACATATTTTTGAGGAGGGGGAAGCTACCTTCCAGCAACAGCAGTAACAGCTATTGCCACTCCCACGATACCTGAGATACAGTCGAGTCACTGACCTCTCAATTATCTGCAGGTAGATTAACATTAATCATATTTTTAAGTCCAATCCTAGCTTCTCTGCTAATCAGCAAACCCAAGAGAGCCTCCTCCACTTCTAGCAACAGTTCAGTGAATTTTAATATCAAGCAAGCAAAAAACAACTAGAAGAAAAGTTGTTGCCAAAAGTCACTGCATGTGTCACAAAGCCTAATATATACTGGATTATTCACAGTATTATTATATATTATATATGCTATTGCTTCCTCCATCCAATAGATGATCAACAGCTACATATGCAATTTAAAAATCTGCATAACCTTAAATACTGATGAGGAAATTAATCACCCTCTCCTCTTTTATCAGTTTCTACCTACATGAAGTTCTACCAGTTTATGGCTTAAACTAAAATCAAGAGAATTCTACTTAAGGAAAAACAGGGAAGTGAGTAGCAAACTAGATTAAGACTCCATTTTGTAGGGTTTTTTTAGCTCTATTTACTTCACAGCCTTCACTGTTCTAGTGTCTTCTCTCACCTGGAAAAACTTCTGCAGCTCTGGAACTTTATTTTTCCCAGCATAATCATATGCGGTAGAATTGGAACTCAGTTTAGTTGGTGTGGCAAATATGATAGGCGGTGCTTCTGTGGAAACCACAGGCCTTAATCCCTGCAGGAAAAAAGGAAAAGGTCAAGTTGAAAGTATGTCTGGGCATGTGAACAAGCCTTTCCAGAAGGCTGTCCAGAAGAGTGGAGTCAGTGATTCCACCACACAAGAGAGAAGGAAAGTCCCCAACTCTGCATTACAAAGCATTTAGGTTTAAAGTCCCTAAAACACCCTAGCGCCCATTTCCAGAGCAAACACAGTCAAGAATTCTCTTGCTGGTTAAGGTGGGGGAGGCAGATGGGGGAGAAGCAAATCACAACAAAGGCCCAATCTAAGCTTCCAGATAAACCCACTGTGTCTATCTTCTCATCAAACCAATAAAACATTTATCATCTATATGAACTTTGGGTTAAATTTCAAAAGAAACCTGGCTGTCCCTTTTCTCCTCTGGGTGAGTAGGTGTACCAACATGGAATCTCAAAGTGGACTTCAGAAACTTTCCAGACACACAGTAAAGAAATATCTCAATCTGGAAGAGCCTGTAATGGGAAGAGAGCTGTCTTTCAGGACCAGAAAACAAAACAAAACAATTACATCAGAGCAACTGAACTTTCTGGCATTAATAAATCTGTAAGTTAAAAAACATACACTGTAAAAATAAAAAAGGAAAACTCAGTGTTCTCATTGTGACGTGTGTACGACAATACACATGTACTACATACACAGAGAGTGTCTACCACTGAAAGGACTGCGTGAAGTAGCATGTGCTGGGACACAGCAGGCATTCAATAAACGTAAGCTGAATGAGATTCAGGGGCTCAGCAGCTGCCTCAGCCACATGTGACAGAGAAAGGAAGGACAAACACACAGTCTTAAAAAGAATCTAAGGGGGGAGAAAAATGAAGTGCTGATACATGCTACAATATGGATAAACCTTAAAAACAGTACGCTGGGCTTCCCTGGTGGCACAGTGGTTGAGAGTCCGCCTGCCGATGCAGGGGACACGGGTTCGTGCCCCGGTCTGGGAAGATCCCACATGCCGCGAAGCGGCTGGGCCCGTGAGCCATGGCCGCTGAGCCTGCGCGTCTGGAGCCTGTGCTCCGCAACGGGAGAGGCCACAACAGTGAGAGGCCCGCGTACCGAAAGAAACAAAAAAAAACAGTACGCTAAGTAGAAGCAGTCAGTCACAAAAGACCACAAATATATGAAAGTCCAGAATAGGGATATTTACAGAGACAGAAAGTAAATTAGTGGCTGCTAAGGGACAGGGGAGGAGGGGCGGGCGGTGGTGTTAAGGAAGAGGAAGGTGATAGCTGAAAGGTATAGCTTTCTTTCTGAGGTGATAAAAATGCTCTAAAATTAATATGGTAATGGTTGCACATTGTCTGTGAATACGCTAAAAACCATTTAATCGTATATTTTAAATGAGTAAATGTATGGTATGTGAATTACATCTCAACAAAGCTGTTTAAAAAAAAAAGAACCTAAAGGGAACTCTGGGTTTCTATCTGATGGAGTAAACCTACAGTGGCAGATAGATAAATGATTCTCCAAAACAACCTACAGATCACACTAAGGAACTTAGTTACAAATCAATAAAATCACATCCTTTTATATTAAATTCTAACTCAGAAAAATAAAATCTTAAAGTTAGCAAAGAAAGCTCAGCCTCTTCTATTTTTACAGACGAAAAAGGAAATCCTTTGCTCAAATTAATAAGAGTTGTCAGATTGTACTTGATCTCTTCAAAAAAATCTAACTTTACCTATAATAGACAAGAGACCTATTCTAAATATCACATATTGAAAACCTCAATGTTACTCCCACCAGGCAGGCACTGGGATCAACAGAGCAACAAAAAGGCATTAAAGTAATTTTGGTTTCTATTTCTTCTAATCCAGTCCCATAAATGGGAAAGAATCACGGCCTTTTTTTCTGTTCTTTCACTCATTCAACATATTTTACTGAGTAATTACTCTATACTGAAAATATATAGGACACATTCAATCTCTGCCATTATGGATATCAGTGTTATGGAATAATAGCAGCTAATATCCACCAAGCTCTTGTTATGTGCCCAGCATCATGTTAAGCATTTCATACGCATCATTACAGCAATCCTAGGGAGATGTTACCTTTCCCTTTTTACAGAGGAGAAAACTGGATCAGAGAGGGTGACTTGCCTGAGACTCCATAACAAAAAGAGCCAAGTGTGGGAACTCAAGCCTCTCTCAAGTCCAGAACCCTGGCATTTAAGTACCTACCTGCCCCTGCTACCTCTCGTCAACTACTGCTCAAAAACAACAATCCATTTGAAGAGAAAGTCTGCTTAGTAAGCTGTTAGTCTACCTTTGGAATATAACAGAGACTTAGGAGTCAGAGACAGAACCGGGGCTCCAGCTACTGAGATAACAAGGCTATAAGAAAGTTCTCTCTTTAAACTGGAGAATTTTAGACACTCTCATCATTCTGTGAGCTCTTTGTATTTTCTCCTTATGATCATTTTCCCTTGAATGCAAAAATTTTAAAACCCTTCCTACCAAGCAACTCCAAAACTGGTTTGAAATTAAATTCATGTTTTGACAGGACTAATGTGAGAGCATTTTTAGATGGGATTATACCTAGTTGCTTTGTATTTGTTTACCTGTTAAGTGATTCAAAACTATAGCAAAGTTTTCGAACAAGATCATCTCAAAACAGGAGTTATCAACCATCTGAACAGTTTAAAATAATTCCATATTTCCATTTATAATACTGTAAAAGTTTAGAATATCAAATTTTAAAGTTACCTATAATCCCATTATCTTATCCCATCAGTTATTATGAATTGTATATTCTCCTCCAATCTTTTCATAGGCATATATATATTTTTTTTTTTTTTGCGGTACGTGGGCCCCTCACTGTTGTGGCCTCTCCCGTTGCGGAGCACAGGCTCAGCGGCCATGGCTCACGGGCCCAGCCGCTCCGCGGCATGTGGGATCTTCCTGGACCGGGGCACGAACTGGCGTCCCCTGCATCGGCAGGTGGACTCTCAACCACTGCGCCACCAGGGAAGCCCCATAGGCATATTTTAATCTTTATAGTCACAGTGCAAAACCCCACATTCTACTTTTTTCACTTATAATAAACTTTTTTTTCAGGTTCCTAAACAATCTTCACAACGAAATCTACTCTTCACATCAACCCCATAAATTATTACCAGCCCATGTTACAGATGATTAAAACAAAGCTCAGAAATGTCCTAAGTGTGCTCGCTTCGGCAGCACATATACTAAAACCGGAACGATACAGAGAAGATTAGCATGGCCCCTGAGCAAGGATGACACGCAAATTCGTAAAGTGTTCCATATTTTTAAACAACTACTGTATGCTAACACATATATATGGAATCTAAAACAAAAAAATGGTTCTGGGCTTCCCTGGTGGCGCAGTGGTTGAGAGTCCGCCTGCCGATGCAGGGGACGCAGGTTTGTGCCCCGGTCTGGGAAGATCCCACATGCCGCGGAGCGGCTGGGCCCGTGAGCCATGGCCGCTGAGCCTGCGCGTCCGGAGCCTGTGCTCCGCAACGGGAGAGGCCACACAGTGAGAGGCCCACGTACCGCAAAAAAAAAAAAAAAAAAAAAAAAAGTCATAAGTAAGATGGGATTCAAACCCACACATGTTTATTACACCACACCATCAGTAATCAGCTGTCTCGGCCCCACAGGTAAAAAGAATCCAAATGGTGCTAAGGTACTTCACCCTAGGCATAATTAAACCTCCTAACAATATGAGAGCAGTCAAGGTTTCCAGTGTTTCAAGGCAGCTAGATAAGACTAGCACTAGGGTTCTCAAGAGTAGACCAGGAAGCTATATTTACAGGAAGGGATCTACAGCAAATCCCTTCGCCTAGGCCTCCTTCCAGGGCCACGGATGCCCCAACCTAGAGGAATTATGAGCCTCAAATATGCCCCTCCTCATCACAATAAATGATAACGCCATCTTTCCAGGTACTTGGGCCAAAAACCTTGAAATTGTTCTTAATATCTCTCACTCACACATTTGAAAATCCTTTTGGCTCTACCTTCAAATTATATTTAGAATCTGACCACTTCTCACCTATCTTCACCAATCCACATTCTGGTCCAAACTCCTAGATTTTTAAAACAGCCTCCTAACTGGTCATCCTGATTTTATTCCATCCTTGCTGCCCTACAGTCTACTCTTAATGCAGCAACCAGTAATTGTGTTAAAACAGAGGATGGGGCTTCCCTGGTGGCACAGTGGTTGGGAGTCCGCCTGTCGATGCAGGGGACATGGTTTCGTGCCCTGGTCCGGGAGGATCCCACGTGCTGCGGAGCTCCTGGGCCCGTGAGCCGTGGCCGCTGAGCCTGCGCGTCCGGAGCCTGTGCTCCGCAACGGGAGAGGCGGGAACAGTGAGAGGACGGCGTACAGAAAAAAAAAAAAAAAAAAAAAAGGGGGACTGTAGACCAAGTGGAAATCACAGGTTTCGCTGAGTATCAAATCTCTTCACTGTTTACACAATCACTACCTCTACAACTGATTAAGAGCCATTCAACTGTTTTACCACGTTTAGTAGCTGAGTTCTTCCTAGTCTACTTTAGCTGCTCCAAATTTTAAGAGAGAAAAGTAAACATGATTTTTTTTTCACCTCAAAATTGACTGGCCCAAAGTTTCCCCTTTCCTTCTACCTTTTAACTTTGGGGAGGAGGAGGAAGAAGGGTGGAGAAATAAGAGAATTATCCCAAAAATGCTTTAATTTTTAAATGATAGAAACTTACGAATCTTTCATTCTGATTCAGGACTACAAACAAGTTTCAATCTGCAGTGATCAAGTCCTTTCATTTCCAATTGCCAGCTAGGTACCACCACCTCCATGTTTCCCTGACATTTCACACTCAGTGAATCCAAAATTCACCCAGTTTCTCACAAGCCTACTCAGGAGCTCCCTGTTTCTGGGGAAAACACCACCATCCTCCCATTACCCAGTCATCTTGGAGTCCTCCTTCCTCATTAACAAAATCTCCTTCACCGGGCGCTAAGTACTCATCTCCAGCCTCTGACTCTTTCTCCATTCTTACTGAGAAGACCCTGAACTCTTTTATGGGTATAACAGGCATCCCTGGCACTGGTCTCTCCCAGTCAGATTATCTTTTCAAAGCATTGCTCTGGTTATGATACGTACTCCTCCATCATAAACCTTTCATGAAACTAAAGGGAAGAGGCAGGCCATGCCCCTGTTTCAACCTCTGGACAAGACTCTACCACAACTTTCAGCATCAAGTTGCTTTGTAAATTCCTATTCATTTCTCACAAAATTAAGTCCTACCATCCTAGGCCCTTCATGATCTACCTCCATCCACCACAGCTAAACTTACCTACTCAATGATTCCCCCTGCAGCCCCCCTCTCCTCCTTCACTCTCGCAGTTCCCTTAATGTAGAATATCCTGCCATCTTAACTAGGAGAGGAACTGCTGGATCATACGGTAAAATTATGTTTCACTTTTTTAGAAAATGCCAAACTGTTTTCCAAAGAGGCTGTACCATTTTAAATTCCCCCCACAATGTAGTATGGTTCCAGTTTCTCCACATTCTCACCAACACCTGTTGTCTTTTTTGTTTTAGCAGGTGTGAAGTGGTATCTCCTTGTGGTTTTGATTAGTATTACCCTAATGACTTATGATGTCAAACATCTTTTCATATGCTTATTGGCCTCAATTTATTTTTGACAAAGGACACAGAAAGGTAAGCAAAATGCTCTTCACTCAACCACTGGAAAATACCCTCCCGACAATTACTTGCCATCAGATTGATTTATAAATCTCTACCTGTACTATTGTTAGAGAACTAGCTTTTCCATATAAGGTTACTCAATGCATGTTAGATTATTCACTTTACATAATACTGAAAGTTACAAACACCTACATTTTACAGTATGCTAACATTTTAAAAGTTTCCAAGAAAGGAAAAATTGAAGTACTCCTGATTACCAGTCAGAACCCTTGGTTTGGGGATACCTGCCACAATCACTCCGAAATCTGCAATTCATATAAAGCCTACATAATATCACTTCTTTCAACATAACTTAAGAAATCCTTAAGTAATTAAGAAGTCCAAATTCTCAAGAGAAACACAATTCAAGTGGAGCTAGAAATCTTTAATCCCTCTCTGTACCAAATTCATCTTGGGGTAATATCCGCTCTAAGTGCCAATTAATTTCAAGATGTGTCCGTTTTAGTTTAAAATTTCACATTTTCTTACTAGATAACAAAATCTAGATTATGCTAAAACTCTATTGAAAGGAATTCTACAACCACCAATGGAATATATCAATTGTGATATATTCATACAATGAAATCCTATACTGCAATAAAAGAAACCAACTACTAATACACATAACATGAACGAACCTCAAAAATATTGAGAAATAGAAGGCTTATACAAAACAGTACTGTGTGGTTCCGTTTATACGAAATTCAAAAACAGGTAAAACTATTTATAGTGATAAAAATATGAATAGGAAGATGAACATGGACTGACAGGGCAATAGTAAAAAGGAACTTCCTAGGAGTGATGTAATATTGTATATGTTAATAAGGGTGTGGGTTACAGAGTGTGTTTGTCAAAAATGTGCTGAAAAATACACACCTTTATGTTTTAAGAGTACCTGCTTCTTTATAGAAGCAAATATAATAGAAATAGCTATTTCTTATAATCTGTAAGATAAGTCACTGTTGTCAATTCCTTCTTTAGACCTCGCTACCAATTTGGTTTCAACGACACCACGCTGCTTTCCCTTCTAATCCTGGATTGTTCTTATGATAAATTTTCCTCCTCTACTCTCCCTTCCTGTTTCTGTAATCTAATCGTAACTCCATCTTTCTTCCCCATGTGCTTGCTCCCTGGATGATCTCCCCCACCACAGCTTCTACTACCACCTACGGGCTGAAGACACCTAGATCTATTAAACTCCTTATTCATAAATCCAGCTGCAATCAGACATGACATCTCATCACGAGCTCAATATTTATAAACCTGGACCCTTCCTCCCCAACCCCACACCCCCCAAAAACGTGCTCTTTTTCTTGCCCTCCCTATCCTAGTTAACAGCACATCTAATCTTAGATTGAAATCATCCTTAAACATCCTTCCCCTTGAGCAAGTTGCCCTGTTTCACAGAAGAAAGAAAAGGTAACAACAATGGAGCATTCTTTACACCCCACCTGGGGTCCTTATTGTTCCAGTCCAGTTTTCCAACTGCATATCTCATCAACCCTTCCCTACCTACCCTGAGGACTGAGAATGAAAATGATGGTATCTCAGACTTAGCTTCTCGAGAATAGCTACCACTTATCCAGTAATAGCCACCTGCCAACGATTGCTAGTCACATGACACACATCTCTTTTAATCTGTACTCCAGCTGCCCTAAAGGAAACTGAGCTCACAATGAATTAACTTGATCAAGGTCATAAAATTAAAGCAGCGAAACCAGGATTTGAGCCCAAATTAAGAGTCTGGGACTCTAAAGTTTTTCATCTCTACACTACAAGCTGAAGACTGATAATCCAATTGGCAAAATCTGAGTGAAGTTGCAATACTTTTCAGACCACTCAAGAGCAACCATCGACCATTTTACAGCTGGAAAAATGTCAGCTCTTTGCACGTTAACTACGAAGACTCACCCAAACATTTGAATTAACTCTTTAAGTCTTCTAATTCTGATCACACAGCCCCTTCCGCCCCTATGGCTTCCGCTGGTACCATCATCCCAGCTCCCAAATCTGGTGCTTGGATGAGGCTGTCTTTTGGGCTGAGGCAGGAGGATGACAATGGGGCATTGAGGAGACTGAAAGCTGGACTTCCTTAAAGAAAGAACAAGGCCAAACTTCGGACTCGGTCGGGTCACATTCTGGGCCCCGCCGACCTCACGAGCCACCAGCAACGACCTCAGGGGTCACCTTGACCGCTGCTGAGTGCCAGGCCCAACTTCCACACCAGGCCAGCCTCGCCGGGCAGCAGCTACAGAATTAGGAGCCTCCATGGCCACGGCAAGTGCGTGACAAGAGGTAAGGGACCAACTAAACCGAAGCGCGGGCAGAAGCCTCGCCTGGCTCCGGCGCTGAGACTGCCAGGCGCAGACTCGGGCCGCCACTTCTCCTGTCCGAACCGGCGCGGCGCTACCCGTACCTGAGGGATATAAGCGTCGGAAGCCCACGCTCCCGTCAGTTTCTGCGTGAAGCTACTAAACTTATAATACATGTTGCCCGGCGTCGACTTCAGGGAGCCACCGCCCGCGCGACCGCCCCAGAGAAGGACCCCGCTTTCCCGGGTGTCTGCCGAAGACTCAGCCCAAGGACCCTGCGCCAAAAGGCGGGCTGCCCGGGGATCGCCTAATTTAAAATATGCCCTCTTAAGCCACATAATGGAATGAGAAGCCAGGTTCTCAGGGCCAAAAAGGCAAAACAAGTTCTAGGGCAGCGCGGAAAGCCTCTGTAGCGCGGTGTGTAGGGAATACGAGCCTGCCTCTTTCCATCACGTTTAGATTCGGGCAGTACCAAGACGCCCTAAGAATTGCGCAAGCGCCCTGCCGATCATGCGGGAGGCTGAAGGACTTGCCGGGGTTGAGGGGGCGAGCTCGGGGCGGGGCCTAGGGCGGGAGGGGAGGGGCTGGGCGGGGTGAGTCCGCTCTTTCCCTCCCAGAGAGCGGGTGCTGTGGGGCCGCCACCTGGTAGTTGTCTTAAAGGCGTCTCTCCCTTTCCCAAACTTAACTCCTCCCAAACCTAGGTCACCTCGTGAAGCGTCCTACTCTCGCTCGGTGGGCTCAGGAGTATGGATCCGTCGACCAGGCTTCTCTGGCAATCTAGGAGTCGGGGGAGCAAATAAGAAAAATTGGAAACACCTGCTGCAAGCTGTTTGTTACTGAGGGCTGTTAGGATTTTCGCCCCAATAATATATAAAGATAGCCTCTGGGCTTTTCGTAGAGGAAATACATCGTGCCCTTTGAACTTCAGGCACAAGGACATATATTTTGCACAGTTCTCAGAACTGATTTTTACTCGTACTTGAGCTTTGTGGGAACTGATTGCCCATCCTTTTCCTGGTCTCTGCCCTTCGAGATAGATGAGGTGGGGAGTGGAGGGGAGGTGGACTAGAAATACTTGAAAAATCTGGACGTTGAGCCTGAAAGATCAGGACTACCACTTTCAGTTATGGTACTATCCACTTCAGTTCAATCTAAAAATGTTTTTTGAATCTCCACTATGTGCCAGGTACTGTGTAAAAGGAGTATACTAATTTCCTACCTCCTGGAATGGAGCAAAGCTTTTCTTGGCTTTATCATCTAACCAGAGGTTTTCATAAGCATATTACAGGTGCATTTATAGTTCGTTTTTTTTAATTTTTTTTTTTTAGAAAGAAAGCACTGGCTCTTTTTTTTTTAAGATTTACTTATTATTTATTCACTTATTTTAGGCTGTGTCGGGTCTTAGTTGCGGCACAGAGGATCTTTTCTCGTTGCAGTGCTCAGGCTCTTCGTCGTGGTGCGTGGGCTTCTCTCTAGTTGTGGCGCGTGGGTTTTCTCTTCTCTAGTTGTGGCGTGCGGGCTTTAGTTGCCCGTCGGCATGTGGGATCTTAGTTCCCTGATCAGGGATTGAACCTGCGTCCCTTGCACTGTAAGGCGGATTCTTTACCACCAGGGAAGACCCTATAGTGCACTTATGAAAGCATGTGGCAAACAGATGGGTGATACTAACCTGTACATAGCATTTTACATAAACTCATTTAATCTTTACAACAATCCTATGAGATAGGCGCTGTTATCATCTCCATCTTACTGTACAGGAAAATGAGGCCCATAAAAGTAAAGTAGCTTGCCCAGGTCAGTTATTAGTGAGTGGCAGAGCCAGTCACCTGGCTCAAGAGTCTATACTCTGAAGCACTACATAATGGATAAGTAGATATAACTCCACTCTGAGAAGAGGATGGAGGCTGAGTACTCCAGAGTTAGGGTGTACACCAGCATCCTAGCTTTGACAGGTGTGAGCCCGAGAGCGCCAAGTGTTCAGCACTGCCAAGACTCAAGAGCAAAGGTTTTAGCATATTTATGTGATTGACCAATTCAAAGTCGCTAGTTTTACAAAGCAGCATGGTGATATAATGGAAAGAACCTGTGATTTGGGTTTGAGTCGCAATTTCTTCAAGGCTGAGTGATTTGCAGCTAGTTATTTACATTTTCTAGGCCTCGCTTTCTCTTCTGTAAAGTAGGAATCGTCATCATCAGACTATCTTCCCTCCCTAGTGTTCTGAGAATCAACAGTTCAACAGGTTATGAAGCTTACACAAATGTTACATTGCTGATCTTACTTTTGAGTCATTTTACTTTTCCATGGTTCTTGGCTACATATAAGAACCTCAGTTAATTTTTCTTTGTTACTCTAATTTATTAATTAATTAAATGCTGGAGTCACTCATACCACGAAAGGAGAATGAGCTTGTTAGCAGATATTGGGTGGAAAGAAAGGTCTTTCACAGAGTTTAGATTGAAAAGAGAAATCAAATGATTTAGGACAGCTCCCTATCTCCATCCCACTGTCTTCTAGACATATTTTGGAAGAAAAAAGTAGAGAACAATCCCTAGCTTTTAGCAGCACTAAGGTGTACCAGCTTCTTGAAGTATAAAGGTGCCTGTCAACACTGGTTATTTTCTTAAAGTTCCTGCCAACTGATTTTAGATTCTGCAAGACATAAATTAAGAATCCTGAAAATGTTACAACAGCCGGGCTGTTCAGTGGGAGATAAAATGTCAGTAGCAGAGTGTGGGTTGGGATGTCACATGGAGTGGCTGATCATAGGAAGATTTTGTCTCATTTCCCAAATAAAACACAGCACACTCTGACAGCACTGAAGCACCCTATTCTCATTCTTATTTGCATAATCCCACCCAACATCAAAGCATGATCTTTCTTTAGATCATGATCCCTTCAGGTTGTTTCCTAGATCCTGTTCTGAGGGGAAGTGACCACAATTCCTAGTGCAGAGAAGCTTGTTAATCGCCAAGTGATTTGAGTGAGTGCAAATGCCAGTCTGGCTCCAAGTGAGTCAGAATGCTGCTGCCTCTCCATTTGTGAGGGCTGTGCACTAATGGCTTCTGGCAGGTCGCTCTGTGAAAGCACTCGGGAATGGATGGAAGACCAATATAAATTTTAAATGGCCGTACTGGATGTAGATAGGAATGACTCCTTGTGAAATAGTTCTTAATTTTTTAATTCTCCAATTTTCTCAGAATTGACTTCTACAAATTTGACACTAGTGAGTCTGGCAGAGTTAAAGTGTGTAAGCCCTG